>NC_051399.1:10362022-10364485 GCF_015228065.2 Penaeus monodon | reverse complement strand
GCTACGACTTGATAGATTGTGTGGGGGATGAACGAGGAGGGGAAGGGGTCCTTCGGGTGGTCGAAGGAAGGCTGGAGGGAGAGGATGATTTGTGGGATGAGGGAAGCGAGAGTAGCGGGGATTCCGACTTCGAGACGGATGAGAACGATGGCGATGCTAGCGAAAGTGACGAGACGGATGCAGAAAGTGACGGGACGGAAGCAGAAAGTGACGAGACGGATGGAGAAAGTGACGGGACGGAAGCAGAAAGTGACGAGACGGATGCAGAAAGTGACGAGACGGATGCAGAAAGTGACGAGACGGATGCAGAAAGTGACGAGACGGATGCAGAGCGTAGTGAAACGGCGGGAGACAGTGACGAAGAAACAGAAGATAAAGATGTTAAAGCAAAAGGTGAAGGAACAGTAGATGGAAGTAAAAAAGCTGGAAATAAGATTGTCGAAGCAATGGAAAGTGGTAAAGAAAACGGAAGTGAAAGTGGCGTAGAAAAGGAAGACGAAACGGACGGACAAAGTGAAAATGAAAGTACCACGAAAAACGAAACTGAAAGTGACGCGAAAGAGGAAGCGGGAAGTGACGTAGAGACGGCAGAGGAAACCGACTTTGCAATTTACGAAACCACGGATTCTGAAAGCACCGAGGAATCCGACTTCGAAGGTGAAGAAAGTGACGGAGAAATAAAAATGTGAATGATTCGAGTAGCGAAGAGCAAATAGATGTCAGTGACAAAGAAAATGATGAAAGGAACGAGATGATGATGAAGGTGAAAGAACATTGAAGAAAGTGAGAGACAAAAGGAAGAAAAAAAGGAAAACTAACCAAAAAGAAAAGAAACCAGCAAAGATAACGGCAATAACGAAGAGAACGATAAACGAGAGACACAGAAGCGTTCGGGAAAGTTGACCTAATAAAGCAAAAAAAAAAACTGGAGATAGGCCTATGAAAATAAACGTCAATTTAAGATATTAGTGATAAAAGTTGATGGAAATCACAGCGAACCTGTTACATGTTATATTAGTTTTCTTTATCATTGGTCTTTTTAATTTCAGTTTTCTGTTTTCATTATGCATCTACTTATTTCCATTTATTTAATGTATTCCTATTGCCTTATCAATAGTGAGGACACCAGATTCGTCACAGATAAGGAAGACATTGAATACTCTTTGAGATGTATTTCATGATTATGCAGATAATTTTGATCCTGCTGATTGATTTAGAAATTGAAAAAAAGTGAAAAAAAAATTAACACTGATAGAATAAAATCAGGTATGGATTTTTTTTTTTTTTTTTTTTTTTTTTTTTTTGTGATCAGTTCGTCTGATAGAATGATTTAATAGACTTATCTGATAGTAAGAAGGAACTTGAAGTTGATCATTATGACTTTTATTTTTATTCCTGGAGGCTTATGTGATTGCAGTTTCTATTAAATTTTGCCATGCACGTGTCTTTTACTTTCCTAATATTAATATAATAAGGTAAAGATTAGGTGGGAAAAATAAAAGAAAAAAAGACATACACCCAAGCAAGAGGAAAGGAGAGAGAAAACGTAAAAAAGAGATGACAAAATAAACGAAAGTTGTAGAGAAAGATTAATATTTTGTATTATCTTGCTGCGGGTAAAACTGACATATAGGCCTATATTGCCTTCATGCATGAGTTTCTTTAACAATAATATTAAGAACAACAACAATAATAATAGTAATAATAATAATACTAATAATAATAGTAGTAGTAATAAAAATAACAATAACAATAATAATAATAACTAATAATAATAGTAGTAGTAATAAAAATAACAATAATAATGATAATAACTAATAATAGTAGTAGTAATGAAAATAACAATAATAATAAAAATAACTAATGGTAATAATAACTAATAAGCAAAAAATGAATAAATAAAAATATTTTCACCATTTTATACAGAAAATATGATCGTTGTAGTGATGAAGATTGTCAAAGGGAGGGCAAGATTATCGATACGATTAATAAAAATGACACTGAAAGACGATGAAAATGGTGTATATATTAAACAGACCGATATATCAAACTTCATACGTTATCTTTTTTTTTCTTCATCTTTCAAGAGAAACCACAAAATTGAAATGACTTCGTGATATCTAATAATTTTACAAATATACACAATAATTCTAACTTAAGACTAGGCCTAAATCAACGGAATTCTTACCCCTATACAACTTCAAAAGATTAGTCACAGTTCAGTTAATTAAGATGGAAATTATGATGCAAATATTAATTTGAACCTGAAAGGAAGAAAGAGAGATAGAGAGAAAAAAAAATTACTGTTGCTACTTAGAGATTATTTTGAGTCGATATGTATACGAACATACATGCACACATATATACATACGTACATACACATAAATACATACACACATATACATACATACGTACATACATACAGAGATACATACGTTCATACATACATACACACATACATAG
>NC_051399.1:10355297-10356922 GCF_015228065.2 Penaeus monodon | reverse complement strand
CCCTTTCCCCTTTTTTATAATTTTTCCTTCCCTTTTCCCCCCTCCCCTTTCTCCCTTTTCCCTTTTCCCTTTCTTTTCTACATTTTTCTCTCCCTTTTCCCCTTTTTCCTCTCCCATCTTTTTTTCTCTTTCTTTTCTTCTCCTTTTTTTCCCTCCCCCTTTTCTTCTCCTCCGCCTTTATCTCTCCTCTCCCCCTTTCATCTCTCTCTCTCTCTTCCCTCCTTCTTATTCTCCTCTTCTTATTATTCTCCCCTTCTCCCCTTTTTTCCTTTTTCCCCCTTTTTTCCCTCCCCTTTTTTTTCCCTTCCCCCTTTCCCCTTTTTCTCTCTCTCTCCTCCTCCTCCCCCTTCTCCTCTCTCTCTCTCCTTCTCCCTTGTCTCACTTTTTTTCTCTCCCCTCTCCCTCTCCTCCTCCTTCTCTCCCTTCTCCCATCCACATCTTCTATCTCCCCTACTTTCTCTCTCTCTCCCTTTTTTCTCCCTCTTCGCTCTTCTTTTCCCCCTCTCTTCTTCTTCTCCCTCCTGCCCTCCCCCTCCTACCCTTTCTCTCATCCTCTATTTTTTTCTCCCCTTTTCCTTTTCCCCTTTCGTTTTCCTTCCTTCTCCTCCTCCACGCCTATCCCCTCCCCCCTCTCCTTCTTCTCTCCCTCACTCTTTTTTTTTCTGCCCACCCCCACCTCTTTTTTTCCTCTCCCCCTTCTCCCCCTCCCCCTCCCTTTCCCCCTCCCCTTTCTTCCTCCCATCCCTCTCTCCCTTCTCCCCCCTCCCTTTCCCTCCCCCTTCTCCCCCCTCCCTTTCCCTCCCCCTTCTCCCCCCTCCCCCTTCTCCCCCCCCTCCCCCTCCCCCTTCCTCCCGAGGGCAGCGTCGCTCTCTCGCAAGGTTTACGATGTCAAGAGTTGATGTTTAAACTTTCTCAATTTTCCGGCCAATGTCTTCCCTGAGGACGGTGAGTTATCGGCGACGGGCGGGTTATATTACCCCCCCTCCCCCTCCCCCTCCCCCTCCCCCTTCCCCTTCCCCCCATCCTGTTTCTGCTCCCTTTCTCCTCCCCCTCATATTCCGTGTCTCCTCCTCCGTCTTCTCCTGCTCCCGTTCGCCTCTCCCTTCTCGCTCCCTCCCCCCCCCACATCCCTCTCCCTTCTCGCTCACTCACTCCCTCTCTCCTCTCTCCCTCTCTCGCTGTCTCTCTCCTCCCCTCTCTCCTCCCCTCTCTCGCTTTCCCTCACCCCCTCTTTCCCCTCCCCCTCCTCCCCCTTTTCCCCCTTTCTTCCCTCCCCCCTTTTCTTCCTTTCTCCTCCCCTTTTCTGTCCTTCGCTCTCCCTCTCCCTTTCTTTAATTCGAGTCATCTCAAAGGAGAAAGACGGAGAGGAAGGGAGATATAGGGAGACAAAAAGGGAGATAGGGATAAAAGGAAGAAAAATAGGGAGATAGGGAGGCAGAGAAAGATATAGAGATAGAGAAAGAAAGGGAGAGAGGCAGGGAGACAGGAATTCAGAGGGAGTAAGGTAAGGAGAGGTAGATAGAAAGAAGAGAGAGAGAGAGGGAGGGGAGACAGAGGGGGAGGGAAAAAGGAGAGAGAGAGGGAGGGGAAAGGGAGGGGGAGAAAGGGGTGGAGGGAGAGAGAGA
>NC_051399.1:10337797-10345297 GCF_015228065.2 Penaeus monodon | reverse complement strand
CCCAAGAAACCCTCTTGAGAGATTTTCTTCCATCTTGAGAAGGGGGCGTGGCCTTCTAAGGGTAGGGGGGGATGCACCAGGTAAGTGTGGTGACGTCATAGTACCCTGAGTGGCGAGAGGGAGAGGGAGAGAGAGAGAGAGAGAGTGCGGGTGAGAGAGAGAGAGAAAAAGAAAGAGAGAGAGAGAGTTCGGGTGAGAGCGAGAGAGAAAAAAAGAGAGAGAGAGAGAGAGAAAGAGAAAGAGAGAGACAGAGAGAGAGAGAGAGAGTGGTGGGAGGTGGAAGAGGTGGGGAGGGGGGGGGAGAAGGGCATATAGCCAAATGTGGCTCTCGTTTTTTGTATATGCTTAGTTTTAGTTTTTTTTTTTTTTTCATTATTGAGTTGAAGTTATTTAAGGGATATGTGAGAGAGAAAGAGAGACAGACAGAGACGAAGATAGATGGATAGATAGATAGATAGATAGAGAGAGAGAGAGAGAGAGAGAGAGAGAGAGAGAGAGGAGAAGATGTAACTGAAAGGAAAACAGAGAAAAAGTGAGAGAAAGAAACAGTCCAAAAAAATAAATAAAACAAATGAAAGAAAGAAAATAAGGACAGTCAGAAAGACAAAAGAAGATAAATTAAAATAAGAATAAAAGAAAAGAAAGAGGAGGAGGAGGAGGAGGTGAAAGAACAAGAAAAAAACAAAAAAAAAACTAAAAAACAAATTAACAAAAAACTAAGAAAAAGCAGAAACGAACGAACAAAACAAAGAAACAACAAACAAGAATGAAGGAAACAAAGAAAAAAAACGAAAAAAAAAAAAAACGAAAAGAGGAAGAAGCCCAAAAAGGCAAAAGAAAGAAGAGGGAAGCAGGATATCGCCCAATAAGGACGAGAGAGAGAGAGAGAGAGACAAGACACACAAACAGCGTGCGTTAGAGCCACTCACGAGCATAAATACACACAGACCGAGTCAATGAGGGGACCCGCATGCCCGAATGCAGGAGATCGGGTCGGAGCTTATGGTTTAGTGAGGGAAAGGGGGAGGGGAGGGGAAAGGGGGAGGGAATGGTGGGAGGGGGAGGGGAAGGGAATGGTGGGAGGGGGAGGGGGAAGGGAATGGTGGGAGGGGGAAGGGGGAGGGAAGGGGTAGGGAAGGGGAGGGTGAGAGGGGAAAGGGGGAAGGGGAGGGTGAGGGGGTGGATGTGGGTGAGGGTGAGGGGAAAAGGGGAGGGGAGAAGGATGAGGGGTAAAGGGAGAAGGGTGAAGGATAGAGGGGAAAAGGTGGATGGGTAAGAGTAATGGGGGGATAGCAGAGGGGAAAGGGTAGAAGGGCGTTGAGGGATAGAAGCGATGAGGAGGAGAAGGGTAAAAGGTAAGGGGAGGGGAAAGGGAGGGATGCAAAGAGGAAGGGGATAGGTTAGACGTAAGGGGAAAGGGGAGGGATAGAAAGATGGAAGGACAGAAGAGGAGGAAAGAGAAAAAAGAGTGTCAAGGGGAAGAGGAGGGGGAGGAGAGAGATAGAAGGAGGGAAATGAGGAGAGAGAAGAGGAAGGAGAGGAAATGGAAGAGGAAGGGAGAGAAAAGAAGTGGAATGAGGAATAAGGAAGGCAACGGAGGAGAAGAAGGTGTAGAAGAGTAAGAAGAGGTGAAGGATAAGGAAGAGGAAGAAAGTGAAGAGGACCGAAGGAGGGAGAGATTAAAAGAAGAGGAAGGGGAAGATAAAGGGGGAGAGAAAGATAAAGTGTAATAGAAGATAGGGTAGGGGGGAGAGATATTATTTTTCTTTATTTATTCCTTTCTTCCTTTGTTTGTGTTGTCTCTATATATATATATAATATATATATATATATATATATATATATATATATTTATATATATATATGTGTGTGTGTGTGTGTGTGTGTCTGTGTGTGTGTGTGTGTGTGTGTGTGTGTGTGTGTGTATGCATGTATGTATAAACACTATTTTTGCCATTCTATTTATCTTCACATCTTTATTCAAGCACAATATTCTCACCAAGATATAAACAAGATGGAACAAAAAAAAACATATATAAACAATACATTTCCACCGCGGTCTTCCTTTGGAAACAGATACCAAAGTGTTTATTCTCAAGATGCTTGACGTTGCTCCGAGATTGGCTGATTGTGGGTGATAGACGGAGTATCATGAGGCGCTGAATCCGCCCGGGGATGGCTCTCAGAATAGAAAGGCGCCTTCGGTGTGCTTCTCCTTTCAAAGGCGAACGTGCTTTCGTGGAGAGAGAGAGAGGGTGTGAGAGAGAGAGAGAGAGAGAGGGGGGGGAGGGAGACAGAAATAACAAGGATGGAAGAGGAAGAGAGAGAGAGGGGGGGGGAGGGAGAGAGAGAGAACGAGGATGGAAGAGGAAGAGAGAGAGAGAAAGAGAGAGAGAGAGAGAGAGAAAGAGAGAGAGAGAGAGAGAGTATGTGTTTCTCTTTTGAGTGCGCATTCTGTGTCTGTATATGCACGCGTATGTGTGCATGTGTATCTGTGTGTGTGTGTGTGTGTGAGTGCGTATGTATGTGTGTATCCGGTCATGTGTGTGTGTGTGTGTGTGTGCGTATGTGTGTGTGTGTCCGCGCACGTGTGTGTGAGTACGTAAGTGTGTGCATGTATCCGTGCCTGTGTCTGTGTGTGTGTATGCGTGTGTGTGTGTGTGTGTGTGCATTCGCGCGTGTGCGTGTGTGAGGCAGCGGCTGCCGAGGGACATCACTTCACAATATAAATGTTGCCTTCAAAGAACTTGAGTGCATAAGTGCATTTGCAAGCCTCGCGTGGATATATCAATAATACCGGTCAAAAGAAGTGTATGCAGGAAAGACAGATTGCGAGGGAGAGCGGGGGTGAGTAAGAAGTGAGGGGGACGGGAAAGGGAGAGGAAGAGAGAGAGAGAGAGAGGAGAGGGGGGGAGAGAGAGAGGAGAGAGAGAGAGAGAGAGAGAGAGAGAGGAGAGAGAAAGAGAGAGAGAGAGAGAGAGGGAGGGAGGGAAAGAAAAACAGAGACAGACAGATAGAGACAGATAGACAGACAGACAGACAGATAAACAAACAGAAAGACAGACAGACAGAAAAACAAACAGACAGACTGACAGACGGACAGACAGACAGACAAACAGAGAGAAAGAAAATAAGTAAGAACGAAAGAAAGAGAGAGACATACATACAGGCAGACAAAGAAACAAAGAGAGAAAGAGAGGAGAAAAAAGAGAGAAAGAGGAGCAGATAAAGAAAGATAAAGACATGTAAACGGAAAGAGTAGAAAGTAAGAAACAAACAAATAAATAATAAATAAATAAATGAATAATGAAAAATAAAATGAAAATTGTTTTCACTGATAAATAGAAAAGAAATCAATATTTTTTTCTGACTCATACCTCTCGCTCTCGTATCATTTGTCCAGTCGCTTAATCCAGGAATCTTAAATGTTTGTTTTTAGGTTTCTAATTTTAAAAAGACAGGAAAAAATATATATATATATATTTTTTTTTTTTTCATGGTATTTATATGAGATCTTGTGTATCTGAACGAGTCTGTCTGTCTGCCTGTCTTTCTGCCTTTCTGCCTGTCTGTTTGTCTGCCTGTCTGTGTGTCCATCTGTCTGTCTGTCCGTCTGTCTGTCTGTCTGTCTGTCTGTCTGTCTGTCTGCCCTGTCTGTCTGTCTGTCTGTCTGTCTGTCTGTCTGTCTGCCCTGTCTGTCTGTCTGTCTGTCTGTCGTCTGTCCGTCTGTCTGTCCGTCTGTCCGTCAGCCTGTCTGTCTGTCAGTCAGTCTATCTGTCCGTCTGTCCGTCCGTCTGTCTGTCCGTCTGTCTGTCTGTCTGTCTGTCTGTCAGCCTGTTTGTCTGTCAGTCAGTCTGTCTGTCCGTCCGTCTGTCTGTCCGTCTGTCTGTCTGGCTGTCAGTCCCTCTGTCTGTCTGTCAGCCTGTCTGTCTGTCAGTCAGTCTATCTGTCCGTCTGTCCGTCCGTCCGTCTGTCCGTCTGTCTGTCCGTCTGTCCTGTCAGTCAGTCTGTCTGTCAGTCAGTCTGTCAGTCTGTCTGTCTATCTACCCGGTTGTTTGATCCTTTTTTCACGTCTATCACTTTCAACTATCTGCCCCCTTACCCACCAGTCTTATTGTCACGCTATCTATCACAAAGATGTTTTCACCTCCCTAACTCCATTTTTTCTGTCTATCTACTTAATTATCTATTTATTTCTGTATTTATTTTCACAATTTGTTTTCTTCGCATCTGCTTATATATATATATATATATATATATATATATATATATATATATATATATATATATATATATATATATATAATATATATATATATATATATATATATATATATATATATATATATTATTTATGTGTGGTGTGTGTGTGTGTGTGTGGTGTGTGTGTGTGTGTGTGGTGTGTGTTGTAGTATATATTTAATATATAATATATATATATATAATATATTATATATAAATATATATATATTATAATATATATATATATATATATATATATATATATATATATATATATATATATATATATATATATATAATATATATATATATTATATATATATATATATATATATATATATATATGTGTTATATATATATATTATATATATATTATATTATATATATATATATATATATATATATATATATACATACATAAAAAGCATATTTTCAAATTCTTCCAAAAGTGTGCTATAAATAATGATGATGTAAAGGAGAAGCAACGGCTCGCGCCCCTGAAGTGGATCCGGCACAGTTTGAGAGATGAGTGACAGCATTGTAGGTTATTCCCCCAAGCGAGAGAAGTGCCATGGCGCAAGCGAGGAGTAACGCTTCACTAATGCTTGATAATCGCTAGAATTATCGTGACTTTAGCAAGAAATGTCTTGTTTCTCGCGTGTGACTTTCGGGAGCAAGAGGCACGCAGTCAAAGACCCTCAGTGTAGAAGTGTTTCGTGGATTATTTAAGTCTCTGGCTTGCATTTTTTTGGGGGTATTCTGTATCTCTTACTCTCGTTTTCACTGTTTTTTTCCTCCCTCTCTCTCTCTCTCTCTCTCTCTCTCTCTCTCTCTCTCTCTCTCTCTCTCTCTCTCTCTCTCTCTCACTGCTTTTCTCTGTCTCTCTGTCAGTGTCTCTGTCTATCTATCTATCTATCTATCTATCTATCTCTTTCACACACACATTTCCTTTTTCTTTATTCTCCATCAAAAGCATTTCTAACCAGAGCATCTTACGTGTCCGCCCTCGTAACTTCTTCGCCTCCTTCTCCTTCCCTCATTTTCCCTCACTTTCCCCTCGCTATTCCTCCCCTCGTATCCACTCCGGTCTCTTCCTTCACCTCCATCATTGCCTAGCCCTTTCCTCCCTTTCTCCTTTCCCTGTTTATTATTCCCTCCCCCTCTCCTCACCCCCCTTCCCAGTCTCACCCCCTCACCGTCCCCTCCCTAGTCATATCTCCCTCCCTTCTCCCTTCTCCTCCTTTCACTCCTTTGCTCTCCTCTCCCTTCCCAATCTCATCCCATCACACCCTCATCCTCTTCTTCATTTTCAATCCCAACCCCTCCTCTTTCCCATCCCTCCCTCTCTCTCCTCCCTCTCTTCCTCTCTCTTCCCTCCTCTCTCTCTCCCATCATCTTCTCTCTCCCTCCCCCCTCTCTTCCTCCCCTCCTCTCTCTCTCTCTCCTCCTCTCTCTCTCCATCCTCTCCTCTCTCCCTCCCCCCCTCTCTTCCTCCCCTCCTCTCTCTCTCTCTCTCTCCTCCTCTCTTCCTCCTCTCCTCTCTCACTCTCCTCCTCTCTCCCTCACCCTTACCCTTCTCCTCACCCCTTCCTTCACCCTTACCTCTGTCATGACCTCAGACCTCTGATGCTGTTGACCCCAGCCCCCCCCCCCCCAGCCCCTCATGAAGACAGACGTTCATGGATGCCTGCAGACTCGGCAACATTGTGTAATCTTTCTCTTTTTTTCTCTCTTGTTTTTCTCTCTTTCTCTTTTCTTCTTTCTCTCTATTTGGATTTATTTCACAGTTTCTGAAGAAGGTTGCATGTTCTCGCACGTGGGTTTTGTTGTTGTTGTTGTTTTGTTGTTGTTTAGTGTGTACGTGATATTTTGTGGTATGTACATGTGTTTGTGTGTGTATGAGAGA
Source organism: Penaeus monodon (assembly GCF_015228065.2). Taxonomy (NCBI): domain Eukaryota; kingdom Metazoa; phylum Arthropoda; class Malacostraca; order Decapoda; family Penaeidae; genus Penaeus; species Penaeus monodon. Next base: position 10,339,149 of record NC_051399.1, on the reverse strand, counting down.
GTATAAGTAGGTATGTGTGATTGTGTGAATGTGTGTGTGTGTGTGTGTGTGTGTGTGTGTTGTGTGTGTGTTGTGTGTGTGTGTGTTGTGTGTGTGTGTGTGTGTGTGTGTGTGTGTGTGTGTGTGTGTGTGTGTGTATGTGCTTGTATATATGCGTGTATGTGTGTGTGTCTTTTCGTATATGTGTATCTGTGAGTGTGTGTGTGTGTTTGTATATGAGTGTGTGTGTGTGTACATACATCCATGCTTCTCTATAGAAGCAAATACACACTCGCTATTAATACAGACCCTTATCGCCACGGATTATCCTTTTCTCATGTGTATACAAGAACCAAACACACACACAGCTTAACTAGCACACGAGAGTTGATGATCCAAACCCACAGAAATAACAACGAAAATAAAGAAAAGCTATGAATGAGAATGAACATCTCCACAATACAAGAGATGTATTTGTATTTAAATGTATTTAAATACATCTCTTGTGAAGGTATTTCATTCTCATTCATACCTTTTCTACATTTGTCAATATGAATACGGTTCAACGAAAATAATGCTTAAGCCTCACGTTCAATGCGATGTTCACTCTCTTCTTATCAAATCACATAAGATCTTAAAAGTAGTCGATTACAACGTGATAATTGTTACAGGTTGAGATGAGGATCAGGAGAAACACCGTGTATTAGCATTATTATTATTATTATTATTATTATTATTATTATTATTATTATTATTATTATTATTATTGTTATTATTCATTATTATTATTATTATTATTATTGTTATCATTATTATTTATTTATTTCCAGGTTATTACTTATACCATGCGTCATCATAAAACGTGTGATTTGATTTTGAAACCACTTTCTAAAAATATATATATATATATATATATATATATATATATATATATATATATATATATATATATATACACACACACATATATATATATATATATATACACACACATATATATATATATAATATTATAATATCATACTATATATATACATACATACATATATATATATATATTATTGTTGTATTATATATATATATATATATATATATATATATATATATATATATATATAACAACAACAACAACAATAAACAACAACAAAACATGCACAGAATAAACAACCTCCCATATACACATATAGTTTAACCCTTAGCAAAACATGAATAAATCACTGACAAACTCAACACAATTTCATTCTAGATTTACAAACAGTTATTTACAACCATGGCGGAGAATCAGCGTCCTTCATTCAGGAAGTTATCAGCATGGGAACGCCTGCTATAAATCTCAGTTGGAAAAGAAAGAGAGGAAGAATGTGATAAAGAGA
>NC_051399.1:10332797-10335297 GCF_015228065.2 Penaeus monodon | reverse complement strand
CACGTAAAGAGCATGCAAGGGAAAAGAATGTTGCGCGTTCGTGTTTATGATGATCATTTTTAGACCTCAAGGCAGAAGCTCTCTCTGTTTTTCTCAACTCGAGACCAGGATGTATTAGAGAAGGTCGCGTATCGTTGTTGTTGTTGTTGTTTTTGTTCTTTTTGTTGAATAAACGTTTTGTCGTTAGTTTTTTTTTCTTTCTTTTTTCTTTATCAACTTTGAATATAATTGAGTTTTTTTAATCTTAGATTTATATTCAATTTTCTCTATCTTTTTTTTTTTTTGTCTTTGTCTTTGCATAGTCACCGTTTTCATTCATATTCTTCATCTCCCATTTTCTCTTCTCCTCCTTTTCCTTCTCCTCCAGCGTCTGAAGTAAAAAAAAAGAAAGAAAGAAAAAAAAAACATTTTCTCGTCAGCGTCTTGTCATAATTAAGGAGAGCTTCCATGAAAAAAAAATCTGTTTTCATTCACGCACACATAATCAGTTGATTCAAGAATTTTCGAGGCTTTTAGCTAACTGAATTAATCTTTGCTCTTTCCGTATATTTCCTCATTTATTTTTCTTTCTGTCTGTCTGTCTGTCTGTCTGTTTGATATTCTCTCTCTCTCTCTCTCTCTCTCTCTCTCTCTCTCTCTCTTCTATCTATCTATCTATCTATCTATCTGTCTGTCTATCTCTTTCTCTCTCTTTCTCTCTCTATCTATCTATCTATCTATCTCTATATCTCTCTTGTCCTTCCCCTACAAAAACAAAACAAAAAACGAGGTTCTTTACCATTTCATTTTCTTCTACACGTTTATTCTCTTATTCATTCCCTTTTCTTATTACCCGCCCTTTTCTTCCTCAACTCCTTACTCCTGCAATTACCCATTTACTCAGCTGTCACGTGATCCTACGGCGCCGGTGAGTCATTAATGTCATGGTTGTAGGAGTCATGAGTTTTGAGTCATGGGGTATGCTGGCCTCCACTGTTGTAGGGTAGTCACTCATGCCTTACAGTGTCTATGTGATAGTGTCAGTGCGATTCTTACAGTGTTTGTCTGTATGGCAATGTTACTGTAGTTGAGCATGTCCTATGGTGCGCCTATGTGTCTATGTGATAGTGTCTTGATTAAAAGCTATTGTACCTGGAAATGTGATGTATGATAGTGATAATGCAATTCTTATAGTGTCTCTGTATGATAATGTTACTATCATTAATCATATCCTATAGTGCCTGTTTGTCACTTTAACTGATCATGTCCTATAGTGCTTGCATGTGTGATAGTGTCATTGTAACTATTCAAGGTTATACAATGCCTGTCTGTGTGATAGTGTGTCTGTTACTGATCAAGGCCTATAATATTTGTCTGTGTGATAGTGTCACTGTAACTGATCATATAGTGTCTGTCTGTGTGTCTGTCTGTGTGATAGCGTCACCATAACTTGGTACTGACAAGGAGGGTGAGATGGCTCTGTTATTCAGTATGGTGAGAGTAATTAATATAGTGAATATAAAATACTATCCCCTGGTGATATAATAATTGACACTTTTGTTGTTGTTAACTTCTTTTTCTTGGGGGGGGGGAGAGGGAGCGTTTTTGTTTGTTGTTGTTTAGTCAATTGTTGTTATTATTGTTGTTGCTTAGTCTATTGTTATTGTTGTTGTTGTTGTTGTTATTTAGTTGTTATTGTCTTTTGTTGTTGTTTAGTCTGTTGTTGTTATTGTTGTTGCTGTCTTCTGACTATATATATTTTTTTTTTATGTTCATTCTTGATAAATCATCAGGATCAATGAGACGACGATTTCGCTACTGCCATTACTGTTGTTGTTGCTGTTGTTGTTATTGTTATAGTTTCATAGTTGCATTTGTGCATTACATTCACAATCCTGGTTCGGCCCCGTAGTTTAGAGATTATAATGGCCATGTGCATTAACATCGCACGCAACCGTGTCTTTGTTTGTGTTTGTTTTTCCTTAAAAGAGCGAGGGTGATTGTATTTGTCTGTGGCTGTGTAGGAGTGTGTGTGCGTGTGTGAGAGAGAGAGAGAGAGAAGGGGGATGAGCATGTACTGAGTAATATAGGTAGACAGAATGAGAGAGAGAGAGAGAGAGAGAGAGAGAGAGAGAGAGAGAGAGAGAGAGAGAGATAGATAGATAGAGAGAGAGAGAGGAGAGAGAGAGAAGAGAGAGAGAGAGAGAAAAGAGAGAGAGAAAGAGAGAGAGAGAGAGAGAGAGAGAGAGAGAGAGAGAGAGAGAGAGAGAGAGAGAGAGAGAGAGAGAGAGAGAGAAAGAAAGAAAGAGAGAGAGTAAGAAAGAAAGAGAAAGAGATAGAGAAAAGGCGGGGAGAGTGAGACAAACCGACAGACAAACAGAGACAGAGAAAGAGATTGAGGGCAGGAGAAAGTGTTAAACGTAAAGCACCCCCCCCCCCCCCGTGTTTACCCAGCAAACCAAATGACGCACGACCTGTGAAGTTAAATAAAGGAAAAAGATGTTCAAGAATCGAATCCGCA
>NC_051399.1:10327378-10332697 GCF_015228065.2 Penaeus monodon | reverse complement strand
TGTTGTGATGTGGTGGTGTGTGTGTGGTGTGATGGTTGTGCTGAGTGTGGTGTGTGTGTGTGTGTGTGTGTGTGTGTGTGTGCACGCACACACACAAATGATCCTTAAACGTCCTGTTAACCCTCAGGCATGTCCAGAATAAACAGGCACCACAAGGGACCTGCCCTCCAGTACGCGTCGCCATCTGCTGCCAGGCCACGATCTTGCTTTGTGGCACTATCTGGCACTGTCCCTTCACCATCAGGGAGGCCCGGAGCGTAAGGAAATGACCGGCTGTGATGCATCGTTGAATATTTATGAGGGCGGCACTGCATGCATACACGGGCGTGGGGAGGAACCGGCTTACAGACAGCGCGGGTGGCGCTGCAGACGGCCGACTCCGGGTTATGGTTGGATCAGCTGTTTGTGTTCGTGTTTGGGGATGAGGCTGTGGGTTCCTTCGGCGTTTGTGTTTGTTTGTTCATTTGGCGTTTGTGTCTGTGCATTCCTTTGATGTTTGTGTGTTCTTATGGGGTTTGTGTTTATGTATCACTATGGTGTTTGTGTTTACGTATCAAAATGGTGTTTGTGTTTATGTATCAATATGGTGTTTGTGTTTATGTATCAATATGGCATTTGTGTTTATGTATCAATATGGTATTTGTGTTTATGTATCAATAAAATGTTTTAAGTGTATATTTTCGTCTAGTATTTGCGTTTGTGTGAAAGGAGGAATTCCCTATTAAGTATATTCAGGCTTCCTCCATAAACCTCTCATGTTTTATAATCTATGGTCCGATCCAACTCTATTTTGCTAGTTTTTCGTCATCCATTTCTAGTCGCATCGTAGCCAGTTCTGAATTTATAGGTCTGAATAATTCGAATACATAAAATACACATGCATTCAACAATTTATCAAGTCGAAATCATTGTCCATTTTGGTTATATATGGGCGGTTCAGGAATTTATGGCTGCAGCTGCATAAAATACAGTAAATGTACATCATGGCGTTTTCTGTGGGAATTTTCTATCTAGTGATGTTAGGATGATGTCTAAAAAATCTAATATACGAAGTGTTTATATATATATATATATATATATATATATATATATATATATATATATATATATATATATATATATATATATATATATATATATATATATATATATATATATATATATATATATATATATATATATAACAATTGAATGATATATTTTCTTTTCAAATGCTTTCAGTTTTATCATTATTATTATTATTATTATTATTATTATTATTATTATTATTATTATTATTTGTTGTTGTTGTTGTTGTTGTTGTTGTTGTTGTTGTTGTTGCTGTTGTTGTTGTTGTTGTTGTTGTTGTTATTATAATCGTTATTAATTTTATTAGTATTACTATTATTATTATTATTACTTTTTTTTCTTTTTTTGAGTCCGATCCTACGCCAAACCCTGCATTTAGATACCTTTTTTTGCGGTGGGACTATCCTTGACAACACAAGACGAATAACTACTGTTCCGATTATAAAACTTGGAAGTCTAGCTCTCATCTGCATACTCTTTCTTATATTTAAAATAATAATAATAATTAAAAGACACACACACACAACTATAAAGACGATTTTTTTTAAGTTCTCCCTGTATCTGGCAGTGTAATTCACCAATCGGCACCTTCTGAAAGCAGTGATGCCATATGCCCAACTCCAAACGCGTTGAAAACTTTGTCGCTATAAAAGACGGCTCGAGATGTAATAAAATCTGGCACACGGATCTCTTCATTAAGATTCTGCTTAACTGCTTTAGACTGCACTTACTTCTGTACTCAAGACTGTACTTTAGACTGTACTTTAGACTGCACTTAAGACTGTACTTTAGACTGTACTTTAGAAAGTACTTGAGACTGTCTTTAGACTGTACTTAATTCTGTACTTAAGACTATACTTATTTCTGTATTTGAAACTACCTATTTCTGTACTTTAGACTGTACTTGCCTCTGGACTTTAGACTGTACTTCTGTACCTTAAACTTTACTCACTTCTGTACTTAAAACTGTACTCACCTCTGCACTACAGACTGCACTTAAGCTGGCGCAATGACCCCACAACGAACACACACAGATGTCTCCCTCCACGATACTGCTTGAACGCCCTCTAGGATCGACAAACAGAAGCCCCATGGTCGACCTCGAGTGCATGAATGACACCCACACCTCACCTCCTCCTTAAACTCCCCACCCCACCCCCTCCATACCCCTACCACACACAGCCCATTTAAAACACTAGTCCCCCAAGCCTCAGTGACAGCAGCTGGTCTATGGTGGTGAATGGGCTGGGTGGAGTCGAGGGCCAGCTGGGAGGGATTTTAAGGGAGTGCAGATCCTCACTCCTCTTCACTTTTTTTTTTTTTTTTTACCTCCTTTCTTGGACTCTCTCTGGCTCTGTCTGTCTATTGGTCTGTTTACCTGTCTTCTTTTATCTCTTTTTTTTTGTCTGTATATCTATTTGTTTGTCTGTCTGTCTGTCTGTCTGTCTTTCTGCCTATGTGTCTATCTATCTATTATTATCTACCTATCTAAATGTTTCTGTATACCTGTATTGCTCACTTCCACTCTCTCTCTTTCTCTCTCTCTCTCTCTCTCTCTCTCTCTCTCTCTCTCTCTCTCTCTCTCTCTCTCTCTCTCTCTCTCTCTCTCTCTCCTCCTCCTCCCTCCCTCCCTCTCTCTCTCTCTCTCTCTCTCTCTCTTCTCTCTCTCTCTCTCTCATTCCCTGTCCCACACCCTCTCACTTTCTTTCTTTTAAAAAAATGTTCAAAGAACTCTTGAATTAGCGTGTGGCCTTTACTGCCTTACGCTTGGCATTAATTCTGTTTTGTTTTGTTTTCCTTGATTTTTTTTTGTTTAACTAAGTTTGAAGTCTAAACACAAAAGTTGAAAGTTCGTTTATAAATGAACCGATAGAAATAAAGTGAAAATGATTAAATAATTAAAAACACGAGTTATTTGTTTTGTGTGTGTGTGTGTGTGTGTGTGTGTGTGTGTGTGTGTGTGTGTGTGTGTGTGTGTGTGTGTGTGTGTGTGTGTGTGTGTGTGTGTGTGATGTGGGTGCTTTGTTATGCGTGTGTCTTTTGTGTGTGTGTGTGTGTGTTCGTGTTTTGTGTGTGCGTGCTGTGTTGTGGTCGTGATTGTGTTATCTGTATTGTGTCCATTGCGTTGTACTTTCTAGTTCGTCATGTTGTTACCGGTATGTTTCGTGTGGCGGTGTATGTGTGTTCGTGCATGTGCGTGTGTACATTTTCGTGTATGTGTGTTCGGGTGGTGGTAAGGATGTTTGCATTGGTGGTATTGTGTTGTTGTTCGGCATTGCGGTGTCTTTTCTTTTGTCTCTGTCTTTCTTTTCGTTTGTTTCTGCTGTGCGTGTGTACTTTTCGTGTTGTTGTTCGTGCATTCGTTTCTTTCTGTATGTTTCTTTTATTGCACTCATATCGTATTTGTTTGTTCTCGCTTCGCTCCTTCAAAGCCCATGCTCCTCTTTCTCTCTTTTCGTTCCTCTCTTTTATATCTTTCTCTCTTCTTCTCTCTCTTTCGTTCTCTTTTCTTTTTTCTTTCTCTTTCTTCTCTTCTTTCTATCTTTTCTTTCTCCTTTCTCTTTTCTTATTTCGTTCTCTCTCTTTCTTTCTTCTTCTTCTTTTTTCTTCTTCTCTTTCTCTTTTTCTCTTCCTCTTTCTCTTCCTTTCTCTTTCTTTTATTTTTTTCATTCTTTCTTTCTCTCTTCTTTCTACTTTCTTCTTTTTTCTTTCTTCTTTTCTTTCTCGCTTTTCCTCTTTTCTTCTTTTCCTCTTTCTCTTTTTCTTTCTCTTTCTTCACTTTCTCTTTCGTTATTTTCCCTTCTTTCTTTCTGTTTCTATTTCTCCTTCTTTCCTTTTCTCCTCTCTTTCTTCTTCTTCTCTTCTTTCTCTCTTCTCTTTTCTCTTCTCCTCTCTCTCTCTCTCTCTCTCTCTCTCTCTCTCTCTCTCTCTCTCTCTCTCTCTCTCTCTCTCTCTCTCCCTCTCTCTCTCTCCCTCACGTTCTCTTTCGTTCTTCCTCTCCTTTCTTTCTCTTTCTACCCCCCCCCCCTTTTTCCCTCCTCCCCCCCCCCCCCTTCATCTCTCCCTTAAAAGGCATTAAACCCACAATTCTTGTTTACAAACACCTAAAGCACATGATTTGCATATTCACAAGCATCGGTGTGACGTCACTCGAGAGAAATGCGCAATGAAGTTAGTGTATTAAGCAAAATTTCAAGCATTCGTGTATTACCAATATTTACTGTAACTTTGTGTTGTTATTCTGTAATTGTGTTTATTGACGTTATCGTTATTATCAGTATTAATGTTGTTGTTGTTGTTGTTATTATCATTATTATTTTTTATTATTATTACTATTTTATTATTATTATTATTATTATTATTATTATTATTATTATTATTATAACTATTATTATTTATCATTACGATTATCATTATCATTACTATCATGACTATTATCATTAGTAGCAGTAGTAGTAGTAGTGGTAGTAGTAGTATCATCATCATCATCACCATCTTTATCATTATCATTATCATTATTATTATAAGTTATATTATTGTTCTCATCATTATAACTATTATCATTTTTATTATCATTATCATTATAATTATCATCATATTACTATCTCCATCCTTTTGCCCTCTTGTTTTTATTTTTTTTCTTGTTTTTTTTTCTTTCTTTCTTTCTTTTTTTCCTTTTCTTTCTTTCTTTTTCTTTTTATTGTATTGCTATTTTTCTCACTCGCTTTAACTCCATTTTTATTATGAACGAAGTAATCAGAGATTGACCTTAGCATAATCATTATTACTAATTATGTCAGAAAATTTGATGAATTGATATTAATGGTGTAATTGATTATGATAATATGATAATGATAATAGTGATAGTGATGATAATAATAATAATAATAATAATAAATAATAATAATAATAATAATAATAATAATAATAATAATAATAATAATGATAATAATAATGATAATAATAATAATAATATAATGATAGATATAATAATAATAATAATAATAATAATAAATAATGATAATGATAATATCATAATAAAACAATAATATAATATAATAATACTAATACTAATACTAAAATAAATAATTATAATAATAATAATAATATATAATATCATAATAATAATTATAACATTCATAACAAAAACAATAATGATAATAGTAATAATAATGAAAGTGATAATACTTATAAAATAAGGATAATGATGATGATAATAACAATAATTATTATCAATATTTCTATAATAAT
>NC_051399.1:10312378-10314878 GCF_015228065.2 Penaeus monodon | reverse complement strand
GTCAGTGAGAGAGATATAGATAGATAGACTGTCAGAGGGAGGGGGAGGGAGGGAGAGACAGAGAGAGAGAGAGAGAGAGGGAAGAGGAGAGAAAGAGACAGAAAAGAGAGAAGAAGAGGGGAGAGAGAGAAGGAGAGAGAGAGAGAGAGAGAGAGAGAGAGAGAGAGAGAGAGAGAGAAAGGGAGACAGAGAGAGAGAGAAAGAGAGAGAGAGAGAAAAATAGAAACATGGATAAATAGAAATAAATAGAAAAATAAGATTAATATAAACATAAATAAATAAAATAATATGAGATGAAAATAGAAAACAAAAATCGAAAATAAGGTAAAAACAGATAAATAAAAATACAACTAGAAACAAAGAGCCAAAACAACACAGAAGACGAAAACAAATACGAAAGAAGCGAAAAAAAAAACGAAAATATGAAATACGTTTTTAAATATTTCAGTATCAAATACGAATTTAACAGAATTTAACCTTAACATCTAAAACACCACACCATACCACAGAGCTTAATAATACCAGAAAAAAGAGGCTCTGTTCCCACACTCTAAGACCTACCTAGTGTTGCATAGAGGTTGCATGGTGAGAGCGGGGCATTAAACAGGATGTTGCTGTGAGTGACGATGCCCCTACCCCAATGCCCCTCCCCCCCTGCCATCCCTTCCCTCCCTCCTCTCCTCTCTCTCCTCTCTTTCCTTTCCTCTCTTTCCTCTCTCTCCTCTCCTCTCTCTCCTCCCTTTCCTCTCTTCTCTCTCCTCTCTCTCCTCTCTCTTCTCTCCTCTCTCCCCTCCCTCCCTCACCCTTCCCTCCCTCCCTCCCTTCCTCCCTTCCTCTCTCCCACCCACCCCCTTTCCTATTCCCTCCCTTCCTCCCTCCCCCTTTTCATTCCCCACTCCCTCCCCATCCCCACCACCCCCTTTCTCCTTACCCCCTCCCCCTCCCCCTCCCTAACCCCTTTATCTCTTTACCCTTTTGTTTTTTTTTACTTTGTGTTTTTTCTTACTTTCTTTCCTTCTTTTTTTTTTTTTTTTTTTTATTGTCACTTGTTGCTGGGGGATTTTTTTTTCATTGTTTCCACTTCCCCATTTCGTTCTTTCATTTCTTCTTTCTCTCGTTCTTTCCTTATTGTATTTTGTTTCACTTTGTAGATTTTTTTTCCGACATTTTTTTTTCTTTCATTCTGTCTTCCTATCTTTTTTCATTCTCTCTTTCCTCAATCTTTTCTTTAAATATCTATTCATTTATTTGATTATTTACTTCATTACTTCGTTCTTCCTTTTTATCGAGGGAGGGGGAGGGGGGGAGGGAGGGGGAAGGGGGAGGAGGGAGGGGGTTTGGGGGGGGAGGGGGAGAAACGGAGAGATGGAAGAGAATAAGAAAAGGAGGGAGTTGTGTATGTGTTTGTGTGTGCGTGTGTGTATGTGTGTGTCTGTGTTTTTTGTAGGCGTACATGTGTAGGTTTGTGCGTGTATGCGCGTTTGTCTTATCTATCTTTACCTCTCTATCTCCCTTTCTTATCCTTCTTTCCACCTCTCTCCATTCTCATCAGTTTACTCAATCCTTCCCAACCACCATACTGAAAACAGAACCAGACGGATTGTATTAAAACATCAATAATTCCCCATAGACTTTGCTTTTACTCCCTCTGTCCCAAATCAACATTCATCAATATCCACCGAAATCATTAATAGGCAAAGATTTCCAGGTATAATAGTATCAAAATAAATAAATATGTAAATAAATAAGCTGTCGGGTTATCGTATCAGTCACGTATATAACGCTACTGAAAATTTAACACTTGAAGCGTAACTTTTTTTTTCTGTTGTTCTGCGTGTTCAGGTATAACAGATAGGTGAGTCATGCAATATATATTTTTTTTTCCCCTTCTTTCTGATTTCTGTTCATCTTCAATTCTTTTGTTTCCTTTTTTCAGCGTTCGCTTTTGCTTCAGTCTTTATGTATCTGTCTCTGTGTGTTTTTTTGTGTGTGTGGGGGGGGGTGGCTGGCTGGGTGTGTGTGTGTGTGTTTATGTGTATTTGTTTGTGAGTGTGGGTTTGTGTGTGTGTGTGTGTGTGTGTGTGTGTGTGTATGTGTGTATGTGTATGTGTATGTGTATGTGTATGTGTATGTGTATGTGTATGTGTATGCGTATGCGTATGTGTATGTGTGTGTGGGTGGGTGATTACGTGTATTTGTTTGTGAGTGTGGGTGGGTATATGCATTAGTTCGTTCGTGAAAGCTTGCGATGTTTACGAAATCTTGTGTTTGAATTCCGTGTGTTGGCGCCGGTCTCGCCTCAACATTTATTTACCTTCGGGTTTTATATCACATGTTTGAAAGCCGATAATCTAATAAATTACACTTTTCTGAATTATGTATCTTGTGGATTACATCATATAAAACTAGCATCGCTCGTGTGTTTAGCGAATTATGAAGCTTTATTTAATTCATGTGCCGATGATACACGCTTCCGTTGGCTTGAATATTACAAGTTTGT
>NC_051399.1:10304878-10307378 GCF_015228065.2 Penaeus monodon | reverse complement strand
ACCTTATCATCTTTATCACTCGTTGTTTCTATACTATATTCGTTATCACTGATCACTTACACCCGTGGGCCTTGTTGCTAGCCGTTATTTTAAGATGTTATGTGTGGGGGTTGTGTGTGTGTGTGTGTGTGTGTTGTGTTTATGTGTGTGTGTGTGTGTGTGTTTTGGGGTGGTGCTGCTGTGCGTGCGTGCGTGTGTGTGTGTGTGCGTGCGTGCGTGCGTGTGTGTGTGTGCGTGCGTGCGTGCGTGCGTGCGTTTGCATGTGTGCACAATCCAGACAGCGAAGAAGTCCGGCTGAAAAGTTGGTATCTCTCCCACTCATTTCAAACCTTCCACCGCTAGAATCTCGTTAATTGATGACCTAATTGACTTGCTTAACCGGGTTTGGGTTATACTCCTGCCGCCCTCTTCTTCCGCCTCGCTCATTTGATTTAATACCTCCTGCGGTGTAACTTCCTCCCCTCCTTCTCCTGTCTCCCGAGCCTCCTCCCTCCTTTCCGCCCCCTTATTTACCTTCTCTTTTCGGGTTTCTCTCTCCCCCTCCCCTCCCTTGTCTTCCGAGCCCTCCTCCCTCCTCCCTCAGCTCTCTTTACTTCTGCTGGTCCGTGCCCTCCCCTCCCCTTGCTTCCGATCCCTCGCCTGCCTCCTCCCCCCCTCAACCTTTTACTCTCTCTCTGTCCTCTCCCCTCCCCTCCCCCCTACCACTCGTCTTCCCGATACCCCTCCCTCCTCTCCTCCCTCTCTCCCCCTCAGCTCTTTTACCTCTCTCTCTGCCTCCTCTCCTCCCCCTCCCCCCTCCTCTCGTCTTCCCGATCCCCTCCCTCCCCCCTCCCTCCCTCCCCCTCAGCTCTCTTTACCTTCTCTCTCTGGTCCTCTCTCCCTCCCCCTCCCCCCTCCCTCGTCTTCCCGATTCCCTCCCTCCTCCCTCCTCCTCCTCTCCCCCTAGCTCTCTTTACTCCTTCTCTCCTCTGGTCCCTACTCCTCCCCATCCTTCACATTGCCTTCCGATCACCCTCCTTTTTTCCCTCCCTTTCCCTGCCCTTCAGCTCCCCTCCCTTCTCTCACCTCCCTTCCCTTCCCTTCCCTACCCTCTCCCTTCTCCCTTCTCCCTTCTTCTCCCTCTCTTCTCACCCACTAGTTCTCTCCCTTTGCATCCTCCTTCTCCTCCCCTATCATCAGTATCATCATCATTATTGACATAATGACTATCATCATTATCATTATATATATTGCCATTACCTGTGTTATTACTACCGTCAGTATCATCAATATCATCATTATCAAAATCATAATTATTATCATCCTTATCCTCATCACATAATCATCATGATTATGTGTTCATCGTCATCATCACCATTAAGCTATTTCTCTTTAAACGTTATCATCATTATTATCAATATTATTATCATTGATATTATTACTGGTATTTTATATTTATCATTATTGATATCATTATAATCATTGTCATTATTAGCACCACTATCATCATCATCATCATCACCATCACTATCATCATCACCATCACCACTACCACCATCATCATCACTACCACCACCACCACCACCATCATCAACATCACCACCACCACCATCATCACCATCACCATCATCATCATCATCATCAATATCAGCATTTCCACCATCATCATCAACACCACCACCACCATCATTATCATCACCACCACCACCACCATCACCACCAATACTGCTACCACCATTATGATAATCCTCATTAACCATCCTTCCCCTCTTCCTTTCCTTCACCTTCTCCATCTCCCTTTTCTAGGACGCCGATGCTCTCCCAAGATTGACCCAACAAGCGCTAAATTAGCTGACCTCTCTTGACCTCTGAGGAACTTCCCTGATCCATTAATTACCTCTTTACCCCGTTTTTTGAAAGTCTTTTTCAAGGAAATAGATCTCTGTTTTTAGCGACTGTAACATAACTCCAAATCCAAGTCTGTTTTCTTGATTTTTTTTCATTGTTTTGTTCAATCATTCGGGTTTTTTAAATGTTATTCAACTAGATTTTATTCTGGCAAATTGATCTTATCAAATGTTCTTCAACGAGCGAAATATTATCCAACCAAATTTTGTTCAAACAAATTCTATTCAACCAATTTTTATTCAACCAAATATTATCCAACCAAATATTTTTCAACCGAATTTTGTTCAACCACATATATTTAACAAAATAGATAATGAGAGGAAGATTAAGAAATATATATATATATTCATATAATAATTATAAAAATAAGATATAGTAAAAAACTAAATAAAATTGCGTTACCCGAGATAATGATCACTATCATTATCCGCATTACCGTGAAAAAGATACGAGAAAAGATATAAGAAAGATATATATACAAAAAAGTGACCATCAGTAACAGCAGATGGCGTCCGCGTCCCATGTTTTTCTTCCGAGATTCCTGCCTTTTCTCCCTCTCTGAGACCTTCAGCCTCCCTCCGCTCTCACTCTCTGTCTGTCGGTCTGTCTGTCT
>NC_051399.1:10289478-10304778 GCF_015228065.2 Penaeus monodon | reverse complement strand
AAAGAAGGGGCACAGGTTTTGTTTTGTGTGATTTTTGTAGGACAGTTTTAAATTTTTTTGGTGTCGTCAATTTTTGCCGGGATGTTTGATATTATATTTTGGGGGGAAAATCTGTAAAATTGAATTTAAACCATTTAAAACCATTTGACTCATTAAACCAAAACCTTTCCCAATTCTAATTATTTTTTAATGTTTTTTAGGGGGACTTATCAATTTGTGTAATCCGGGGCAATGTCATATCCTTCCGTCTATTCCCCCCGGAATCAGTCGTCTCTCTCTCTCCTATGTATAACAAATCCTTAAAGGTATCACAAAAAATATACCGAAAAAAAAAAAGACTCAAAAAATGAAAATTGGGTTGCAAAATTACTGAAGTTCTTTCAAATTGATACATGATAAAAATTCTTATTTTCGTTTTTACTTAAAAGATTGACTAGTTTTATGGCTGATATATTGTTTCACAATGCACCTTTCACAAGTCATACTGATTTTTTGAAAAGATTTTTTAGAAAACTGTGAGAAATTGTGTTCCTCTGGATCTATTTTGACAGACAAAGTTTGTTACCGTTGTTGTTGTTGTTTTTTGCTGTTATTTTAAGAGAAGCTTTCTCATTAAAATTGCCCTTTTGGGAAATTTTACAGCCATGAAATTCTTAGTTTTCTTTCCCAAACAGGATAGCAAAAACATGTTCAATTATAATAATATTTTTTTCTTCTTCTTCTTCTTTCTTTTCTTCTTCTTCTTCTTTTTTTTCTTTTTCTTTCCTTTTTTTTTTCTTTTTCCTCTTCTATCTTTTTCTTTTTTACTGAGGCTGTAGGGTGTGAATATTTGAAAGCCCACCATTTCTATTTTTCCCTAAAAAGGCTTCTGCACTCTGGAAATTTTGATTCCGACACCCCACTATCGGGGATTAAACTGGGGGGGGGGGCAAACCAAATTATTCTGTATGATGGGCGCCACCCAGAATCGAGGGAAAAACATTTGAGAAAAATTTTAAAAAAAAATCCAGGGAAAAATTTTGACCCAAAAAATCTTTATTTCCATAGAATAAGATTTTAACTTAGGTCCCTTTATACCTATTAATATGATTGATTATCTATAAAGATTTCTCAGTCTATATAAAATTTAAAAAAAAATGGTTCCTTACTTCAGAAAATGCTTCTGTGGGATATTTTAAACGTTCTCGTTAAAAACTTCATGGCCATGCCTCTCGATTTCATTCTCCCAAAAAAAAAAAAAAAAACCGCCCAAAAAAAAAAAAAAATTTAAAAAAAAAAAGGGAAAAAAACCCCATCCACGTAAAAAAGGCGCCTTTAAATTGGGAATTTCAAAACATTATTTCTAAAACTGGCAGTTTAAAATATGGGGTTTTAAAAGTATTTTTTTTTATTATTTGGGATAAATCTAGTACTTTTAGCTGGGTTGCAGATTGAATGATTTTCACATGATTTTGGGCACTTGAGTATGGAGGATTGGTGGTATTTTTCCTTAACTCCGCCCTGTTTTCACTTTGTTTGGCTCTTTGAAAAAATATAAACTAAAATTCTTAAAAACTAGTTACTTCTTGTAAAAAGGCTAAATTTTACTCTGTTTTTTCAGTTCCTTCTCTATGTAAGAACTAATTTTAACCCGTTGGGGTGGGAGTATATGTATACGCATCATCTGCTGTCTTTTTTTTGTAATTTTGTTTACACAATGACTCCATAAGTGCCTAATCCCAAAGTGTTGATTACTAGGACTATCTAACCCCAACTGTTTCCACATTCCTTTGAATTTTTGGAAGAAATCTTTATTTTTAATGTGATTATAATAACACTATAAACAATAATTGTAATGAAATGAAATACACAGATGTGATCATAAGGCCTAGTAATTGACTTGGGTGTCTTAAGTTTTATAAAAAGTATTGTGACAAAGATGTTTTATGTTAATGTTAAAAATAATGTTAAAGGTGAGAGGGGGAAAAATCCATAAGAAAAAAAAGGTTAAACAGTTGAGTCAGGTTTGACCTAGTAATTGATTTCTTGGTGACAACTGCTTCTGAACCCATGTATGTGTAAACAGAATTAAAAAAACAAAACCTCCATGGATAAAGATATTGCCTGGCTCAGTGTGTTAACATGTTATAATATTTTTAAAATTTTACCCTTTTTATCACCATGTAAAGGGAGCACAACAACCCTATGCTTATTATTATTCTCTAATATTGTGATGACAGCACATATATTTGCTTTAGTGAATAGCATAACTATTCCATGTGATAAAGGGTATATGAAGCTTTTTATATATAGTACATCATTACTAAACTCACCAGACTAACTCGTATCCTCCATTTTATGAGATTTTTTTGAGGGCATACTCATAAAAAATTAAACCCTCTAACTTTAAAATAATTTTTTTTTCCCTCTCCTTTTGTGAGTACCCCAAAAATAAAGGGATAACTTGAAAAAATTTTAAAATCACCCGATATTTTTTGCTTTTAAAATTGTTTTTCATTGAAAGTACCCCCCATGTGTTTAGTTATTTTATTTATTTTTTTGTTGTTTTTACCTTTTAAAAGGAAAATTTTTTAATTTTTATGCAGCAATGGAAAAAGACCTTTTAACACAATTTCAAATCTAGATAATTTTGTGTGGGGTGTGTGTGTGTGTGTGTTGCGCATGCGTGCGTGCGTGCGTGCGCGCGCGTTCGAAGTTTAAAAAAAAATTTTTCCCGTGCTTCTTTTTTCTTTTCTTCTTCTTCTTTTTTCTATTTTTCTTTCGGGGGGGGGGGGGTTTAAATTTTTCATATACTAGAATTATTATCATTTTAAAAATAAACTGCATGAAAAGGGGAATTTCATTCAAGTGTTTAATATTCTTCCTGAGCTTCTCATATTTAATGCAAATTGAGGTTTCATACACAGATTTATTATTTATTTTTTATTTTATTGATTGGTTGATTAAATTTTTATTTATTTTTCTTTGATACCTCTCCCATATGGAAACCCCCTCAAGAAAAGGGCATTTGTTATATATATTGTTTTATGAGTGAGTATTGAATTAATGAAAAAAGAAAAAGTTTTTTTTATCAACTTTTAAAAAAAAAAAATGAATGTTAAACCCAGAGGTTTCAGTTTCAACTCACAAGTTTAAAAACCTAAATATGTATAAATTTAAATACACATTTTGCAAAATTGTAAGGGTTTTTCTTCATTTCTCTAAAGCGAGAGGCTATTATTATCTTTTGTCTTCAGGGTGGGAAAATGGCGGGGGAAGGTTGCCTTCGACAGCTGTAGTATTTGGGGTTTAGGGGGGAAGGTGCAAACAAAAAAATCGAGGTAGGGCAGAAAGGGAGCTGAAATTACACACCACGCACGCAAGCGCGCCACACACCACCACACCCCACACACCCCCAAAAAAACACCCACACACACACACCCCCCACCACACCAACAACCACCACACACACACACACACACACACACACCCCACATTCTCTCTCTCTCTCTCTCTCTTTTAGATATTTTATTCCTTTTACACCTTGATGATGACTCATCCCTGATCAACTCAGTCCTTAAAAACCCCCTCTGCCCCCCCAGCCACAGTTTTTTTCATCCTCCTGTCTTTTGTTAGACTGGCTTCAAAATTTTTTTAAAATGGCAAAATAAAAAAATAAAATTTTAATAAGCTTCTAATACAATCTTACACTAAATTTGTCACTATCCATGAAAAATTAGCAGGATCTTGCAAGGGTGTTCTGGTTTCCTATTTTTTAGTTAGCAAAACTCTGCCCCCAAAATCGTATAATTCCAGAAATCGTACCAGTTCGAACAATTTTAACCTCAGTGTATGTGTATGTTCTGTTAAATATAATTGAAATTTTGAAATTCTTTTGATGTATACTTTGTCTCCCTCTTCACTTCTTCCTTCATACTGCCCAATAAAATGGCTATCTATTTCATCTTTTCGAAAAGAAGTATTAATTGTTTTTCCTTTTGTATACCCTTTTGGTTTCTTTTAATTCCAAATTTAAAAATAATAATTATAATAATAAAAATAACAAAAATATAATAAAAAAACTTGACATATTCTTTTTCATTATTTTTAAAATGCTTCATGGGAACCCAACATCCAAAAACTCTTATCTTGCTAGCATAATGTTTTTAAATGCATTAAATGGCTACAGTTTTAAAAAAAGTTCTTTTACCATTACATTTTTTTTCATTTTATCTAATTGTTGCATCTAATTTGATAAACTTCCCCTCTCTCCCCTCTCTCTCTCTCTCCTTTTTCTCTCTCCTCTCTCTCTCTCTTCCTCCCCTCTCTCTCTCTTCTCCTTCCCCTCTCCCCTCTCCTCTTCTTTCTTTCCTCTCTCTCCCTCTCCTCTCTCTCTCTCTCTCTCTCCTCCCCCCCTCCCCCTCCCTCCCTCCCTCCCTCCCTCCCTCTCTCCCTCTCTCTCTCTTTCCCCCTCTCTTGCCCCTCTCTCCCCTCTCTCTCTCTCTCTCTCCCCCCCTCCCTCCCTCCCTCCCTCTCTCTCCCTCCCCCCTCTCTCTTTCCCTCCCCCTCTCTCCCCTCCCCCTCTCTCCCCTCCCCCCCTCTCTGCTCTCTCCCCCTTCTCTTCTTCCCTCTCCTCTCTCCTCCCCCCCTTTCCCCCCTCACTCCTCCCTCCCCCCCTCCCCCCCCCCTCCCTCTCTCTCTCTTTCTTCCCTTCCTCTCTCCTCTCTTCTCCTCTCTTCTCCTCTCTCTCCTTCTCTTCTCTCTCTTCTCTCCCCCCTCCTCTCCCCCCCCTCTCCCTCCCCCTCCCTCCCCCTCCCTCCTTTTCCCTCTCCCTGCTTACCCCTCTTCCTTCCTTCCTTTCTTTCTTTCTTTCTTTCTTTTTATTCAGTGTCGCTTATTCTATTTATATATTTTCTATTTCTGAGCTTGTAAATTGGAAACATACAGCCAAAATTGAGATCTACATCAAGAAAAATGGGCAAAGATCCTTTAAATCAATTTTGGGTGCTGTTTTATTTGGAACGAAAATTATGTCATCTGGGGTGCAGTTGGCTTAAAGCTAGGAGGTAATTGTTTTATAAATTTGGTTTTATTTATTTATTTTTTTTTTTTTTTTTTTATTTTTTTTATTGTTATTTTTTGAAATTTTAATTTCATAAAAGAAGTAGTAGGACTAAATGGGAATATTTTTTTTAAATTTTCCTGAAAATCTGATAGGATAATATATACTGTAAAAAAGTCATTCTTTTTTACAAGGGATGTAATTACATAAAGAAGGGTGGGGTAACAGGTCTGAATATTATGGATTTTTTAACTAAAATATCTAAAAGTTTTTTACTAACAGGGAAAATGGTGCAACAAAAAAAATAGATTATACGTATGTTGGGGGCCATTTCAAATTGCAAGTAAAATCCTGTGACTGTGCAAATTCAAGATAGGGCCCCCTTCATTTTTCAATCTACGGGGGTTTTACAGTTTTTAAGTATTTACCTCGTTATAAAATTTCTTCATTCTGACTTAACAATGATACAACAAAGAAACAGTGGAAAAAATTTCTTGAAATTCAAACCGATATTGGTATTTCCTCTCCTAATATTGTGCAGGATCCGGTAACTTAATCCAATAAATTCCATGGTGATGATGATGTCTGATAACAAACTGAAGGGAAAATTTTTGGTTTTTTTACTCTTAATTTTTTTGGTTACTACCCCAACTTGGGGAATCGGCAAATCTACATGTATGGGTGTACAAATGCTGCTTAACTGGGATCCATCTGTAGATTGCGTTGCTCCATCTTTCCATTGACTACTGTTTATGTACCGTCTCCGGTAGTTTTGTGTCAATTTTGTTTTCAGGTGGCACATGTTCTCACCCCCAAGGAGTCTATCAGAAGGCCCCATGCTGCTCCTGATTTTCCCCCTTCCTGAAATTGTGGAAAAAAGTGTTTTTCTTTCTAAAACTATTGATATTGATCTGTTTTTTATTATTATTACGATATTATGATCATCAAATTGTTATTAAAAATTGGTAACTTAAAACAAAAAAATAGACAAAAAAAACTTTCCAAAATCAAGGAAAAGGGGAAAAGGTGATATAGGGGAGGCTATAAGACTCCTGGTGACCATCACTTGTAGAGCCTCTATGTAAATAAAATAAATGAACTTTATTGCTTGTCATGGATGTATTCCCGCTCCCCTACCTTTGGTTTTTGGCTCGGAAAAGGGGAATGGGGAACCTAGAAAGTCTCTCCCTAAACATTCTCACGGATGAATATATGACTGTTTGGGTGGATGTGACCAGCAAATCTCGGGTGGTTGCCAAAAACACCTCCCTGACACGCTGACAGAGCTGTTATCCTGGTAGGGAAAATGGTTCTGACCCCAGCCCCATGGGAATAGAACTCTCATCCGGATTTTTTCCACAAAAAGGGATACCCGTAAAACTGCTGGGGCCCCAAAAATCCCAAAATTCCCTGACCCACGCTGGTACCACCCAAAAAGCCCAGCATTTTTTGACAGTCCCCGCTTGCTGCAGCTAATGCAAATCCTGCCAGATTTGCCAGCAAAACTAAAGGGGTCCCCGCACCCTTGCAGCGTTAGGGCCTGTTTTCTAAAAATAATGAAAAAAAATAACTAAAAAAAAAAACATTACCTCATAAATGCTCACTTCAATGTAAACTTCTTTTTGCTTATAACCTTGATTAATAGTTTGAAAGCAGTTAGTGATCCATGGAACACAGTGCTTTGAAAAACCTAATTTTCTGATATTCCGGCTCTTGATTAACCCGTGTAAAATCATTTATGATCTATGAATATCTGAGGGTTTCCTTTGCTATATTGCCATTATACAAGACCCTTGCCCCATCAGCTCCAAAAAATTTTCAAACACTTATAAACTCAAAATTTTTCTACTTTAAAACAGAAGTACCAACCTTCGGGGAAACACTCTGAACAGTCATTTTGGTTTCATCTACTCCTTAAATATTTCTTTGGGGGGCTGTACATTTTTGTTTTGCTTTTGTTATTAGACTTGAATGAAATTTTTTTGTATTTATACCCTTTAGGAAATTAAATTTTTACTTCAACTGCAATTTTTGTATTTTTTTCCCAGGATCCTCATGATTTTTACAAATTTTTCTTGGGGGCCACTCACTACAACAGATGAAGGTGTTTATGGCCAGCTCAAGAAGCACTAATTTCTCTGTAGCAACTGTTGTAGGCAGGAAAGAGGTAAGGTTTAAACATTTTATTAGTTTTATAATGTTAGAAAAACAAAATAAGTGAATGATTCATACAATTTTTCACTGAAGGGAAAGCTGGTCCTGTTTTTGTTCCTCATGAAATGCATTTTTGAGTTCTGATTACATTTTATAGTACATTATGGTGATTTTTAAACCCAAAATCTGCCAGGGGGGTTTTCCAATACAAAAGCTTCTCCCCGGGGTTGTTTTCATAGTAGCAAAAAACCCCACTGCTGGGGATTGGTTTTCACCATAGCGTGCTCGCTTTACCATACTGCCCCAGGAAAACAGGATTGGTGCCCATGTTATTATGCCATGCCCATGGAATATAGTCTGGGCTCCATGGCTTTTTTACGTATGTGCCCCCTGGTGGAGGGGGTAAAAACAAGTTTAAAGGAGTATTTCAACACAAGAATTAAATGGGAAAGGGGAAAACTGCTATGAAATTAAAGTGACAAAACAACAAAGTTATATGTAAGAGTTGGAAATTGGATATATAAATTTGTGTGCATACTATTTAAAATTTTGCTATTATTCCAGTCCAAAATAAAAATAGAAAATAAGAATGTTTTAAAATTTCCCAAATACAGATATCCAAACTGTCCCCTTTAAATGTACTTATACACTCTTGTTTTCCCTTTTTCTGGCCCCTATTGCCTTGTTTCCATTAAAAATTGAAGGCAATATTGTATGGCTATTTCCTTTCCTTTTAGGGTCTTTTTTTTTTGAAAAAAGAATAAAGAACAGCTTCTCGTCTTTTCCTTAGCGAGGAACTCACTAAAAGCGGGAAAAAACTTTAAGATTAAGGCATGAAATTTATGTGGGCTGTGTAAGGCACTGTTTTATTTTTTTAGTTTGGGATTATATTTACTACCAAATAGATATATCAACATAAGAGTTGACAAAAGGTACCTCCAAGTAGTCTTTTATAATTGTAAATCCACTTGTCATATACATTTATTTTAAAGGTACATGATGCAGAAAAAGAAGAAGCTGCTGCAGCACAGAAGGTAGAGGCCCATGAAACATTATGAAATAAATTGCAGGAAAAAGATAAAATCTTATGAACTAACTTTGAGCAGGAGAAGCAACAGCACAAGTAAGGGATCATGCATTGATGGAATATGGTCATCTTTCTTTTCTTTATATTTTTCTGTCTTCATGTATATTATTTTTTTCCCAATTTTTGTCTCCCTTTTCCCTTTTTTTAAGTCTTTTTCTTCCTTTCTTTCCCTTGTTTTGCCTTCTTCATTTTCCCATTTTTAAGTCTATTCTCTTTTTCCCTTTTTTTGGCATCTTTGTCTTCTTACACTTTGAAATTTAGTATTACACTTTTGGAGAAAGGGGGAAAAAAAAAAAACTTTCTTGACCCAGAGAGCTTCAGGAAGAACTAGCCAACCGAAACACACCACCCTCTCCAGCCAAACCGAAGACACAAAGGCAGCCAATGAGCAGATGGTAAAGCAAAGGCAAAGTTGAAGGACCAGCAAATGCAGGCCACCCCCAGCCGAAAAAAAGGGTCAAGAGCATCCGAAAGGAATCTCTGAGCTGAAGGAAGCCATAGAGAAGGATCACAGTGCGTAAGTGCATACATCTGAAATAAATTATGTAATTGAAATGTAAGCTTTTGGGTGCAGGACGTGAGCTGTGTAAGGATTTTATTGTAAGAAATCAAAGATAGAAATGAAACGTTTCAGGTTTCATTTTATTTTATATAAATATATTTTAATATAAAATATATATATATATATATATATATATATATATAAAATATATATATATATATATATAATTTCTTTCTCAGTTTTTTTATATATTTTTATCCATATAATAAATATATTATATAATATATATATTATATATATATATATATATAAAATATAAAATATATATATATTTTATATTATATATTATATATATATTTATATATACATCTTTTTTACAGATGTTAAAGTATGAAAATATTCTTACATGTATAGAAGAGAGGGAAGAAGAGAAAATTATTAAGAGATTGAGAGGGAGGGAGAGAAAAGAGTGATATAGATTGAAAGTGTAGCTGAATTGCAAGTTGAAACAACAGATCCCCACTCTCTGCCCCTATTGTCACTGTACTATGATACAATAATCATGGTAAAGAAAATATGAAGTATAATATTGTTGGAGCAGTACAAAGTATAAGATATTGTTTCAAGGAGTTCTTCATGCCACATTATTATTATCCTTTAGTAAAGTAAATAGAAAACTATAAAAATTTACTACTTATTCTTATTTCAAACCTACTGTGTTCAAGGATAGGAGGCACTCATGTGATTGGTTTAGGGAAACTAGAGACTACCAAGTGAGTGGGGGAATTATGGTGTTTGGAGGAAAATGAATATGCCAGGAATTATGAGTTCTTATTTTATACCCACTTAACCATTCACAAAAAGAAAAAAAATCAGAGTCCACTTGGATGATTGCCTTAGAGAGACAAAGGGTATGTGTATGTTTGTGGGTTTGGGAGGTGTAGCTGGAAGAAAACTTGCTAAACAGTACCAGAATGACTACCTCATACTCTCTACTTCTGTTAGCCTGATGACACATGGATGCTATATACATATGTCATTCCACTGTGTGGTTGATTTATAAGTCTACATACATGGCTTAGTCACCAATGAGGTAATTAATAGTACTGCTTGTATCACATGTATACCCGTTTCTTTTATTTATATAAAAAGGGGGGGGGGGGAAAAAAGAAAAGAAAAAGAAAGAAAGAAAGAAAGAAAGAAAAAAAAAAAATTATATATATATATAATATATATATATATATATATATATATATATATATATATATATATATATATTATATATATATATATATATATATATTGCTGTTAGTAATGTCAGGTATGCTATAAATAAGTCTGATGTTTATTATGATAATAACAGCATCAATATTGATAGCATTAGTTAAAAGAAAGAAAGAAAAAAAAGAAGTGAAATCAGGTGAGACAACTAACTACTTGACCACTTGGTGGCTAAGCACTAGTGAAGCCATTGCACAAAACAATACTACAGTGACCATCTGTAGTGCAGGATTTTCATCAAAATTCCACCACCAATGTGGATGGTCTAACTGAGGGGTTAAGAATTTTTTATATTCACTTCAGACAGTTTATTGCAGATTTTAATTGTAAATTTAAAAAGCATAAGAGCCCAAAATATTTTCTTGTGAGTTATAATATATTTATTCCACCAGAGCACAGAATAACTGGGCATCTCAACGTGCAGCAAGGTTGGAGAAAATAAAGAACTTGAAAAAGGAAATGGACGAAATACACCAAGTTGTAAAGACAGAGGATACCCATCACAGCAACATCATTAATACAATGGAACATAAGAAGGCTGAGCAGAAGCAGTTCTTCTTGGAAGAGACAGCCATCAAAACCAAATGTTGTAAGTATTATAGTGCCCTAATTTTGTTAAAATATATCTCTGAATCATAAAATTAATTATGAGTTTGATGATCTTGTTCCTATTTTTACCTGTGGTATTTAGCAGCACAGGTAGAGAAATGGCGTGTGTACTTCCTTTTCTTTGGTTAACCCCATGGATCCAGCTGCTTCACTGTTTACACATGACCATATATATATATATATTATATATATATATATATAAATATACATACTATACAATAATACATATATACATATATACATATATACATATATACATATATACATATATACATATATATATATATATATATATATATATATATATTATATATAGATATGTATGTATGTATGTATGTATGTATGTATGTATATATATTTATATATATGTATATATATGTATATATAGATATATATATGTATATATATATATATATATATATATATATATATATATATATATATATATAATGTATGTTATTTTTGTCCTTCCCCCTTTTAACCATGGGAAAATAGCTGAATTTTTACACGTTTTTTGAAGGAAGATGTGGCAATTTATGTTGATGATGGTTAGAAAGGACCAAGTTGAATTTTTGCCACTAAGCCTAAAATTCGTACTTTGCTTTATGAATATTTCAATGAAAAGCTATTTGAGGCATATTCAAGGGTATACCTAGAGCAGAAGAAGAACAACAACATTGTAGCTCAATGGTCTACTGGTATTGAGCTTTATAAAGACTTAGAACTTATGACAAATGCTGCAGATCTTAGAGTTTTAGTCATGCTGTTGCTATTTTATCTTAGATTAATGTGATTATTGATACATTTTCAGCCAGATTAGAAAAGGAACTGATAGAACTCCGTGGCCAGCAGAGTAACGTTTTTACTGTTTACGGACCATGGGTTCCGGAGGTGTTGAAGCAGATTGATATTGCACACAAAAAAGGGATGTTCTCAGCCAAACCTGTTGGACCACTTGGTAGGCTTCTTTGATTTAATTTTGATTTGTCATTATGCTTTGTTAAGATTGATTAATTCAGAATGAAATATTTGACTGTTACCATAAAAGTCTTATGCATACCCATGACTGATCAGAGTTCATTTCTCTACAGGTGCCTTTATCAAACTATGTGATCAGCAGTGGGGACATGTGGCAGAAGCAATTATATCAACAGAATCAATAGCTTCTGTGTCAATAATCAGAAGGATTGTCATGTTCTAAAGCAGATTCTGAACAGAGTTAACTTTCGTGGAGCCCCAAAACCTATCATCATTGTTTCAAGATTTAGAGAAAGAGTTAGTGTATTTTCAGTATTATGTTTGCTTGCATATTAATAAGATTATATATATATAACTGTGACAGATGGAATAATGCAATGCCACATTGACAGGTAATGTCTATGGAGCTAGTAAGATCCTAGTTGCACACTCCTTTTAGTGGGTCGTGTGGCATGGTTGGTTTAGCACTGGCCTTCGGTTTCATACCCGGAGTGACCTAGGTTCGAGTCCTGGTCAGGGAGGGTTGTTATTTATTTATTTATTTATATATATAACTGTTTTCACGAGTAGTAGTACTCATATATATATATAATATATATATATATATATATATATATATATAATATATAATATATATATATATTATATATATACACATATATATACATATATATATATACATATACATATATAAATGTATGTATATGTATAACATAGATCATATATATTACACACACACACACAGACACACATGTACATCTATATATACTTATGTTTATTGCCATGCAGGGATAAAGATTAATCTTTCTTCTTTGCATAGATCCATGATGTATCACAGTTTGAGGTGCAGTCAGACAGATACCCATCTCTGTGGTCAGTGTTGAATGTGAGTGATACAGTCGTAGCAAACACACTCATAGATCAAATGCAAGTGGAATCCATCTTGCTCATTCCAACAGCACAAGAGGCTGGACAACTTCTAAAAGATCAGAGAACGTAAGGATTTTTTCTTTTCTATATAGTCCTGTGATCACTTTTGATAAGGGGGAAGAGAAAGGGAAAGGAAGTGTGTTTGAAAAAAGTGAATAGTCTGGTGTTTTCTTTTTTAATAAGGTTTGATGAAATGGAATTTTTTCATTGTGATACTTAAGAAACCTCACTTGTTGAAAAGTCTTCCCTAGAAAGAATCTTTATGCAAGTTTAGCTTTATTCTTTAAAAGATTCTATGAAGTGATATGAAAATGAACTCTGTTAATACTATTGACTTATTTTTATTTTCAGTGTACCAAGAAATTGTAAAGTTGCCTACACTCTCAATAGAGATACTTACTACCCTGATCCAAACTACCGGATCTATTCAGGAAGAGGTCAACAACCAGCTCGTTATCTGCAGGTCTCAGTTGAACAGAAAATCAGGTAATATATCTTTATTATAGAATGAAATTGATTAGTATTTGAAGATGGTTTTGAATAAAAGAGATGGTCATGATACATATGCTTTATTCTTCTTAAGGCATCAGTAATACTAATTATACATGAGTTATGATGTTATCCTTGCAGTGACCTTCAATCCGAAATTGAATGTACGCAGGAAGAATTAAAGAAGCATTCATGCAAGGCAAAAAAAATTGAAAGCTGAAGTGAAACAAATTCAGAATGAAATTCACATGTCAAACAGAAAGATGCAAAAGATAAGGTAATTTTTTTTATTACTTTGTCAAAAACTTAGCATTAGTAGGAAATTTTTCTTCACAAAACTCAAGAAAATGAAAATCCGGAGACTTCATGTAAGATTTGAATTTTGCAATGAATAATATGTTCATTTTATACACGTATGTGAGCACACACACACACACACACACACACACACACACACACACACACACACACACACACACACACACACACACACACACACACACACACACACACACACACACACACACACACCACTTATATATACACATACACACATATACACCACACATTTATAAAATGTATATATTTATTTATAAATACATTATATGTGGTGTGTGTGTGTGTGTGTAATAATATATATATATATGATATATATATATATATATATATATATATTATATAATATTATATATATATTATATATATATAGATAGATAGATAGATTTAATGATTAAGAGATGTGACACTAATAATTATGTACACTTTCTCCTTCTCAGGCAAAGATTACAGAGCTTCGCGGACAAGGTGAGAGTGCTCCAGGACCAAGAGGAACCAGCTCCTCCTGATGTATCTCAGTTGGAAGAAGACATTAGGCAACAGGAGGTTTTACTAGAAAGTGCTGAAGCTCATGTAGGTCACCTTTCATAATTTACTTTTAGTAATATAAATAAAAGAGACAGGTGTGTATATTTTCTGATTTTTTCCTTGTGTATACAGTTATACAATTAGTAGAAATGAGTTTCTTGTATATTGTAGAAAATGAGATCATGTTAATTTTTTTGCTTCATTTTCACAGGCCGAAAAGTTCGAACTTTAGTCAATCAAAGTAAAGAGAAATATCAAGAGGCCTCCTCTAAATATGATATGCTGAGACAAGAGCACAGTAAATTTCTACAAGAAGCAGAAAATATTAAGGTGAAATATAGAATTCTTTAATGATACAGAATCTTGTTTGAAAACTGTGCCATGTTGAAAGAAAGATTATATATAATATATTACTGTTAGTATAATGTATTTATTTATTTAGTAATTATTTTATCAATTTATTTAATTTATTTTTATTTTTTTATAACAGAAAAATGTGAAAGATTGTGAACAAGAGACAAACAAGTTAGATCAGATTTTGGAAAGTTACAAAAAGAAAAAAAAAGATGCCGAGACCAAAAGAATGGAGCTGGAGGCAGAATTAAAAGCAGCAAGAGAGGGTCTCGAAAAGGAGTTAAAAGAGCTAAAAGTTTCGACCCTCGTCTTGAAACAACTCGGTAAGACATTCCTCTCTTATCAGCTGCCATGAATTGAGTTATTCATATAATTTCAATTTCTATATTTTAACCCAATGTCACCAGAAAAATTGTTCACTATAGTATGAGTTCATGAAACACATCTACACAAATGACTTCACAAGTGCTCAGCCACTAAAGAGTTAAGTAGTCGTCTACATGCTCTCACCTGATTTTCTTGACCCCCCCCCCCCCATGTTATTGTTGTTATTATTATTATTATTGACAAGAACATTATGCACTGTTATTAACAATACTAATAGCAATGTTAAATAAGATGAAATGTTTCTAAGAATCAAGAGAAAGGGTGAGGTAAGTCAGACTAAGCATTTCTTGAGCCATCTATGTATAAATACAAGTGATAATCAAATTCACTGAGGACATGGCAAGTGTGTGTGGTGCCATCTCGGTTGCATCAAATGAATGGTTCCTTTTAACCCATTCCTGACGGGTGGCATGTACACACATCCATAGCATGGCGGGACTATCTGCCGGGGACAAGTATGTACATGCCGTGGTGGATGTATGGAGATGCCATGAGTTATTTTTGTTGTGCAATCATGGCAAAATAATTATTTTTCTGCCAGTGAAACTCTGATTAAGTTGTTTTTAACACTTTCTCATTTTTACTATGCAAAAAAAAAAAAAAAAAAAAAATGCAACAAACGGA
>NC_051399.1:10276978-10284478 GCF_015228065.2 Penaeus monodon | reverse complement strand
CTCTCTCTCTCTCTCTCTCTCTCTCTCTCTCTCTCTCTCTCTCTCTCTCTCTCTCTCTCTCTCTCTCTCTCTCTCTCATTTGCAGTCTACTTAATGGCAATCTCCTTCCATATTGTTGCAAATTGCCATAACCATTATGTCATAAGTCAAGGAGAAGGTGCACTATAGCCTAGTCTAATATTTTTATATATATAAGGAAATTAACTTACAGGACTAATAATTACCTCTTCTTACAGGATATTGTAGCAAGAAAGCAAAGCATGGATATGATGATTGAAATTGCAGATGCTAAGACTCAATATATATACCTGACACCACTGGAACTCAATCGGGCAGAACATCCAAATGTTTACATATACAGGCGAGTTACAAATATTGACACTTAGTTCAATGAAAAATTAAGAGACTATACTTTCCTGTAATTATTAAAGAATTGTATGAGTCACTTATTGTAATTCACACTTATATTGTAAAAGTATTTGTACCAAAGGAAATATATATAATTATTTTATATTTCCCTAGGAATGGGAGGAAATTATTTTAAAAATTCATATTTCAGGATGCCTGATCCAGAAAGAAGAGAGGATGATTAGAAAACAAATGAATCATTTTGATGAGAGAGGTTGTCAGTGCAGATAATCATCAGTACAATGAGATTCTGAGTTAAAACCAACAATGATTTATTGCATATTGTTAGAAATGTCAAAGACAAATTATGTGACATTCAATGACCATTATCTTATATTTACGTATTTCTGTATATACATACATATGTATGTAACATTTCTTGTCCCATTTTTGTCTTTTAACTTAGGGATTT
This sequence comes from Penaeus monodon, assembly GCF_015228065.2. NCBI lineage: Eukaryota > Metazoa > Arthropoda > Malacostraca > Decapoda > Penaeidae > Penaeus > Penaeus monodon. The sequence goes on along the minus strand of NC_051399.1, from coordinate 10,283,658 downwards.
ATGTTTTAACCCTTTGCCAACGGGCATGCCCACTGTGAGTTTACTTGTTTAATTGTTTTTACACATAGATGGCTACACTTGTACTAAGTCACCAATGAGCCAGTTACGAGTACTGCCTGTCTCGCCCGTTCATCCTTTTCGTTGATTTACGAAAATATTTTACGTTATCTTATTTTGCTGTTACTAATGTTTATAACATGTTAATTCTAATGTTTACAATAAAAATAACAACATCGATATTCATAGCACTAGTAACAATTCGTTTTTCCGCCAATACAGGAAAGGTGAAATCAGGTAAGGCACAAGATCTACTAATTGACTCCTTTGTAGCTAAGCACTAGCAGAGCCATCTATGTGCAGAGACATTCATTAAAATATAAAATGAGCACAGCATTTTCCCCATTTTTTTTTTATTTCCCCGTCGCATTGGGTTAACAAAGGATCTAGAAGAAAATGTCCATAGCAAGTACTAGAGAAAATTTCAAGAAAGGCGTGTGAAGTGGAAAGGATTATAAGTAATTTAATCCTTATTTTTTTATTTTTTTATTTTTTTGTTAGATTTTAACATGACATAATGAAGTTTAAAAATGGTAATGTCATTTATAATAAGGTACATGTTCCATCTGTGTAATTTGCTATTTTCTGTTCCCAGTAATTTCAGTAATTTGCAACTTGACTTTCAGTTAAGTCAAAAGAATAGTACTAGGAAACATGGATATTTCATGTATTAATTTTGAAATGTGCATGTTTTCCTCAGTTTATATATATATATATATATATATATATATATATATATATATAGATATATATTATATATATATATATATTTATTTTTTTTTTTTTTTTTTTTTTTTTTTTTTTTTTTTTTTTTTTTTTTTTTTTTTTTTTTGTGAAAGAGTAATGTAAATATAATTAAGTTTAGTGAAGTTTAGCTTTCCCTACTTCACATGGATAGTATTTTCTATTCAGTTTTGTAACAAAATTTATCCACCAAACAATCATGTATTGTTCATTTTTATAGATAGAGAAATGGGATAAAGGTTAGAAAATAATTGGATGAAACCAACTCAAGACCATGACAACCTATGCAATCCCTCTCCTCTTGCCCCTGATTATAAACATGAACCTGTATGTTCAAGAATTGTGGCCTTACTTTATATCTTACTTTATATATAAATTTGTATGTTTGAAACAATGCTTGATATCGGCTTGTATGAATATTAACCCTTGGGAATAACATAGTTGTTATAAAATAGATCACTTATTTACTGTTGTTAGTCAAAGCTGGACAAATATTTGGAAAGAGCAATATTTTTTCTCCTCCCTACCTTAATAATAAACTTGGAATGATGTCTTTAATAATAAAATTGACAGCAACCAGTCCTTCAGTATTTAACCTTAGGTATTTTTGCAAGTTGATATTTCAGATATTGCCAGTTCCTGCTCAAGTGCTAATAAATATCCTAACTGTCGGTAACAAGTAAATAGAACAACAAAGGGAAGAGCACATTATTGCAAGATATTGATGTCACAGATTGTAAAATTGCTTTTACAGGATGTATTATAAAGGATAGAGGTAGCTTAGATTGCAATAGCTGTCAGGTCACATGAACATAGGGGTCGGCTCTTCTAGTATCAAAGGACAGTACATTGTTGGTGAATGATTAATGGTTACAAAACAAAATAAATTTAGCAGACTTCAGAGGCCATATAGTGCTATAGAAAATTATAGTAGTGGGAAAGGTAGAGAGGTAGGTTAGCTGCTGTTCAAATGTGCTAAACCTCAGAAATTGCATAGCAGTTCAGGATAGTATGACATTGAAGGGGTCCAAAGAAATGTGAGGTAAAGAGAGGATGATTAGATCAAAGTTGTCAAAGACAGAAGTGCAAGATTCTCTCCATAGAGTAAGGTAGGGGCAAGCATAAGGAGAAGGGAGTTTAACCCACTAACGATGGGTGTCACACGTGTGATGCCCGAAAAAGGACTCACTTCCGGGTCTCATATGTGTGATGCTGTTCTTCCAGCCCATCTACTGGGTGCATCTCCCGTGAGACGTAATGTAATGGACCTTGGGGACATCTGTTATGTGTACATGGATAGTTTCAAGATGATTTCGACTACTATTATTTTTTTACACGTAACCACTAGTTACGTCATGAGGTCATGTAAAGATGTTATAGTATAAGGATGAGTTGTCTTGTTCTGCTGGAGGATCAGGGAATGAGGGGAGGCCGCTGTCCAATGAGTGTGGACAAAGTCTTGGTGTGATCCAATCTGGGAAATTGTGCTGCTACAATGTGAAGTTACTACTTCAATTTCCCTGGAGTTTGAAGTCGTATAAAAGGATGGAGGGAGTAGGGGTTATGTGGAGAGAAGGAGAGAGAGAGATACGAAAAATAAAGTTGCGACTTCAAAGGAAGGGAAACAGAGATAGATAGATAGATAGATAGCCAGGCAGGTAGGCAGAGAGACAAATAGAGAGACAAAGGTGTGTGTGGGTGCGTATGCTATTGTAACATCATGAAGAGGAAGTGACGTCATGCATTTTAGCTTTACAAGCACGAAAAACATTTGTGTTGGGTTCTCAAAGCAAAACCTTCAATATAATCCCAAGACTATAAAATGGGCCAGGAGAAGCTACTGCGCCAACTGCAACATCAGTTTTATACACGTACGGGTGTGGCGTGAAAAAAAAAAAAAAAAAAAAAAAAAAAAAAAAAAAAAAAAAAAAAAAAAAAATATATATAATATATATATATATATATATATATATATAAAACCTCTGATTTACCCTCACAGTATGTGTTCAAATATGTTACTGAGAGTAACGCACATGGCATTTTTAAGAGAGTTTGGACTCTATACGAAAACTCCCACCCATTACAAGTGATGAGACTGCATTTTAACTGTACGAACATGCATAGGGGGGGGGGGGCTGGCCATGGGCAATCACTTCTAAATTTGTCAGCCGGCAAATAGAGTGTATGGCACTACGAAGCACCCGTCACGAGTGTTTTAAGGGTGAATATATCACAGTTTCAGGAGAAATGTCAGGAAGGAGAGAATCCAAGGAAAGGGGAGTGGGGGTATGACAAAGTTACACCTGTATCCAGGGGAAACAGAGGGATAATGGAGAAGGAAGGGGGGGATGATGCATATGTGAAATGGGGGGGGGGGGGGGGTTATATGTTGGGAGTGAGTGGAAGGAAGGTGTAGGGGAACATGTCAGCAGTTACTTGAGTGTAGAGGGAATGGGAATAAGATTGGGGATGGATGAGGTTTAGGCAGGTTATCTTGGTTTATGATTAGATTGTTTTGAAACATCGTCAAGCTTCTGAAGTGGATTTGGTTGGGGAGGTCTGAGAAACCAACTTTTCTTAGGAGGGTGGAGAGCCATGCTAAAAGGATGAAAGGCTGACTTTGTGCCAGTCCTGAAGGGCCTGAGGGAGCCATGGGCACGGTATTCCCTGATTTAGTTACCTAGCCTTACCCCTCAAGGGGACCCTGGGGGGTGGACTGTTTTATCCCCAACATAATCCAGGCTTACCATGGCCAGTAATGAAAACATATCCCACTATTAGGGCAATGAGGCTTGCCCCTTTATCAAATAGCCCAACGATGTAAACCACCCGATTCCCTGACCCAGGCTCTCCTTTGACCACGGCTCCAAACACTGCAATAACTATCCCCTCTTCATGCCTACTAGTACAGTAGCCAACAATCAACCCTTAAGGAACATTTCCACTCTCCAGCATGCTCAACTTCAACACCTCTACCCCCACAACCTCCAACATCACCATCCCATCCTCCTTATTAATACCTTACAGCCTTATTGCCCACCCCTCCATAACACTACCTCCCTCAACACTACTCCATCTTCGTCACGCCCCGCCCTTCTACTACCCCTATCTCTACAACAATCTTGAATACTCTCTTTAGCGCAGCCAAATGGGACCGATTTTCGTGATCCCTCCCCAGCTCCCTACTCTGACAACACCTTTCTCTTCCAAAAATGTCTCCAAAAACAAGTGGGTAAAGTCTCATTCCGTAGCCGACCCGACCGCTCCCGTCTCGTCACAGAACATCCGAAAACCAAGCTATAGCATTAACAAAACTAACTGACCTATATGGTAACCCCATCCTTGCAGAACCCCATCCAACCCTCAATACTTGCACCAGAACAGTTTCAATCTCCCCAGCAAATTGCCCAATCTATGACAAAAATTGGTCAGATTGTGGAGAAGACCTACTTGCCTGTCTCACAGACTATGATGCAACATCAGTACAATGCTACTCCATTCCCCCCAGAGGTCATCGAAAGAAACCCACTAACATAGCCAAATTACCTTCCGTAGACATGACCTTCCCTTTGATGTTACATAGGAGGAGAATCCCTCCCTGTTCGTCCATACCAACCTCCTCCACGTCAGTGCCAAATTGTTGGCATCTAGGACACCCAGCCAAACACTGCCGTTCCACAGCCAGATGCCCACTATGTGCCCACCTGGCCATACCCGATCTAACTGCTCTGCACAATCACGCACATGTGCCAACTGTGGCGACCCCATAATGTATTTTATAGGGGCTGTCCCACCTACAAATTTGAGTCTGAGGTAGCAACTCTCAGATTCAAACTTGGACTCACACTACGTGAAGCCAGACAGGAAGCACGTCAACGTGGTTTCTCTCTTACTCCTTACTCCAGTAATACTGCTCATTCTACCAATTCTCCTAAACCCACCCCCCTACATCTAACTCCCCCTCTTCTACCTCCTACCTTCCCCAGTCAAACTCTTTTGCCATCCTAAATCCAGACACTCCAATCTCTACTACAGATACTCCAATCACCACTACAACCCAACACCTTCCCCTCTCCCTCCTCGCACTACCCGTAACAGACAGAACAAACGCTTCACCCCTTCTTCCCCTACCACACAATCACCTCCACCTTCCTTTGCCCCTATGCTTGAGACACCAGTTCCTCTCTTCCCCCCTCACAAGACATCCTTTATCCCCCAAAACTCCCCAGCCAACTCCTCAGAAGAAACTATTGAAAATATTCAAGATTACTTAATGAAAACTGACAATCAACCTCCAAATCTTACAACTCCTGCTCCTTCCACACTCCAAGTAACTGCTGATATCCATCCTCCTCCTAACGATATCCCCCCTACACCTATCCTCCTACCCCCCCAACACAGCCCATCCCCCCCGACCCCAACCCCACCCACATTAACCCTCCCCTCTATCCCTTCCACTCCCTCCTGGATACACATGTGAATCCCTTATGTCACAAGTATCCCCTTCCACAGACCCTCCATCTCCTAATACCCCTCCTATTGGAACACCAATTCCCACACCTCTCCCATCTCAGACCTCTCGGTCCTTATCCCACCCTCTAGCTGCTTCCCCCTCAAAATCTCCAACACGTACTACAATCTATATCACTAAAGTATAACTATCCGTCATTGGAATATTCGCGGTTTCCGCTCTCACAGACGTGACCTACATCATATCCTTTCCTCTTATAACCCATCTATTGTATGCCTTCAAGAGACCTTTCTTACACATCCTCCAATACCAATCCCCAATTATCATTTTGTCTCTTCCCCACATTCCCCTTTTTCCGTCCATACTTACCTCTGCTTTCCCCCACCTATCCTCCTTCACCGACCTCCCAACCTATCAGACATCCTTACAGAATCCCACACTTTCTGCTTCAACAACCTATTCTCTTTCCTCAAACACATACATATCCTTCATCTAATCTAACTCCTTACCACACCCAACCCTAACCCTTTCACTCACCAATTCCTTTGCCCAGCTTAGATAACTAATCACTAACTCAACCACCCTTCCCTAACATTAACTATAGTGCTACATGACCTTAGATGTCTAGCACATTTATCTTGCTTTTAACCAGTAACCATTAACCATTACAAGGGTGGAGAAGAGGGACAGATTTGAGGAGGGAGGAAGAGGTAGTTGTAGGAGAGAATGTGGTAGAAGGAGGTGAAACATTTAGCTTGTCTTGTGCAAGAATCAAGTGAGGAGTTGGGTAGGTACTGGGAAAGTAGAGATAGTAGTGTCTGGAATAGTTTTTGGAGATTGGGGTGTCTGGATATAGAATGGCAAAAAAAAAATTGACTTGAGAGGGAGCATGTGGGTGAGGAAGACTTACTGGGGAAGGAGGAGGAGGGAGTTAAGGAAAGCACTGAAGTAGGGAGTAAGAGAAAAACTACATCTTTGTGTTTCCTGTGTGAGGAAGTTTGGAAATGAGAATTTCTACCTCATTCTCAAACTTGTAGGTAGGGCAATGTTCTCATGTAAAATACATTATGGAAACACTACAATTTGCACGTGATTGTACAGAGCCGTTTGATCAATCATGACGTGCTTGAGCACACACAGGGCATTGAGCTGTGGACTGGCAGTGTTTGGCAGGGGGGCCTAGATGCCAACAATTCTGGGGAGGTTATGGTCAGACAGGAGTGGCTCTCCAACAATATAAACATCATAGGGGAGATCATGTCTATAGAAAGTAATCTTGACAATATTGGTCATAGTCATTGAAGCAGGTAAGCAAGTATTCTCGTCTTACCAATCCTGTTGTAGCCAGGGCAGTATGCTGGGGAGATAGATAGTTTCAGGACAAGTATTGATATGGCATGAATGGGAT
>NC_051399.1:10266978-10271978 GCF_015228065.2 Penaeus monodon | reverse complement strand
CAATACTGATGAAACATTCTTCTCTTTCTCACTGTTGCAGGACTGTCATCCCTGTCAACCCGGGCCCGTTTAGGAGCTCGCCCCTTGGAGTAGGTGCATCAGGGTCCACATTTTCCGAGGTCTTCCAACCCTCCTCCCAGGATCTGCAAAATTCAGTTGAAAGTAGTTAATTGCAACTCTTCCCCCCAGATGCCATGAACTAAAAATACTGTTCAATATTACCCACCAATGCACAGTAATTTCCAGTAATTTCAAAGGTGTTGTGGAGGCAGAAATAACTGACTGACAGCAACAGCTTTCCAGAGCTTAAGAAGGACTACAAAATCACATACATGTACATGCTCCCCCATCCCCTTAGATATAATTTACTCCAATTCAACACAATTTGATATTAATCATGTGAAATCAGAAATTCCTATACTAATACAAAGATTTGGTAACATGTATAGGAAGTATTGTCTTTTCAGGCCTTGTTTAGGTAATCTCTTTGTCCAATGTTGACATTTTATGGAAGCAATTATACTCAACATAATTCTAAATTTTCCTTCAAAAATGTAATAGTAGAATAATATGTACAAAATCTTATCTACCACATCCATAATAAGTATGATGAATAAAAATTATGAGATGGTTATTCTTTAACCCAATGCCACCAGGTGGATTCCTGATACGAAAGCCCTCTCTCCTGGGCAGTATTTGTTGTGGCCCGGGCCCTGCTGCCAGGCAATTGTGTCAGCACCATATGTGTGCGGCATGATTGTACATGTCACCAGAAAACAGGACTGGCGGCACACCATGACACATACACATGCCACCCAGAAAATAGTTCAGACATGCCATGTCATGTACGTACATGCCACCCGGAGGCAAAGAGTCACGCATGTTAACATTTATACGATAACACATCAAAGTAACTAATGACAGCTGTATTTATCTCAAACAATTCCTGCAACAATTTATGGTAAATGTTATTCCATCTCTTGTCACTTTGTTTCAAGGTCCTCTTTCCTTAAGCAACCTACAACTCAAAAACAATCACATTACAGAAAAGTCACTGACCCTGCAATGATGGTAAGTGAATATACAATTTTGCATAGTACAGTCTCTCTACACTTGACAAATCTCTTATCTATAATCTTTCCCCTCCCCAGTGATAAAAACAGATTTTTTTATTTCTCCCCACCCTGAATATGACTTTTCTTGACTAGGAAAACAAATGCCTGGCTGATTAAGCAAATAATACAAGGGGAGGAGGTAATCGAAGAGGAGAATCTAAGAAACATTCATTTTGTTTTGCTGTTTGAATGACACAGGATTCTTTCACCTTTGTTTAATTCATTAGTAATGAGTCCTGTTCTGCTTTCTCATCTTTTCCTCGAAATAAGTTTTAGGATGCTACAGAACTGATCCTTATAATTTGTCTACTAACAATACATTTAAAGACAGAACAAGTGATAACAACCCTGAAGTACAATGTGTGAATTTATTGTAATAAAACCACACGGCATGAGAAAGATAGCCAGAATTGAGCTCTTTCGTGCATAAAATTTTTAGCATGAATTCTTGTACTTTGATTCTAAAATCTACTATTGTGATTCTCCTTTTTTATAGCATAATTATTATCATTAGTAGTAGAAGCAGTAGTTTCACTGGTATTTTCTTTGCTTAGTGCAAGTAATGTGTTCTGGTATTTGGCAATACTACATCATGGCATCAGCTCTAACCCATACCAACACTGTAGCCTCCGGGCTAGTACAGTGGTAACATGTCGGCCTCTCATCCGAGGGGTCGGAGGTTCGCGCCCCACCCAGGCGTGAGAAGTTGCAACTGTCGCCTGGAGGTTACTGCTGTGGCTGGGCACCATGGCGGGTAAGGACTAGGTTCAGCCGAGTCAGCATTAGTCAACATGGGCATAGCCCGGGCGAGGCTAAGCTTCGCATATCGGACTTATCATACCCACACCTTCTCTTCCCCATCTTACATCTTGTCTTAAACTTGCTATGCAATACAATCAACTTTCTTGGGAGTACATTAGTTTCTAGTACTGTAAAAGATAAAATTGCCTTCATACATCTAATGTTTCCACTTGGAATAGTGTCAAAATTCTTGGGAAGGGATTGCTGGTAGGTAACAAATAATGAGCAGCAGGTAAGGATTTAATGGATCTCCTGAACATTACAGATTCAATAACTTGGACAACCCCTCCCTCTCTCTCTCCCTCCCTCTCCCTCTCTCTCTCTCAATAATAATAAAAAAACATTACTTATTGTTGTTCTTATTATTACACTGAGTTATGAACAACCTCTAGAGATGATATAGAGTTTGTGCAAAGAAAACAGTCTATTGCTACCTGGATAAAGCAAATTAGTGACTAATATAGACAATGGAGAATGACAAAAAAGATAAAAACACTTAGGTAGAAAAAGAGAAAATAATATATATGGCATAGGGGAGGCATGGAGTCTTGTCACCACATCGCATATGACTTGTTCACGTGTGCCTAGCCAATAAAGAGGGGCCACTCAAGTAAGCTTAATACCCATATTTTGGGCCATGTGTGGGTAGTGAAGCATCTGGATCCAAGGGGTTAATGGGGAAACAAAAAAAGAAAGAAAAGGAAAGAAAGAAGACTGCATAATAGTACAGCCATTCAAGTAAAAAGCCTGGAAGAAACAGCATTGATTGATGCAGTCTTATTTTGGATAATTACTTAATGCTTTGTTGATAAGGCCATATATTTCAACAGAAAATATTTATTTTCACATATAATTTTGACTACCACTAGTATGATGTCCTCAATGATACCACCCAAAAGATCAATGGTGTCCGAGGACAGTTGCAGGGAAGCACTGCAAGATGCGCTTTGAACTGTACATCATGTTTGACACAGAAAAATGTATTTGTGAAAATGCAAAGATGAGCATGATGATGAACTGCCAACTTAAAAGTCTATCGGTGTGAGGCAAATCCACCAGTATTTTTTTTTCCTGCCTATATGGCATCAAATCAAACTAAAAACCAATCATACAACCTATGGCTACTGCCACCTTTCAAATGATCACATGACAAAGTTGTTCATGTATCATGTGCATTCCTCTTTGAAACCTATTATTGTGGCAATGTATGATGATAGAATGATAGCTACTATCAGATGCTGTGTTTCTCAGGTTTATACTAAATGGCCTTGAAACTTATCTACCTTCTACCTACATAAATCTACCCAAATTGTTGCAAATACAGTCTAACAAGTAAAGTCGTATATATAACCAAGGTCAAATGGGGCAATATCAAAAACAAAATTACACAGTTAAAAGGGAAAATGAAACAAGCTAAATTTGAATATATTAAGGTAGTGCAAATAAAAAGAAGAATAAACATATGCATTACAGTATCAACTGAACCTAAAAAGATTACTTAACTTTCCACTTTTAACCCCTGATAACCTAAGCTAACTTTCAAATGCAATAAGCAAACATTTGCAGCAATATACAACAACTATCTGCCCCTCAACCCAAGTACAGTTCCAATCCACTTGCCAATTGCAACCTGCATCTCATGGTTTGAAAATAGATATGTCAAATTTTTAAAAGCACTCCTCCACATGAACTTTTTTTTTATAAATAAATAAATCTACAAATGGACTTCGCCCAGACTGACAAATGGCAGCATACAATGGCCAAACTGTGTGACTGATTTACAAAGGCATTTAATAATGTGGCTCACAATATACCTGTGGCACACTTATATTATTTTGCCTGCAGAACTTCACTGCTGCTCTTCATTAAGTTCTTTTTATGCAAGAGAAGGCAGAGGACGAGATACAGAAGTGAGACATCCAATTGGTTGCCAAAGAGGGACATGCATCAACCAGTTGTCTTTCTTGCAGTCATCAACATTCTTTTACTCCTAAAGAACAAAACAGTCTATGCAATCACAGTGGCAACAGAATTCCAGGATAACCCACTTCAGCACAAGATCACCACAACAAACCTACAATGGGAAGAATTATCCTAAATCCTAGCAAGTGCGAAGCCATACATAGTAATATATGGCATCTGTTTCTTGGTCAATAAACTTATGATGATATCAATAACAATACCAATAAAAATAATAATCACAATAAATATTACTGTTATTGTATTCAGGTCTGAATCAACTTCCTGGTGCTTACTCTGCTAACACTGAACTGATCTTTATCTTTAGTAAAACCCAGTCAAAGAATTTACAGTTACATATGGGGGGGAGAGGGAGTGGGAGAGGGAGGAGGGGGAGAGAGAGAGAGAGAGAGAGAGAGAGAGAGAGAGAGAGAGAGAGAGAGAGAGAGAGAGAGAGAGAGAGAGAGAGAGAGAGAGAGAGGGGGGGGATATTTCTGCTAGAGATGGAAACGTAATTTGTGAAGTCAAGATAATAAAAAAAAAAAAGTTAATCTTCACATTATGAACACTAAACTGGGTAAACTTAAGGTGATACTTTTATAGAGGACAAAAAGTTGCAGTCGCTGGTACAAGCTATAATCTGCAGACACGAAAGGTAATGTCAGAAATTAAAAATGACAATGGAAAGCCCTGTTCACAGCCCGAGTCCACTTGGTGCTCCTGAGTTTCAGCTCTAACTTGCCCAGCAGAGTGAAGTGAAGCTTGATGTCAGGGGGTAGAGTCCGACATCAACCACCCACTCATGGTAACTTGAATTGTTTAAAATATTGTAACAGAGTTGGAGACTTACTAACTCTAGTGATTATTGTAAAGCTTATACATATATATATATATATATATATATATATATATATATATGTATATATATATACATACATATATACATATACATACTTATACTTTTACATATACATTATACATTATATTACATAACATATATATATACACATTACATATATATACACATATACATATATATATAACATATACATATATATATAATACTATATATACATATATATAACATAAAAAAATAAATAACAAATATACATAAATTTTAACATA
>NC_051399.1:10243215-10266878 GCF_015228065.2 Penaeus monodon | reverse complement strand
ATATAATATATATATAATATATATATTTTTTATAATATTATATATATAAAAATTTTATAAAATAAAAAAAAAAAAAAAAAAAAAAAAATTTTTTTTTTTTTTTTTTTTTTTATATATAAATATAAAAAACATATACCTATATATATTTTTAAAAACCCATAAAAAACAAAAATATATATATACATAACTATATATACGAAAACTGCAATTTTTTTGGAAATTTATCGTAAAGATAACCTAAATAAATGAAACTTCTGTCACACAAATATCAGTATTTGCCTTCACACTTTCACTCTTCTTTCTTTTAACTACTCAGGCAAAAAACAACAGATCTCAACCACATACATTTTAGCAATATAGAGCTTCTAATTGTACTAGTAAATTTAGTGTCAAATAAAGTCCCAATCCAAGCTATATTTTGCAGAAATATACAAGATGGAACTTTTTTTGCTCTTTTCCCGAGACCTGAAAGCGCAGAAGGCATGATCCGAGACCGATTAGATTTGTTTATAGGATTTCCTACTCCCATAACTAGGTTTAAGTGGATGTGGATAAAACACAACCAATATAATTAAAACTAAAAGGGCTCTCTGGAAAGTCACTGTGTGTCTTCTAGCTACTTAACAAAAAATGCAAAACAGAAAACATTCTTGACTACATCTAATTTGAAGTCAATCCTAGACACTAGCAACCTTAATTTACTTTCACAAGTTAAAAAGTTATACAAAATTCAAACTATAATGTAAATAAAAAGGTATTGTTATAACTGGATGTAATTCCACGATACCTGCAAATTCAGAATGACTGACTACTTTATCACAAAAACATTAATTACACTTCCTAAACCACTGCAACCTTAATTCCAACACAAATAATCACTATTATGTGTGTATCCATGCACACAATTATAGTAAATCACAAGGTTTTACAAAAAAAATCACAAACCGCTAACTAGGCCAAGTAAACGGTGCGAGAAAAAAATACCAATTGAAGTGTCAATCCCAAACGCCACTTTTGGAAAGCTTCGCACAGCGAATTAAATCTCGATAAGGTTAACGAATAAGTTGCATTACTAAAACACCTTCGTCCTGCAATGCCCAGTATTTCAAAATACGGATATCTGAGATAGGCCTAAATATCGCTGGGGGAAAAGTCTGGCTTGTTAATATGCCAATCCATGCAAGCCTTAATCCAATGAAATCGCACTTAAAAGCTCTACTTTTATTACCTACACCTTACTTACATTTACCCTTCCCTATGTTCCGCATATTAAGGTGAAGAGCGTCCTCTCGCCCTCATAATATTTTGACATTCGACCCAAACCGTCAAGTTTTCACCCGACGCCATTGCATCTCCCTTAAATCTTCCTCTATTTCCCTTAAAAACAGGGAAATAAGAGCCCATCCTCCATTTAAAGACACACATTAACTCCGACCAGTGCTCTCGCTTACTTTTCCCAGCCTTCTGCTTTTTAGGCCTTCCCTTCCGCCTCATTTTGGTGAAGTTTCCGACGTAATTCCAACAGAGAAAACCTGGCGAGCCGAGGCGTCCACACAAACAACACTTGGGAGCCAGGCGGAGTTATAGCTCGCGATTCCTAAGCGCTGATTGGTCGAGCTCGACTCAAATCTCGACGCTGAGTGGTCCGCTAGCCCGCTGCCATGTCTACACGACAGCCAAATCAGAAGGTTTTAAATTTAAAGGCGCCAAATTTTAAAGACAAATTTTTCATTTGTTACAAATGCGATGCTTTTGTATCCAATTGAAATACAGAGTTACATTCGGGTACTACATAAGCATGTGGAAGACCATGGGATCAATATAAATCCCCAACATAGTGTTTACACTTACAAATCGAGTTACATTCGTACGTCTGGCTGCGGTGAATGTCCCCCATTCCCCTCCCTCATGTTTGCGGGAAAAAATCTTTCTATATAATGGGGATACTGATGTATATTAAAGAACTTTCCAAATCCAGTATTTTCCTTTGCCACATGATACTCTAAGAATACTAAAAGTTGTGAAAGAGAAAAACTTAGACTGAATAATGGCGGTTTTATAGCCCCACAATCCATTATATTGGAACTTTCCCTCAAGACTCCCAAACCCCCCTCGCATATCGACCCTGCACTTTTATTTTCTACCTGCTTCCGCATATAAGTGCAGCAAATACCCTGCGGACTGGCCTCTTAACTTAATTTTTTACTGTAGATATACAAATCGAATGACACGTTGCATAGTTCGCCCGCTGAAGATGAAATGGCAAATAATTTTCTTTCTACACAAGTCACCCCAATCGCCGGCATCCTCTCTCTCTCTTTCTCTCAGATAAAGTTTTATGGTCCCCCCTTCAACAACGGAGATATAGGGCAACCTCGAGTCCTTTAGTTACCCTTCTAATTTCTTAATGCCGCGGTAACTGTTCTAGTTGTTTCTTTCGCGAGCAGATTTTTTTTTACTGGGTGTTCTAATCAGTATACTCTAGATAATGCAGTGCTGTCCGTTATGTGTGAGAGTTGCCAGGCATTGCCATATTCTATACTATCGAACATAGGTATTAATTTCTTCAGTGGATTTGTTTATTCAATTTAGTATCAACAAGTAATTTTGGATTGATTTGCCATATATAATATATGTGATCTTCTTAGGGCTCATACGAAAAGGGAAATTATGGTGAATGTAGGCAGACAACAGCTCTTGCGTTCACAGCTGTGTTGTGCGTACTCACGTGTCATAAAAGATGCTCAATTTCGTATTTCCTTTCCATTCCCCCTTCCGTACGAGAAAGTGCTGAATAATTAACAACTGCACTTTGCTGTGTTGTGCTCTTATAACGCTGCGAAGTCTGAAGTGTGGACTACTGCGCATATTGGGTTTTTTAAAGCACGTGTATCTTTTACATTTAAGCATGGTTTGTGTGCCCCCCTTTCTGTACATGTTTATACGTAATTTCCCTTCATTATGTATATTTATATTATATATTATATATATAAATAATGTATATTATATATAATATACATATATATACATATATATACATTATATATTTATATAATTTTATTTTTATATATATGTATGTAGTATAATATAATTTCATTATATATATATTATTTATATATATATTTTATATACATACATACATACAACATACATCTACATACATACTACATACACACACACCACAAAAACCCCACCACATACACACACACACACACACAACACACACACACACAACAAACACACACCCTCACTCACTCACCACTCACTCACTCACTTTCTCTCTCTTCTCTCCCTATCTCTCTCCACCTCTCTTCTCTCTCTCTCTCTCTCCCCCTCTCCTCTCTCTATCTATCATCTATCATCTTCTAATAAAGCATTATATTGTAGCCCTACGCCCTTTTGCATTTTTTAATTTTATAATGGACAATATATGGACACATATTATTAAATTTTATATATATATATATATAATATATAATATATATATATATATATATGTGGTGTGTGTGTTGTGTGTGGTATAATATTTTTATATATATATAATATATAATTATATATATATATTATATATATATATATATTTTATAAAATTTTGGTGTATATATACAATGATATGTTTATATTTAAAATTTATGGATTATACATATAACATACATACGCATACACCACACAAAACACACACAACAAACACACACACACACCAACACACCCCACACACTATATTATATATTATTTATATTATATATAACAATTATATTATAAAAATTTTAAAAATTTTAATAAAATATATATATAATATATATATATATATTATATATATATATATGTGTGTTGGTGTATGTGTGTGTTTTTGTGTGTGTAGTGTATATAACACACAGCATATCATATACATTATATGTGTGTGTGTGTGAGAGAGGGTGACTGAGTGTGTGAGACTTGGTTCAATGAATATTTCAGGTCAAATCAGGACAAGTGGGTGTGGTTAACGTGATTAGTTCTAAAGTTAGAGATTATTCCTTACGCTAGCTATACGAGTGTGTGATCATGTATATATGTGTTATTCTGTGAGTGGTGTATTTTTAAATATCATATATATATAAATATATATATATATAATTTTATATTTTAATAATTTTATAACCACACACACACACACAACACACACACACATATATATATATATATATATATATATTATAATTTTTTATAATATATATATGTATATATATTTTAATTATATATATATATTATATTATTATATATTAATATTATACGTATATATACAGGGTCATGTATTATTATATATAATATATATATTAATTAAAATTATATATTATATTATGTTATATAAATTAATAAATTTAAAATAATATTATATTATTATATATAATATATATACTCCCCCACCCACACACGCGCACACACAAACCCTTACACGTGTGTTATACATACATCACATACACATACCACACACACACACCACACACAACCCAATATTATATATATTATTATATATATATATATATAATATATATATATATATAATATATACATTATACATATATTGTATATATATATATAATATATTTATATATATATATTTTAAAAATTTATTATTTTGTGTGTGGTGTGTGTGTGTGTGTTGTGTGTGCAACTGCGTGCAACACAAACACACACACCACCACACACACCATTATAATATATATTATATTATATATATATATTAATAATATATATATATATTGTGTTTTGTGTGTTGTGATACGTGCTGCACACAAAAACAAAACCCCAAATATATTATATATTGATAATTATATATAAAAATATATATATATATATTTAAAATAATTAAAATATTATACTTATTTATTTATTTGCCCGTGTCGATTAAGCGGCTGGCTTACGTAATCAGTGATAATGCACGCCGGCAGAGTATCCGGTGATAAGCCTCAGCGCGGGTGGGGACGGTTGGCAGCGCAGAGAAGGGCGGTAATAGTGACAGGGCCATCTCTTCATTTCATGTAAAAAGAGGTGGGTAGCGAACGAAAGCTTCTAAGCCATTATTCTAAATTGAATTCGAGGCGACCTATGCTCATAGGCGGTCGGTTATATCATTTACACCTGTGTGTTTTTGGCATGATTTGGAACAGTGGAGTGTCAACCTTTTGCCTGTTGTTCCCCTTGTTATCCATCTGGTTCAACTCTAACAATATCATGTTCCATATATGTGCGTACTCACGTAGCACGCTGAATAATGCCGCTTATCCCCAGGGGCGCGCGACTCCAGCCGGGATAGGACTGATTCAGAGCATGGAAAACACAAGCACTTTCTCGCGCGTATGTACGTATATGCATAAATGCGCGCAGGCACGTACTCGCACACACATAATTAAATATACATACATTTTAAAATTTCAAAACCCCCTATGTATGTATATACATGTAATATGTAAATATATTTGGGGTATAATGTATGTTATGTATGTGTGTATATGTTTTTTAATGTTGTGCATCTGTTATATAGTATATAAACAAATTTTAAATATATGATATTTTTTTTTCAAAACCCATTCAGCCCACTGGGGACTGGGGCCTCTCTAAATTCACTATGGGGTTTTGGCGTGCCACCCTTGTTTTGATAGGATGCCCTTCCTAATAAACGCGGTTTTTCCATGGCGGTGACTTCCCCTACGACACCGCTTTTTTGACTTCTCAGGCGATTGTTTTGGGTTTTTTCGGGCTCGAGCCAGAGTCGGAGGGGAGGATTTTTTACGATACCGCGGCGGGGAATTTAACTCGGGAAACCCCGAATCGGGGAGTCCACTGGAGCATCGCGGATTATATATATATATAATATATATATATATTTTAATATATATATATAATATATATATATATTATAAATATATTATATATTATATATATATATATATATACACACACATTACACACACATACACACATATACCTCCTTGAGCGACCATGACCACAGAGCGACAAGACTTGGCCAGCGTGTGGCTAAGATAACACCGATAGCTCAAAAGAGTTTTTCGCTTTCTCGCGCGGATTTGCATAATTCTGGGTAAATCAAACTTAGATACGGTAGTAGACGAGTCTATAGTAGATATGATGGTGAGCTGAACCACAAAAATTTGGTTCCAAACAACTACTCCCCTGGGGAAGCTTCATGTGTCAGCCACCCCATGATAAAGACCTAGTCAACTGAATGTCATCATAGCGCTAAGTAGTTCGTCAAACACCGCACGAATTGCACGAATATGATGATGATGATATGTGTGCATATGTGTGTGTGTGCATATGTGTGTGTGTGTGTGTGTGTGGTGCATCGTGGTTGTGTGTGTGTGTGTATGCGGGGTTGTGTGTGTGTGTTTGTGTGCATGCTGTGAGTGTGTGTGTGTGTGGTGGGGTTTTTGGTGTGTGTTGTGTGTGCATATGGTGTTGGTGTGTGTTGTTTGTGTGTGTGTGTGTGTGTGTGTTGGTGTGAGTTATGTGAGTGTGAGTGGAGTGGAGTGTGTTTTGTGTTGTTAACAGCGTGTATGCATGCGGTGATGCTACTGTTTTAAAATGTGTGTGCATGTCCCGATATATCTTCGTAAGGAGGTATATCGTAAAACCAGTCCCATTAGCAGGGAGGTCTCCTTGGCAGCGAATGGTCTTTCTCCATTTTTGTCTCGCTAATGCTCATTCTTTTTCCAACTCGGAGATGTTGCATATCTTTCTTAATACGACCTCCCGTCTTTTGTCTTCTTTTTCCGCCGACCTGCAGCTCCAGCGGTCTTCTTGGTGGTTATTTATATTCCCTTCTTTTTCACAACCCCGTACCATCTCACCTCTGTTCTCTTTAATATCTTTTCATCCCCTTTTCATGCCCACGCTTATGCCCCAAACTAGTAACTCAGGTCTAATAGCTGCTTTACAGACTGGTCTTTAGCGGGTTATTTCCCGTCAAACAATACTCCAGTGACTTCTCTATACTCCATCCACTCCGTTGTGATTGTGTGTCTCCATCGAGTTCCCTAGTTCCTAGTTGTCTGCTTGATATAGTGCTTTTATTCTTCTCGTGTCTTTCATTTTGTTTTTTTCTTTCCTTCGTTCATCAATTCCGTTTTCTTTACATAAAGTTAGGGGCCTCTCGTTTCCAACGATTCTCTCCCACTTTCATCCATTTTGCAAATGTCCCTCTCACCAGACAGCCTCTACTGCAGCAATGGTCCTCGGTATTCTTCGCTAAACACTCTGGGACTCATACCCCCCCCCTTGGGCAGCCTCTTTTCCTCCAAAGTCTTGAGTTTTGCCATGGGGTGCCTTGATCTTTGCTGTTGTTCGATCTTACGTGTTTTGTATGATGTCTACCAGGTGTTCAGATACCCCTTTCTTCCATAGGTTTCAGTACACCTTTTCCATAAGGGCTCACATACCCCCTACTCTTGATCAAAGAACCATCATATACTTTCCAGTTGTTTTCCAAACGGTAAAAATAGGGTGACAATTAGGAAAGAAGGGGATAAGGAAAAGGAAAGGAGGCGAAGAATAGACCCTGCAAAATTTGTTGAGGCGAGGGCTAAGATCCAAGGTAGGGGTGATTCCCCAAAGCGGTCGTCAGTCTCCGTCTCCTAACCCCCGCCCCCCACGCAAAAAAGCAAGGGCTTTTTTTTCCTTCTCCTATTCTTCAGTGATTTAGCGGTCCACATACCCCCTTTTTTTTTCAGGGCTTTTACCTTTTTGGGTTTCCTTTTGTGGGTTTTTAATTTTTTTGAGGATATTTTTCGACTTCCTTTATTATGACGGGTTTAAGAAGTCCACTTCTGGTCTTTGTCAGTTATGGATGTCTATAAACACACATGCATACATACATATAGATACATATTAATATTCATATATATGTGAATTAAACCATATGCAGTTTTTGTTGAAAATTATGTATATGTGTATATATTTTTATATAATATATTATTATATAATATATATATATAATATATATATATATGTTAAGTGCGATTTAAATCGTTCGAAAGACAGGGGGAGAGATGCACGGCAGGCAGGCCGACCACACAGGGCCCCAGCTCACCAACCTCGTCCTCGACCCCGGGGGCACGGGGGTCTCTTATCTATCTTCAACAATAAACCAGCAAGCTCTCTCATTGACCCGCCCAAGACCATCTCACGTGTCGTTCACATCTGGTGGCTTGCGGTGGTCTCTCGTTCACACACACACACACACACCACACCCCAACACACAACACACAACACCCCACAACACCACCAAAACACACCCCAACCCCAATTTGAACCTAGATACGTTTGAAGTTCCTTTGGGGGAAAGGAACTTCACCTCGTTGCCTATTTAGCCACTGTGGGGGAAGCCAGCCAATTCGTGTTTGTCCCATGCCCGGGATAAATAGGGAATGATTCCCTAAAAGGTAAACCCGGCACTCCCCGGGGAAAAGGAACTGGGGATCCTACCACGTACTCACTCCAAGAGTATGAAAAAATGAAACTACAATTAAGTATCATGCTGTGACCACGGCGGCTCAAACATGAACCATCATTAAAAAAAAAAAAAAAAAAAAAATATATATAAAAATTATTATAATATACATATATAAATAATTATTAATATTATAATTATATATAATATATATATATATATTTGTGTGTGTGTGTGTGTGTGGTGTGTATGAAGTGCGAGTTAAATCGTAAATATCAATGTTTCATTAAATATTTTTACATTTTAAGATTTGTTGGGTGTTGAAATGAACGCTAGATCTTTTGATACTAGATATTGCTCTGTAATATCTGTTATCAATAAAACTTTCCGTTTTTCCTGTAATTCTGATTTACGTAAGAAATATACGTTCCATACACTAATATTTGATAACGTCAATGATATATTTTTGATAATATCATATTCGATGAAGACAATAATAAAATAATAATAAAGATAACTAACTTTTAGAGAAATGTTTCTGCTTCTCTCTTTAATCCAACCATTCATTTCAAGAAAGAATAAATAAGAGCTGCAAGTGGGAAAAGTCTCATTGGTCACTACTTTGAAGGTAATTACCGCACCAAAAGCTTATACAAAGGCTATACAAAGGGTTATATAAAGGCGCGTCCAAGTTATAGTAAAAACATGACATACTGAAGTCACACATATGTCACTGCGTTCATTTTGACAAATGTAGGGAAAAGCATGAAAATGAATGTCTTCACAGCGCAAAAAAAAATGTATTGACGTAAAATACATCACTTGCGCAGCGGAGACACCCACTCTCAACTTCTACCTTTTTCTACTTAATTCACTGCTATTCGGAAAACTGCCAAATATTTGTGACGGAAGCGGTGAACACTGACGTCACACTTCTGCAATAAGTTTCGGAAATCTTTATTCTGGATACTGTGGAAGGAGGGGATAAAATAACAATAGCAGGAGGAAAACAAGGCAACGATTGTTAGTGGGGAACGAGTCACTGACACAATGCAAATAATTGCATAAAATTGTGTGTACCACAGCTTACATGTTGACTTATTTTAAAACCATTTTTATGTATACTATATATTCTCCGATAGGTTTTACTATACTGCGGACGCACATTTCCAGCTATAATTGCAATCTGCATGTTTGTACACAACGGAAAGAATTTCGTCTATGCCTCACAGGTCTGGTAATCATTATTATTTTATAGGCTTATGACTCATGCCTTTCTCATCACGGCCTTAACATTTTATATAAGATTGTTATGTTTATCCTTCATATCTTTGAACAGTAAAATAAGTTTTACTGATAACTAGAATCTCATTCCCGATGAAAAATATAACTGATAATATTATCCATGCAGCTGTGTGATCGGGCACACGAACGACAATGAATTTGTTATCAAATAAAAAATAATATGTGAAAAGAAATGTCCAAGGTGACAGTGGCACTCACCAGCCTGCGTTGCTCAGTCCTGCCAAGACGTTCTCGCTGTACCGTAGTTTCTGTCAGTGCTTCGTGGAATCGGATCATGTGAAATGGTTCCCAAATTGGAATCCGATTCCGTGGTAACTTTCTTAGAGTAGCGGGAATCGATTCTGGAATCAGTTCCTCCCAGCACAGAGGAGTCTGCAATGTTATGATTAACGCAATGTAAGATTTTTTTTTTATTAGTAAAATGAAATGAAAAAAATGTCGCAACGTTTGTTCTTAGGAAGGAAAACCGGGTAAATCAAATAAGATTAAATAAAGTCTTTGATTAACATTAAAAAAAAAGGCAATGTGTTTGAGGAGCATGCTTTCTTTAAACACAGGAGGAATCACTATCACCGAAAGAAAAAGTAATTATTTTAAACAAAGCGGACCAAGTATTACTAGATAATTTTCTTAAAAAATATATACACATAAATATATATACCTATATGTAGAAATACAGATCTGTCTATACACACACACTCACACACACACATACATACATAAATATGTATATTAAAATATATACTAAAAACACACACACACCACACACACCACACACCCCACACACACACACACACACACACCAAAAAAAAATAAATATTTTTATATAAATATAAAAATATATATATATATATAATACAATTTTCAAATTATATATATGTGTGTGTGGGTGTGTGTGTGTTGTGTGTGTTGTGTGTGGTATGAGTAGTGTGTGTGTTTTGTGGTGCGCACAAATGTGTATATTTATCCCAAAAATTTATACATATGTATAAACATATAATGTATATATATACTATTATATATATTAAATAATAATATATAATATATATATATAATATATAATTAATTATATTATTAATTTTTATATTAATTTTTTTAAAATTATATATTATATATATTTAAAAAAATATAAAATTTTATATGTTCATGTGTGTATGTAGTGTTATTTTTTAAAAAAAACATACATACACAATATTTTAAATGTGTAATCATATTACATATAATGCATACACACATATGTTTATATATATGCATAAATTAATAAATAAAAACATATACATGCAAATACACACACACACAATATCATACATAGGTAATTTTTAAATATATACTCCATAATAACACCCACACGCCACGCACACACACGCAATTGTATCCAAAACAAGCGTGTGTGGTGTATGTGTGTGTGTGTGTGTGTTTGTGTGTGTGTGTGTGTGGTGTGTGTGTGTGGGTGTTGTGGTGCGTGCGTGCGTGCGTGCGGCGTGCGGTGTGTGGTGTCGTTGCGTGTGCGTGTGCGTGTGCGTGTGCGTGTGTGTGTGCGAGTGTATTATTCATTTACAAATGTGCATGCTTGAAATAATATCTTGTTAATCTAAAAAAAAAACATTTGTCCTTTCACCCATATAACGTTAATCATTCATAAACACTCGGATTTAGCGTTAACTTTTCTGTGTGACTGTTTTCTTTATCCATGTTTACAATTTTCTATAACAACAAGGTACGACTAGGAGTAAAGCGTGGCGGCAAGAACACAATGTTTTTATCTCTGCTTCTGGTAGACAGCCTCTCCTCATGGTGCGTAAATTATATTGTTTTGTGGATAAAACACATTCTAGAGTCACATCTCTATTGAATAATCAACTAACCTTGGACCTGGGGTAAAGGATGCGGTAGATAATAACAGATTAAAACATGATAATCAAAATAGTTTTCCTTCAAAACGTCACTCAGCGGCTCGCAAAGGAGGTACGAGTTCATATATTTTACGTAATAAACTAAGAAATATGCAAATAAACATGTAGTCTTTTCATTTAAACAGTTACAAAATAATAACTTTTGTGAAAAGAAAAAATGCCTTGCATTTTCGTGTATCAACATAAAGGCCTAATTTTTTTTGGCCGTAGCAGTAATAATGACAATAATATTGATATGGTAATGTACTGTTAACGATGATAAAAGAAATTAATTAATCGAACAGGATATTAATTAACGATGCTTAACAGGGAAGCAAATAACAAATTGTGGAAACGTTTACATTTCTACCACCAGGTTGAGTAGGTCCTTCGAAAGGTAATTAAGAAATATATCTGGAAAAAAAATAATCGCATTAAAAACTTTGAAAGACCGTTGGAATTTTCTACCGACGTGCTCCAACGAAACTAGGCCTGTGTTTCGCTTACTTCATTTCCATTCTTTTTTTTTTTCAAATGACAAAGCTTTATAATATCTGATTAACAACTGGTTCTTCTCTGTATTGACGAACCCCTAGGACTATTATCATAAAGCGAAAAAGAAATTCCCTGTAGAGTTTCTTTATTTAGAACAATATGTCATGGTTATAGTTAATTTATTTCGATTTTGCAACTTGCATGATCAATTATTCTTTGGAGATATTTACGCTACACTCACTTTATAGTGCGAATGGAATGTGATGAAAAGTAGCTTAGGTGAATGTTTTCAGTGTCGATTCGTTACTAAGTGATACACACAGGCACCACACACGTGTGTGTGTGTGTATGTGTGTGTGTGTGTGTGTGTGTGTGTATGTGTGTGTTTTTTGTGTGTTGTTGGGTGTGTTGGTTTGTGTTGGTTGTGTGTGGGGTGTGTGGTGTGTGTGTGTGGGGGGTGTGTGTGGGTGTGTGTGTGTGTGGGTGTGTGTTTTATATAATTATATATTCTTTATATATTAATATATATAAATATATATCAAATTTTATATATATAATATATATATAATTAATATAATATATTCCCCCGCAACAAATCAAAACATCATTGGTAGAAACCCTGCTAATGCTACTCAGCAGGGAGTAGGTTGTGTAGAACTGGAATTTTTTGCAAAACGGCCTTGTTTTTATTTTTTCGTTACTTGTAGTAAGGCGTTCCTATTGTCATTCGTCAGTTATCCCGAAGGCTCTACGCATAAAAGAAAACGGAAAATAAATAATTCTATTTTAGTTACGCCTTAATTAATTATGAAAATGTGTGGAAACAAAAAACTACTGTCGTGCAAACTTTTTTTTTTACGTTTTATTTTTTTTTCTACAAACATTACTATCGGACTCGTCTTTGTGTTTTATAACGGCATTATCATTAAACAGGAAAACTCACCTCTTCTAGACAATTTTTTGCTAAAATGACTAGTTGAGTTTTCAATTACTGCCGCTCACGTCATTTTTTTTTTAAACAGAGACAGAGAGAGACTGAACTTACAGTTTATTTGAAACTCACCAAAGAGCACCAGTTAAAAGATATAGAGATCCAATGAAAGTTTTTTTTTCACGGGTTGTACGCTCATTATGGTATTAGGCTACTGCGTAAATAAACATGAGAAATGTTTATTAAGCAATGCACAGTGCCACATGAATCACACACGCTTTTCAATTTGAAGAATGGTAGGGGTCTGTCTTTCTTTACTATAGAAAACGGATTTCACTCTGAAGGAATAACAGCAATGCAGAAAGGAAATACTGAACTCCTTTTTTGACAGAATATTAACAATCTTGTCCAAAACATATTGTCATTGTATGTGAATCCACTGAACTAAGTAAGTGTTTGCAGGAGCAAATGAAGAAAGATATGCAAACAAAAATCAGCATTCCCAGGGCGATAAGATCTTGATGTGCGTACAGTACATGGCATGTGATTTAATAATCCAACTGTCTCCATCGAGGAGACAGTCAAACGAAGAAAAGGTGCATGCAACCACATCATCCACAAACTGAATCAATTACTGAGGCACATGCAGACTGGTGATTTTCTTTACAATGACCACAGTATAGAAATAGAATCAGTATTCTCTCACGGGTGGCTCCAAATTTTCGTAAGTACACAAAAGGCAGTCATTCTTATATGATATTAAAAAATAGAGGAATACTTTAATTGACATGGGCGATTTTATGACTAATAAGTCGGTTGATTTTGAGGAAGACAAAAAATCACTGAAAAGAATGTTGAAGTGCCCTTTGATATTACACGAGGTGTATTTTTTTTCAGTCTCTCTCTCTCTCTCTCTCTCTCTCTCTCGTTCACAGTATATAAATAACAGGCTCTGTGACTATAGGGAATGACCCACCTTTAACAGAACACCGATACTGACGAACAGATAATGGAAACAGAAGGTAGATAGAACGTCCGCCCGAAAAGGGTATCGGCGGCGGTGCCAGGAGTATCCGGGAGAATGAACGGGCAAAAGAAAAGGAAAAAAGAAAGAAAAAAAAAGAAAAGAAAAGAAAAGACTAAAGTAAAAGATTTTCCCCCGTGTGTTCGGCCCCTGGGAAAAAAAGAAACCCAAAGAAAAAATGATAATTGGTTTACATGATAAGAGTGTATAACTTCATGGAACGACAGCCACGAGATTGTATTTTAAAAAAAGTAGAAAATATGTCCGGCAGTGTGTAAATTGTTGCTACGAAAACCGTGGGGAAAAAAAACACAAGAAGTACTCCCCTCATGGAACTCATTCTACCTCCTCGTCTTAATGAGGAGATGGATCTCCCATACCTTAAGAATGTGAAACTGTTAGACGCTCTGACCTACAACAGATGGTTCCTACAGCAGAAGCCCAGGCACCACCCACATCACCAGCTGCAGCATTAATTCTGATAACAGGTCTAGCCGATGTCCCAGCTGTGCCTTCACTGTAACGGAAAACAGAGACCAAATATATGTAAAGGAAACCAGAGAGAGAATAAAGATAAAGAAAAAACAGATATCAAACAAAAGTAAAGGAAGACAGAAAATCGAGACCATAAAAGCGTGAAGAAAAAAAGACTAATAAAGATAAAGGAAAACAGATACCGAATGAAGAAAGAAAACCAGAGAGTATATAAAGACCGATAAAAAGTAGAAGAAACCGGTGACCAAATGGAAGTAAATGGAGAGTAAAAGGAATAGATAAACCGAATAAAAGTAAAGGAAAACAAGGACAAAATAAAAGTAAAGAAAACCGAAGACCAAACAGGAGTAAATGAAATAGAGAGAGAGAAAAAAAAGACCCCAAATAAAAGCAAAGAAAACCAGAGACCAAATAAAAGTAAATAAAACCAGACCAAATAAAAAACAAGGGGGAAAAAGAGGCCGAAAAAACATAAAGGAATAATAATAATAATAATAAAAAAACGAGAGAAAATGTTGATACAGAAGTGATGATGCGCCAGTAGAGGCAGACGATGTTGATGACACAGCAGATGATGACTCAGCAATTTCAGTTCCAGGAAAGGGTCTTTGCATTCCTCCTCGAGCAACGACAGCAACATCTCTGCAACGTGTAAGTGATAGATCCAGGTAATTTCCTAAAATATATTACTTGGAATACTTGAAACTTTGTGTGTGTGTGTGTGTGGTGGTGTGTTTTGGGGTGGTGTGTGTGTGTGGTGTGTGGTTGTGTGTGTGTTGTGGTGTGCGTGCGTGCGTGTGTTTGTTTTGTGTGTGATATACATACACCCACATGTGTTTTGTGCATGCGTAAGTATATGTAACACATATATGTCAGTATTACTCTGCATTTTACTGTATCTTTGGTTCTAATCATACTTTACTCCATTTGAAAGAATACCAACTACTGTAAGGCTTGCAGTGGTAGAGCTCATCTTATTTCTGTCCTAGGATCCACACAGCCACACATATGACATCCGCACAAAACTCAAGCTGAAGCAACACAGTATGGCAAGTACAGTCTGCACTATGATTATGAAACTGTCTCAACCAACTGTTTGGATAGCTTTCAATGAAGAGAATGCATATAGATAAAAAAGTGAATAGCATTAATTGGTATTAAAAATCCCAAAAATAGATTAGGGCTTTGTTTAGAGTGGTTATCAGTCTGAAATGACCCAACAACACCAGGAAAATAATGGCTTAAATTGCAGGAAAATGTGTTTCATATGCTCTTTGAACCGAGAGAATTTGGTGCACCCCGTGAATTCTTCCTCATGCGCGACCTTTATACGAATTATCACCGATCTGGCATTCAAAACGGAACCCCCTTTCGGGAATTTGAACGGGCACCTCCACTCTGGTATTTTGGAAAGCGCCCCCACTCCGGATCCTAAAACAGAACCCTCCATCTGGCATTCTAAAACAAAACCCTCCACTCTGGCATTCTGAACAGGCACCCCCCCCACTCCGGCATCCTGAACAGGCCCCCCCCCCCACTTTGGGCTCCTGAACGAACCCCCCACTCGGGCATTCTAAACAGGCCCCCCACCCACCACACCCCGGCACCCCTAAACGGGACCCCCCCCCCGCCACTCTAAATCCTAGATATTTTTTTTATGGTTTTTTTAATATCATTATTTTATCTTTATAATAAACCATTATCTTGTTGCAAGTTATATTATTATCTATATCTGTTCCACAAGTCACCTATTTACTTTCAATTCTCTGACTATCTCTTATTTATATATCTATATTATCTCTCTATCTAATATATGTGCGTTAAAAGTGCTAATATTTTTTTTATATATTAGTTTGTAGTATATTAATGTATTATACATATACTCATATATATATCATTTACATATACAACAAATATTGAATAATATGTTGGTATATTATATTTATATATTATATATATAAATATATATATATAATATATATATTATTTTATATATTTCTGTATGTGTGTGTAATCTTTCATCTATCCACCACACATATTGTTGTTTGGGCGTGTGTGGTATGTGTTATGTTTATTGGTGTCGTGCCCCCGGCGCGCGTCTATGCGTTTTTTTATGTTTAAGTTATAATGCATTATGTGTGGTGTGGCGTGTATGTATTATGTAGTTATACAATAATGAAAATGATATAATTTTTTGAACGTTTCTTCTACGATCTTGATGCTTTTCCCTTTTCCCTTCAACAATAAGAAATATTGAGCCAGAATCTCAAGATGTCCACGTTTTTTTTTTTTTTTCAATGTTTTTTCACAAAGGGGTGTGGTGGAGACGAATACAGTGATAGTCACCCCGTTCCCATTTTCTCATTTGCTAAGATTTTTTGAATCGGAACTACCAATTACCCCTTTGTGGTACAGTTATACTTTGATCAAATTTTAACGATTTTCTTTTTGAAAGGATGGTTTTATGGCATCATTGCTCTGCTGATGTTGGAAAGAAGTACAGTTACGAGATTATACCTTATGAAAGAATATTTTTTTCTTCCTGGTGATAGGAAAAGGTATAAGGAAAAGACCCTATATTGCGTAATAAAAATATACTAAGATACATAAATAAAAAAACGCCCAACATACACATATTGTGTATAAATGTTTTGCATTAATTTAATATACCCTACTATATATGTTGTATATACTGTTTTAATATAAATTTTAAACCAAACCCCAATACTTTTCGTGTCATTATGTTCATATATGTTGCAGTTATATGTGTGTATGTAACACATCATGAACATATAAGTGTTGTATTTTCATTTTGTTTATTACTTTTATTAATATATATAATGTATAACATATAAAATTTTAATTATTTTTTTTTTTTTTTTTTCAGGCTCCGGTAAAATGTGTTCACTCTAATATTGTTCTGTGAAAGTCATAACCAAAGGTCCCCAAGGGGCCAAACCCCAAAAGGATCAATTAAAACCCTTGTGACCTCATATGATTTCCCCTTTTCCTCGATTTTTGCAAAAAAACTAGTGATTCAATATTGATGCGCTTTTTTTATTATAGACATTAAAACCATGTTAGTGCTTAGAAACATCAATATTGACCCCAGAAAATCAGGAAAAAAGGAAAACGGGCGAGACGGAGTAGTCGAAACTGCTCTTTGGGTGAATTCATGTTTGTGGAGCCATTTTGTGTAAAAAAAATTAATAAATTGAACTCAAAGTCCGGAATTATATTTCATGTACCTGCGGGGCCCCCATTTTTGACAGCGGGCACCATTTCGATGAAAAAATAGGAAAATAGTTTTTTTTATGAATAGGCGAAAAACTCTTGGCTTTTTTGAAAAACGAGTGGTTGGTTGATATGAAAAACCCAATTGTGTTTATATCGTTTTTTGGAAACTACGTAAGCCATTTGATCTTTCGTTTCAAAAGTGATGCAGTATTAACTATTTTTTGATTTGTATTTAATATTTTTTTAAAAATAGGATATCCCCGCATTTCTCGTTTATCGACATGGGAAAACCTATGGGGGGGAGGCGGCATTTCCCTCTTCTTTAAAACAAAATTTTTTTTATAGCTTCATACTTTTGAAAATTTAAAACTTTTTTTTTTTTTTTTATTATACAACAGACAAATAAAATGAAAAACTTTCAAACCCTCGATACCTTTGTAAAAAGCTTTTCTTACCCAGACCTCTATAACGCTAATCGAACCAAAAGAAGTGACGTTGTTTTCTTTTCGCCAGAACGAAACACTGATGAAATAAATAAAAACATCTACGGCCCATTGTCCATTATGAACATTATCTAAATGCAAAAAAGGGGAGTAGGCTACAATATAATGCTTTATTAGATAATAGAGAAGAAGGGGAGAGAGAGAGAGAAGAGAGAGAAGAGAAGAGAGAGAGAGGGGAGAAGAGAGAGAGAAAGTATTTAGTGAGTGAGTGATGATGAGTGAGTGAGTGGGATGAGTGGGGGTGTGTGTGTGGTGTGTGTGTGTGTTGGGTGGGTGTTTTTGTGTGTGTGTGGGTGTGGGTTTTTGTGTGTGTGTTTTGTATGCGTGGGGGTTTTTGGGATGTGTGTGTGTGTGTGTGTGTGGTGTGTGTGTGTGTGGTGTGTGTGGTGTGTGTGTGGGTGTGTGTGTGTTGTGTGTGGTGTGGGGTGTTTTGGTGGGGTGTCGTGTTGTGGGGGGAGTAACGAAATTGTAAATTCGTTTCAGTTAATCTGAAAGCTCTCATTTGATCATGTTCGTATTTTCCATAACCCTCAAGAAACCCCACGTTTCTCTAGGAGTCGCACCCCATTCGAACAGCTGAACGAGAAAATGCACGTATTTTTTTTTTAAACTCGGGGGGAATTACTAACGGGATGTTCAAGAACCATCCAGCTTACTCCAAAATCATGCGCCTTTGATACCTGAATCTTGAAAAAAATTTGTTTATTCTGGTGAAATGCGCAGTTCTCTTGCTCTTTACTTTTGTTTTTCATTTTTTCAAAATCTTTATTTTCCCCTGTTTGCCAACACATCCGTTTACAGTATGTACATAGGTTTGATAAAAAAACAAAAAGTATTGTCACAAAAACAAGTTTTCATATATTATCTTGAGTTATAGAAAAGTTTTTTTCTTTTTGTCAATCCAAACACCCATTCAGTAAACAGAAAAATGCTATGTTATTGTTTTTTTGAACATTAACTGAACGCAAATCTAGTAGGCTAAGTGAAAGCATGGGGGGATGTGTATACATAAGCGTGTATGCGAGGAAATGATGTTGTTAAAAAATTTTATTTGAATCGCTGATATAAACAGTTCATACACATTTGAACCTCTTTTCGCAAATATCTGGGATTAGATGACAGCAAATTTAATATTATATTATATAGATATATTTTTATATATATTATTATATATATATAAAATATATTATCATATATATATATATATATATATAATAAATATACATATTATATATAATTATATATATTATATTATATATAATATTATTTTAAAAATTTATTATATATATATATTATATATATATATTATTTATATTATATATATTATTATATATATACTATATATAAATATTTTTAAAATTTTAATATATATTATTATATATATATTGTGGTGTGTGTGTGTGTGTGTGTGTGGTGGTGGTGTGTGTGTTGTGTGTGTTTTTATTTATTTTTCATTTATTATTACTATTATTTATTTATTTTTTATTTTTTGCGAGAGCCCAGTGAATCGACAAATTTGTGGGATGCTTTCAATGCCCCGTAATCTCGAGCGGGGAACCCCTTTCTTTGGTATTTCAGTGGGAGAAAATGATTTTCCCTCATCCTAACGTGCGATCTCTGTTTGCAATTTCAGATTGCCTTGCGCCCCATTTTGGAAAAAAAGACTCGGCTTGACAGCCCGCTTTTATCTCAAATTTTCCTATAAGTCCTTATGACGTATTACCATCGGAAAATTTTCTTTTTATAATTAATTGGATAATTAAATTTGGATTAGCCGCCGAATGACATTTAGAATTTTGAATAATCATTTCATAAAGAGTATCAAATTTTCGAACGTTTAAATTTTTTCACTACGGAAATAAGTATTTCTTCGTAAACATATTGTATCTGCAGGGATAAATACAAAGAAAATTAAATTTGCTACGTATCAATAAAAGTAGGGGGGGGAAGATTAAAATCCATTTTTTTCAGAATGAAAAAAGATTTATCTTTCAATATATCGATATCATACAGCACATGTTTTTGGGAGTAAGTTTTTAGATTTGTTTTTCACCCTACTTGAAACCACTCACAGTTGTTGCTCGATTTAAACAAGCCCAAACAGTATTTTCCGCTCAGCTAAAACGATGTAATCCTCAAGAAACGCCGCGACTTAGGGGTAAAAAACAAACTAGGCCAATTTTAACAAAGTTAAAGGATTCAAAAGATGAAAAAAAATTATACTACTGTTTCGAACTTATCAAAATATTGATTTTTTATATCAATTGGCCTCCCAACACAACACACCACCACAACACACACACACACACACACACACACACACACACACAACACACACACACCACAAAACCCACACGCACAACACCACCCACACACCAACACACACACCCACACACACACACCCAAACACACCACACACACCCCACACACCCACACACACACCAGTGAAAAAAGTATCTACTATTCATTGTATCCCTATAGGGGTTTTTGTTTAAATTTAAAACGTTCTATTATGAAAAAAATAAGGGAATTTGTTTACTGAATCAGTGTTTTAGTGTTCGGTTCGGCGGAAAAGAAACTGTTTTTTTGGTACGATTTCCCCAACTAGAGGGCGCTACTAGAACCCTTTTCAAAAGGTATCAGCGATTTTGAAGATTTTTATTTGATTCAGCTGTCATACATACATATTTAAAGTATGAAGCCTTTTGAAGTTTCAAGGAATATGCAACTATAACTGATACTTACTGTGTCGAAAGGACGAAATGCCGCCTCACTTCCCCTGGGTTTTGTTTTGATAACAGTCAAAATTCCCGGGAAATCCTTTTAAAAATATTCCCCCACAAAATCAAGATACTAATATTACGTGTTTTATTATTACCCATAGGGGAGTGATGGTAGAGTGAATACGGTCGCCGTTTCCCATGAGGAGGACCAACGATCGAATCCCTTCCAAGTCAAATGGAAAACTTATACGTTAGTTTTTTTTTATGGTCTTTTTGCTTATTTACACACACCGCACGTAATAAATGCTTTTGTTTTATGGGTTTTTTCAGTCTGCATACACTTGGGCTGAGCATAGCTCCTGTTTCTACCTTATTTGGAAGAGAAATAAGAGAGAAAATAATTCCGTTTCCTCCATTTGGCCTTACTCTTTTTTCTACCTTATTATTTTATTGCCATGATTATTGTTGTATTATAATTTTTCATCATTGTTGTTCGTGTTGAATTGTTTTCCTTTTTATTATTACTTTTTATCATTATTTTTTTAATTGTTATTACCATTATTATTTTTTTCATTATTTTTGTCTTTTTATTATCTTATCAGCACATTTTTTTAAAACATTTTTTGTTATTATTTTCTTTGTCATATTATTTGCTTTTATCAAATTTTACACAAAAATTTATCTTATTTTTGTCTTTCTTGTTTTTAACACTTCATTTTTTTTCATTATAAGCATGTTCTTCACATTATTAATGATTCCTTATTAAAATTACCACATTTATGACCCAAAGTTTGTCTTAGAATATGATCGTATTATTTTTATGTCATTACCGTACATTTTTATTACCATTGCATTATTTTCAAATCATCATCTCACATAAAGCACAAAAACCCACAGATCTCGAAATTTATGACGGGAAAACACTGTAATTATTTTCATTATTATCGCGCATTTTTCCTTATCATTTCAATCTTCTCTTGAAAAAATTTAGTAAGTGTTATCAGCAGTTATCATTATCACTGTAGTTTTCTGTTTTCTTATAACGACACCCTTTTTTAGTCACTATATTGTTTTTTGTTTCTGTATCATTTTTGTTATTTTTATTTCTTCATTTCGTACAACAAATTATTATTACTTTTTCCTAATTAACACCAATTGTATAGCATAAAATTCTACTTATCCATCCATCTATCTTAATGTTACTTACTTATACTCGTTGCTACTATCTATTATAGTTGTCTGTCTTGATATTTTCTTTTTTTTCCATCCTTCCCTTTCTCCCTCTTCACCCATTTTTTTTCCCCTTTGTCTTTAATCCTTTTTTTTCCTTTCCCCCCTTTTTTTTCTTTTCCGTTCTCTTTTGTTTTTTTTCACTTTTTTTGTGAAATTTTTTTCCTTTTTTCTTTTTTTTTGGGGGGAAATTTTTTTTTTTCCTCACTAAATTTTCTTTGCCTTTAAATTTGATTTTACTTTTGCGTCGTTGTCGTTTTGCTATTTTGTATTTCATTACATTATAAAAAGTTGTAATTTTGCAATAATTAATAAAATTTGCAATTATTTTTTTGTTGTTGCAATTTTTAATTTTTTGTATAATCTTTGGGGGACTAAAATTGTAAAAATTTGTGATGGTTGGTTTTTTTTCTGTTATCTTTTTTGATGTTATAAAATTTTATTTTTTTTTTGTTATCATTGCCTTCATTATTATTAGCAACACTTTTGTTATTACTATGAAAATTATGATAAAAAATAAAAGATAATTGTGATTACCTTATCGTTACTACAATCATGTTTCTTAAAAACCATTTTGGAATTTTCGGTATCATTTAGTTTTCCCATTTCATTATGAAATCGTCGTTTCTATTACGTTTAAAAATTAAATTTTTAAACGTAGATTTCATGATCATTTCAAAATCAACTTATTATTTTCACCATAGATCCTTGTTGTTATTACTATATTTAACCATTAAAGTTTTGTTATTAAAACATGTCAGATTTTGCACAAAATAAAAGGGATTCAAATAACCCAAGTGAATGAAGACATCTGTTTTGTAACTCATCATAAGTTTTTTTTCCTTGCGATTCCATGACGCTGCACACATATACAATGATTTTTTTTTTTTGTTTGGTTATGTTTGAGCCGCCCGGGGCACAGCAATGATACTTTAATTTTAGCTTTTAGGGTTGATGCTCTTTGGGGTGAGTACTAGTAGGGTCCCCCAGTTTTCCTTTCCACGGGGGAGTGGGGTTTTTCTTTTAGTAATCATTCTCCGATATTCTCGTCTCTTCCCCCATAAAATTATCGTCGCATTTGAAAAAAAAAAAAACCACTCACATTCAGCAATATTTACACATGTTCATTACTTTAAGCAAATGAAAGATCAAATGGAACATAGTTTTAAAAACTGTATACAAATACTTTGGATTTATGTTTTCCAATCACATTCATGTTTAAAAAGCCCAAAGGGTTTTTTTTCCTCATTCATAAAAATACTGCAAAGTTTTCTCCCGGGTGTTGCCAGACGGACCCAGCCAAAAGCCAAAATAATTACCCGGGCTGGAGTAAATTTTTTACAGCGGCTTTTAAGAAAAAAAAAAAAAAAAAATAAAAT
>NC_051399.1:10238558-10243115 GCF_015228065.2 Penaeus monodon | reverse complement strand
ATGTAGTAGTTTCCGGGCATCTATCTGTGTGTACCTTTATCCACAAATGGCCTCATCTGCAAGTGAATTCGCCTTCATTATCTATTTTTTATTCTAAATAAATGTAGGTAAGCCCATAACCTGAGTCAAAGCAAAAGAGAGAGAGAGAGGAGAGGAGAGATAGGAGAGGAGAGGAGAGAGAGAGAGAGGGGAGAGGGGAGAGAAGAGAGAGAGAGAGAGAGAGAGAGAGAGAAGAAAGAGAGAGAGAGAGAGGGCGGAGGGAGAAGAGAGAGAGAGAGAAAAGAGGGAAGAGAGGGAGGGAGAGAGAGAGAGAAGAGAAAGAGAGAGAGAGAGAGAGTGAGTGAGAGAAAAGGGGGGAGGGGGGGAGAGAGAGGGAGAAAGAGAGGGGAAGGAGAAGAGAGAGAGAGGAGAGAGATTTGGTGGAGAGAAGGGGGGGGGGGAGAGAGAGAGAGAGAGAGAAAGAGAGGAGAGAGGAAGAGAGAAGAAGGACGAAAAAGGGGATCCGCAAAGAACAGGAGGCGAGAATGAGAGAGAAAAAAACATAGAGAAGAGGAAGAGAGAGAGAGAGAAGAGAGAGAGAGAGAGAAGAGAGAGAGAGAGAGAGAAGCAACAGACAAAAAGACAAACAGAAAGATAGACAGACAGACTGAGACATAGAGAAAAGAGATGAGAAACAAAAAGCCAACCAGACAGACAGACAGACGGAAAGCCACAGTGTGACCTCAAGCAACCCGCTACCCGCTCGCGCCAGCAGGTCAACTTGCCTCCCCACTTAACTGAATATTGATAAGCGGGGCACCTACTTGATTCTGACCCCCCCCCCTTCCTCTTCACCCTCCCCTTGCTCCTCCCCCTTTGCCCCCTCCCCTTGCTGTCCCCCCTTTGCCCCCTACCCTCTCCCTTGCCCCCTTCCCCTAGGGCCCTCTCCTTGCCCCCCTTCCTAGGGCCCTCTCCTGCCCCTTTTAGGGCCCTCTCCCTTGCCCCTTCCCCTAGGCCCTTCCTGCCCCCTTCCCCTAGGCCCTCTCCCTTGCCCCCTTCCCTAGGCCCTCTCCCTTGCCCCTTCCCCTAGGCCTCTCCCTTGCCCCCTTCCCCTAGGCCCTCCCCTTGCCCCCCTTCCCCAGGGCCCTCTCCCCTTTCCCCCTTCCCCTAGGGCCCTCTCCTTCCCCCTTCCCTAGGCCTCTCCCTTGCCCCCTTCCCCTAGGGCCCTCTCCCTTGCCCCCTTCCCCTAGGGCCCTCTCCCTTGCCCCCTTCCCCTAGGGCCCTCTCCCTTGCCCCCTTCCCCTAGGGCCCTCTCCCTTGCCCCCCTTCCCCAGGGCCCTCTCCCCTGCCCCCTTCCCCAGGGCCCTCCCTTGCCCCCTTCCCCCAGGGGCCCCCTCCCCTTGCCCCCCTTCCCCCAGGGCCCTCTCCCTTGCCCCCCCCTTCCCCCGGGGCCCCCTCCCTTCCCCCTTCAGAGGGCCCTCTCCCTATCCCCCTTTCCAGGGCCCTCCTTCCCTTGACCCCCCTCTTCAAAGGATGGAGCTGCCTCTCCTATCCACACCTCCCCTCTCCCCCGACACTTCCCCTCTCCCCCAACCCCTTCCCCTCTCCCCCATTCCCCGCCCCTCCCCTCTCCACCATTCCCCACCCTTTCCCCCTCCCCTCTCCCCTTTCCCCAAAACCCCACCCCTCTCCCCTCTCCCCTCTCCCAATTCCCTATTCCTCCATTCCCCACTCCCCTCACCCTCCCCTCTCCCAATTCCCCAACCTCTCTCCTCTCCCATCTCCCCCATTCCCCAACCCCTCCCCTTCCCTTCTCCCCCAATGCCCCACCCCCTTCCCTTCCCCCAATTCCCCACTCCCCTCCCCTCTCCCCCAATCCCCACCCTCCCCTCTCCCCTCTCCCCTTCCCCGCCTTTACCACCGTGTTTCTCAAAGGCCTGCAAATCGGCATCATTAACTTGTCACTTTGCCTCTTTGGCTTCACGTCAATCTATACTGTTCCTCGATGCATAGTCGGGTTTGGGTTTTTTCCTCTCTGTCATTATCTCGTTCGTTTTTTCGTTCTGTCTCATCTCGTTTCGTTTCTTTCGTCTGTTGTCGTCTCTCTGTTTTGTCTGATTTGTCTTCTCTCTCTCTCTCTCCTGTTTCTCTTCTCTCTCTCTCTCTCTCTCTCTCTCTCTCTCTCTCTCTGTTCTCTTCTCTTCTCTCTCTTCTCTCTTTCCTCTCTCTTCTGTCTCCTCTCATTCTTTTCTTTTTTCTCTCTCTCTCTTCTCTCCTCTCTCTCTCTCATCTCTCTCTCTCACTCTTCTCTCTCTCTCCTCTCTCTCTCTCTCTCTCTCTCATTCTGCTTGTCATATAACTGAAGAAGCGTTTTGGACTGAAAAAATGGACCAGTTAACCGGTGTTTACTGCAGGTACGCTTGGTGTTGCCATCGGGAAGTCATATATTTAAGTATAATGTGCAATGTTGTAGGATGAAAAAAGCAGCAGAAAAATGGGCTTAAATAAAAATAGTAAAAAAGAAAATGAAAAAAAAGATAAAGAATAATGATAAGAAAATAAAATAAATACAGATAGGATAAAGATAGTTATATTAATGATACAGACTCAAAGACAAAGTGGAAAGGAGAGAGATAAGGATGTAGACAAACACACAGACAGACAGAGAGAACGAGACAGACAGACAGACAGACAAACAAAGAAAATGAGTGGGGACAAACAGACAAATAGACAAACAGAGAGAACGAAAGAGAGGTAGAAAGTAAAACAGGGAGAACGAAACAGAAACAGACAGACAGAAAAAGGCACACAGACACAAGCAAACAAACAGACAGACAAACACACCCAACCAAACAAACAAACAGACAAAGAAAGAGGAAGGCCGAGGTCGTATGGCAACAAACACACCAACACAAACAAAACAAAAAACAAAACAACAACAAAGAGACGGCCGGCCCAGGTCGTATGGCAACAAACACACCCAACACAAACAAACAAACAAACAAACAAACAGACAGACAAAGAGGCCGGCCCAGGTCGTATGGCAACAGTGGCAGCTAATCCTCGATGGCGTGGGTGTTTCTCGGAACGGCGAAGTCGACCTGAAACCACGGCGAGTTGAAGGGCTATAAATATCCATGATTTATCTATCTGTCTATCTATCTACCTGTCTGTGCGTCTATCCGTGTGTGTGTGTGTGTGTGTGTGTGTGTTTGTGTGTGTGTGTGTGTGTGTGTGTGTGTGTGTGTGTGTGTGTGTGTGTTGTGTGTGTGTGTGTGTGTGTGTGTGTGTGTGTGTGTGTGTGTGTGTGTGTGTCTTTCTGTCTGTCTATTTATCTTTAGCTTCTTCTTATAATGAATCTATATTTGTGTGTTTTACATATTGTAGTGATGTATTTTATTCTTGCTTGTGACAGGCTGATCAAAGTATCGAATGTTTGGGTTAGTTTTTTTTTTTTTTTTTTTTTTTTTTTTTTTTTAGCAAGGAGGAAAAGTAAGTTTGCTTTTTTTTTTGTCTCTGTCAGTATGTGTGTCTGTCTGTCTGTTTGTCTGTCTTTTTTTTCTCTCTGTCTCTTTCTCTCTCTCTCTCTCTCTCTCTCTCTCTCCTCTCTCCTCTCTCTCCTCTCTCCTCCCTCCCTCCTCTCCCTCCCTCCCTCCCTCCATCCCATCCCTCCCTCCCTCCCCTCCCTCCCTTCCCTCCCTCCCTCCCTTCTCTCTCTCTCATAAGCAGGAAAAGGAAAAGAAAAAATATGACCTGAACCGTATGCAGGAGGACGGAGCGACGGGCGAGTCGGCCGGTCACCTCGCGCATGCGCAGAATGAGCCATCGGGGATCAACTTCGGCCGTTTGCAATAGAATGATTTGTTGAAATGTTGAAAGAGATGTGAGTGTGTCTTGCATGCTAGAGGTTGGTGAGGAAAAGGGTGGATGGAGGGAAGTGCTAGAGAGGGAGAAGGAGAGAGGAAGAGGAAGAGGAGGAGGAGGGTTAAGGGAGGGGAAGAGGGGAAAGGGAAGGGGGAAGGGGGAGGGGGAAGGGGAAGGGGAGGGGAGGAGGAGGAAAAAGAAGAGAAGGAGGAGGAGGAAAAAGAAGAAGAAGAGGAACAGAAGAAGAAACATAAGGAGAAGAAGGAAGTAGAAGAAAAGACAGACCAGAAAAATTATTCAAAAAATACAAAATGATAAAGAACACAAGAAAAGAGAAACACCAAGAAATGAGAGAAAATGATATAGAAACGACGTAAGAACAGACGCGAGCTATCAAAGGCATCGTAAGGAGGGGCATGTTACTGTGAACTGAAGTGAGATCATATCACAGGCCGTGGCGAGGGAAGCAAGCGGTCCAGATGATGATGATATTGTGAAGTGACTTGGAGTAGTAGTCGAGGGAAATAAGTGAGGAAAATAATGATGGTTAAAATGGTTATTTTCACTGAGGAGAATCATGATGATTACGATCATTATTTTCAGTGAGGAAAATAATGATGGTTAAAATGGTTATTTTCACTGAGGTGAATAATGATGATTATATCTAAAATATTTTTAACTGAGGAAATCATTTTAATTTTAATCTTTTTAACT
>NC_051399.1:10223558-10226058 GCF_015228065.2 Penaeus monodon | reverse complement strand
TGATTATGACTATCATTACTATCCCTCATGTGGGGGCAGGGAGTTCAGTGTGTGTATGTATGTGTATGTGTATATGTATATACAAGTGAGAGAGAGAAAGAGAGAGAGAGAGAGAGAGAGAGATATGGAGAGAGATGGAGAGAAGAGAGAGCGATGAGTGATGAGAGAGAGGAGAGAGAAGAGATGGAGAGGAGAGAGAAGGAGAGGAGAGACGAGAGAGAGATAGAGATGGAGAGAGAGAGGAGAGAGTGAGAGAGAGGGGGAGGGGAGAGAGAGAGAGAGAGGAGCAGAGAGAGAGAGAGAGAGAGAGGAGAGCACGACCCCGAACGACCGCCAGAGATGAGAGAGACGAACGAGCCACGCCCTCCCCCCCCCTCCCCCTCTCCTCCCTCCTGACCCGAAGAGAGAGAGAGAGAGAGGTAGAGAGAGAGAGAGAGCGAGAGAGATAGAGAGAAAGATGGATAGAGAGCGAGAGAGAGAATGAGATAGAGATAGAAAGAGCGACAGAGATTGAGAGAGAGAGAGGGAGAGAGAGCGACAAAGAGACGGACAGAATAAGAGACAGGCAGACAGAGAGAGAGAGAGAGAGAGAGAGAGAGAGAGAGAAACAAGAAGGGATGGAGGAAAATATTAAGTGTAGAAAAATCATATACATATATAATTTATCTGTTCAGGGAATAAAGTTTTAAATGAATCTTTGGTTACTATGGCATGGTGAGCTAAATTTCACTTCATATTGAGGTTCGTTTCAAAAGCACTTGTTGAATCAGTAAAAGTTAGGCACGTTTCTCTCTCTCTCTCTCTCTCTCTCTCTCGAGTAGAGGAGAGATGGAGAGAGAGAGGCAGAGAGAGAGGGGAGAGGCGAGAGGGAGGAGGAGACGGGAGCGAGAGAGAGAGAGGAGAGAGAGAGGAGAAGAGAGATAGAGAGAGAAAGAAGAGAGAGAGAGAGGTACGAGAGAGTGAGTGGAGAGAGAGAGAGTTAGGAGAGAGAGAGAGAGATGAGAGCAGAGAGAGAGAGAGAGAGAGAGAGAGAGAGAGAGAGAGCAGAGAGAGAGATAGCGAGAGAGAGAGATATATAGAATAGATTGGAGAGAGAGAGGGAGAGAGAGAGAGGGAGAGAGAAGAGAGAGAGAGAGCAGGCGAGATAGATAGATATGAGATACTCGCGAGAGACTCTCTCTCTCTCCTATCTCTCATCTCTCTCATCTGTGTCTCTCTCTCTAGCTCTCTATCTCTCTCCTCTCTCTCTCTCCTCTCCTCTCTCTCTCTGCGCTCTCGGTCTCTCTCTCCCCGATCGTCCTCCTCCTCTCCTCTCCCATCTATCCTCTCTATCGTAGCGCCTCTCGCTCTCTCTCTCTATCTCCATCTCTTCATCTATAATATATCTATCTCTCTCTCCTATCTCTCTCTATCTGTCTCTGTCTCTCTCTG
The DNA here is from genome assembly GCF_015228065.2 of Penaeus monodon. NCBI lineage: Eukaryota > Metazoa > Arthropoda > Malacostraca > Decapoda > Penaeidae > Penaeus > Penaeus monodon. The sequence continues at coordinate 10,224,627 of NC_051399.1, read as the reverse complement.
CTCTCTTATCTCTCTCTCTTCTCTCTCTCTCTCTCTCTCTCTCTCTCTGTCTCTTCTCTCTCACTCTCTCTCTCTCTCTCTCGACTGTCCTCTTCTCTCTCTCTCTGTCTCTCTCTCTTTCTCCTCTCTCTTTCTCTCTCTGTCTTTCTCATCATCTTTAATCCGTTTTTCATTTTCTGCAGTTTTTTCTTTTTTCTGTCTAATTTCATTCTTTATTTCCATCTCTTTCAATTCTTCTTCCTTTTCTCTTTCTTTTCTTTTTTTATCTTTAATTATCAGTTTTCCTTCATTTTCATTCATGTTTCTTTCCTCCTCAATTCTTCTTCATTTTCATTCTTCTCCTTCTTCAATTATTTCTTTTCTCTTTCTCTCCTCTTCATTATCTCCTCTCTTTCTCTTCAATTATCTTCCTTTTTTCCTTTTTCCTTCTTCCTTCTCTCTTTCTCTTTCAATTCTTCTTCGTTTTTTTCTCTCACACCCGATTATTTTTCTCTCTTTCTATTTCTTCCCTTATTCGTTTTTCTCTCCTTTTCTCTTTCAATTCCTCTTCCATTTTTCTTTTCTTTCCTTCGTATCCTTATCTTGTTATCGACACGTTTCCTTCACTAATATAAATCATCGTCTACCATTCGCTTTACGCCACGAATAACGATCACTTTCTACTATGAATATTAAATAAGGTTTGTTTTCCATCTACACTGTCAAGATCAGTCAAGTGAAATATGGTAATTATTATTAAAGGCGATTTGTATCATTACATTGTTTATCTAGTTTCTTCTTCTTCTTCTTCTTTTGCTTCTTCTTTTTCTTATTCTTTTTCTTTTTCCTTCTTCTTTTTCTTATTCTTCTTCCTCTTTTTCCTTTTCTTCTTTTTTTTCATTTTCTTTTCTTTTTCTTTTTTCTGTTTTTTTTTTCTTCTTTTCTTCTTTCCTTTTTTTTGATTTTTCTCTTTTCTTTTTTTCTCCTCTCTTTTTTTTTTTCTCTCTCTCTTATTTTTCTTTCTTTTTTTTTTCTCTGTTTTTATCATTATTTATATTTTTTAAAATATTTTTTATTTTATTTTTTTATC
>NC_051399.1:10218389-10220889 GCF_015228065.2 Penaeus monodon | reverse complement strand
TTTGATAAATATAGCATTATTTTACATAAACGTGCATACCCTACACTCATTATCGGTAATCTAAAACATAATAATAAATATATTATAAAAAAATAAAAACACTTCTCTTGCTTTATCCGTTATTTGCTATTGGCGTATTTTCTTTAAATCACTTGTAATTCTGAATTATCTTCATTATCGTTTTTTTTTTCTTTTCTTTTTTTTGCGAAGAAATTAATTTTGGAAATCCTCTGATTACGTTTCATTCGTTTTTTTTTTTTTTTTTTTTTGATTGTGTTCGTTTTTATTGTTGCGTTAGATCTAAGCCCAAAAATAATATGTAAATGTGCAAAATCGAGGCAAATTGTATCTAACACCGTAAGCAAGATTAAATCCTCTTATAAAATAATATTTCCCTTGTGTTTATAAATAGATAAATAAATAGGTAAATAGAAAAAAAAAATTTAAATCTTTGAAAAATCACACAACCGACATCCTCTTTTTACACAACGTGAAACGAAAAAGATAGAAATTAATTTACAATATACAATATGTCATTAATTCCGAACGCGTGCTTTCGATGTGTTCGAAAGCATTAGTTAAATTGTTTACGCTAATTAATTTCATCAGATTAACGGCATTTGACATTTTCTCAATTACACTTATGTATCTATTTATCTATCTATTTATCTATCTATCTATCTATCTATCTATCTATCTATCTATATATATATATATATATATATATATATATATATACATCCATCTATCTATCTATCTATCTATCTTCTATCTATCTATCTATTTCTATCTATCTATCTATCTATTTCTATCTATCTCTCTATCTATTTCTATCTATCTATTAATTTATTTATGCATTTGTGTTATCCTGATAAGCATTTGCAACCGTCAGATATGTACTGACTTGAATTGCATGTTGCAATATTTCACTCAACGGGGTTGCTATTTCAAAAAAAAGTTAATTTATTTTTAGTGAAATAAAAATTATATAAGGAATTCAATTAAAGATGATTAAAAGAATTGGTAGATGGAGGAACGGAGGAGAGAGGGATGAATAGATAGACTGATAGATAGATCGATAGACAGAGAAAGAATCGCACATATGAATTAAATAGATCTAGATGAATCTAAAAAAAAAAAAAAAAAAAAACACATAAATAAAATAAATTCTCTATGTTAAGTAGCCAGAAATAGATAAACATACAAATAGCCAAAATACACAAATAAAGCAACACACAAACAAAGAAACAAACAAATGTAGTACGAAATTCACGATAAACTTCCGTATTAAAGCTTACAGAGCGTTTCGCACATAAGGTCACGGGGAGCATTGGGTCAAAGACAGGTCAGCATAATAGGTCATGGAACTTATCAGAGCCTGAGAAAGGTCACTGAATACGAAGGTCATTAATACGTTACGTATTATCGAGGTCATTCAAGGTAAATGAGAAGAATGAGAAGAGTAAATATATGTATATATATACATATATATATATATATATATATATATATATATATATATATATATATATATATATATATATATAGAGAGAGAGAGAGAGAGAGAGAGAGAGAGAGAGAGAGAGAGAGAGAGAGAGAGAGAGAGAGAGAGAGAGAGAGAGAGAGGGAGATTTTCTTTAAGGTACCAATTTTATGTGATTTTGTTCTTGTTAAATTTTTGCGTGTTTTTATATGAATTGTATAAATTCTAAGAATAGGAAGATTGTGTTATATTGCTTTACGTGTTATAATGTTAACATAATGTATCTTGATGTTACAGAGAAAATATCAAAAGTTCAAATGTTATTAATCAGTAGTTGTACAATAGTGAACAGTAAAGACTGAAGAACACTTACTGTACTCTCATAATAACAAGTCAAAGAACAGATGTAGAACATTACAGGTGAAAAACAAACCAAAAAAAGAAAACAAAAACAAACAGACAAACAAACAAAAAACAAGTGAAATTATCCAACTGGGCAAAACTTATGCGACACTTGTTAACCACAGATAAAAAAAAAATACGCACGAGAACATGAAATAAAAAAAATAAACCTACCAGGCTTTTACCGATTACAAAATACAGAAATTAACAACGCATGATCTCAGGTCACGCAACAGCCGGCGTTTCACACGTCACAAACAGGTCGGTCATGTCACGTGACACCAAGTGACAACGGGTCACCTCAGAGTGTCATTTCGGAAGTGTCAGAAGTGGCATGTCACTCTGTCACAGAAGCAACGGCTGTCTGTACGAAATGGAAATAGTGAGACTTTCTCCTCACTTCCCCCATCACTTTTCCCTCACTTCCCCATCACTTTTCCCTCACTTCCCCATCACTTTTTCATCACTTCCCCTTCATTTCCGCCATCATTTCCCCATCACTTCCCCCCTCACCCCCCTCATTTTCGCCATCATTTCCCCATCCCCCCCTCCCTCTTTTCTCACTATTCCCACTCTCTTTCCCCTCTTATTCCATTTCCCTGCTCCTCCCCTCCA
>NC_051399.1:10189131-10194131 GCF_015228065.2 Penaeus monodon | reverse complement strand
ACGGCCAATGTTCATTTTCACCGGAAAGCTGAAAATCTGATACGTTGTTGCTCCTGTAAACCACTTTTTTCGCCTCTCTTGGGTATGGGCATAGGTAGGGGGGATGGGGCAGGGGGGTAGGGGGGGGTGGGGGGCAGGGGGCAAGGGGATGGGGCAGGGGGGGTGGGGAGGTGGGGCAGGGGGTAGGAGGGGATGGGGCAGGGGGTAGGGAGTATTGGTATGGGAAGAGGTAGGGGTATGGGTACGCTGGGGGGTGGGGGTTAAAGAGGTAGTGGGTAGGGGGGGAGGCAAGAGGCAAGGGGTAGGGGGTAGAGAGATAAGGGTAGGGGAAAGGGGTATGGGCAGGGGGGGGTAGAGGGGTATCCAGCCGGTATTCGGTACATTTATGCGTGTTTATATAGGCGGTGGGAGGGGGAGGGGGGAGGGGGGGGCGCAGCACAGCCTGTTTCTCAAGTGGTATACAGCGAAACATGATAGAGGGGGGAGGGGGGGGAGGGGAGGGGTTCCCGAGCATTCGAATGGCGACGGAAGTTTTGTTGAAAAACTTTTTTTTTGTCTTTTCTTTTTCTCTCTCTTTATCTTTATTTCTCTCTCTCTCTCTCTCTCTCTCTTTCTGTTTGTCTGTCTCTCAACCTTTCTCTCTCTCTCTCTCTCTCTCTCTCTCTTCTCTCTATCTCTCTTTCCTCCTCCTCTCTTTTCTCTCTCTCTCTCTCTCTCTCCTCTCCCTTCCTCCCTCCCTCCCTCCCTCCCTCCCTCCCTCTCTCTCTCTCTCTCTCTCTCTCTCTCTCTCTCTCTCTCTCTCTCTGTCTCTCTTTCTTTCCTTCCCTCCCCTTTATACCCTTTGATCCCACTCATAACTCACTTGGCTGACCATTTCGCATGCACACATCACAGAGCATAATATATCGTTTTTTTTTACATTCAGACATATGCTCTTTATTTCACCCGTTTTGTCTGTTGACAGAGCACAGAAAAAATGAAAAAGGGGAAGAGAGAGAGACAGAGAGAGAGAGAGAAGGAGAGAGAGAGAGAGAGGGAGGAGGAGAGAGAGAGAGAGAGAGAGAGAGAGAAGGGAGGGAGAGAGGGAGAGAGGGAGGGAGGGAGGGGGGGGGAGAGGAGAGAGAGAGAGAGAGAGAGAGAGAGAGAGACAGAGAGAGACAGAGAGAGAGAGAAGAGAGAGAGAGAAGAGAAAAAGAAAAAGACAGTAAAAAAAAAAAAATCAAATAGAAATAGAAAAAGAACGAGACCGTATAAAACAAAGTGAAAAACAAAAAATGAAAGAGAAAGAGAGAATGAAGAAAAAATATATATAAACCGTATAAAACAAAAAGAAAAACAAAGAAAGAAAGAGAAAGAGAGAATGAAGAAAAAAAAATATAAACCGTATAAAACAAAGAGAAAAACAAAGAAAGAAAGAGAAAGAGAAAGAGAGAATAAAAAAAAAAATGTTTATTTATTTGGCACTCCTCCCTGTATGTCATTTAGAAGGGGCGCGTCCAACCGACAGATGGCGCCCATGCTGTGTCAAGACTGCTAGAGCAACGAGGCAAGTGAATGGGGTAAGGGTGTCCCTCCTTGGTAACTGTGCAGCGGATATGTTGCATTATATTGGAGACTTTGCAGGGTATATGTTGCATCTTTTGTTGGAGAAGGTGCAGCGGATATGTTGCAATGCAAATTTTTGAGCATGCAGCGATAGTTGCATATATTGGAGCTTTGCAGGGTATATGTTGCATCTTTTGGTGGAGAAGGTGCAGCGGATATGTTGCAAATTTTGTTGAGACTATGCAGCAGATAAGTTGCATTATATTGGAGACTTTTCAGGGCTTCTTTATTCTATTCTCTCTCTCTCTCTCTCTCTCTCTCTCTCTCTCTCTCTCTCTCTCTCTCTCTCTCTCTCTCTCTCTCTCTCTCTCTTCTCTCTCTCTCTCTCTCTCTCTCTTTTGGTGGAGAAGGTGCAGCGGATATGCTGCACCTTATGTTGAGACTGTGCAACGAATATGTTGCCCCCTATGCTGTTGCCGCTATGTTGATTCTCATGGTATGTGCGTTGGGGGTTTATTTCCGTCTCAGCGATCTAATTGTAAAAAGTGTTATGTTTATGTTGCGGCATGTGGCTGTTTCTCCCCTTAGCAAGGAGAGGATTGGGTCATACGCCCGCAATGGGGTGGTGATGAGGATGGTGGTAATGGTGATGAGGATGGTGGTAATGGTGATGAGGATGATGGTAATGGTGATGAGGGAGATGGTAAGGTGAGAGGGAGAGGTAATGGTGAGAGGAGATGGTAATGGTGAGAGGATGATGGCAATGGTGATGAGGGAGATGGTAAGGGTGAGAGGGAGAGGGTAATGGTGGGGGGAAATTTTGGGGAAATGGTGTGAGGATGAGGGGTAATGTGAGAGGTGTGGAAAATGGGATGAGGAGGGGGTAAGGGTGATGAGGAGAGGTAAGGGGATGAGGAGGTGGTAATGGTGATGAGGGAGAGGCAATGGTGATGAGGGAGATGGTAATGGTGATGGGGGAGATGGTAAGGTGAAGGATGATGGTAAGGGTAATGAGGATGTGGTAATGATGTGGGTGGTGGAAATGGTGATGAGGATGGGGGTAAGGGGTTGATGAGGATGGTGGAATATTTTTTTTGATGGGGATGATGGTAATGGTGAGGGTGGGGGTAAGGGGATAGGGAGGGGAAGGGGATGAGGAGATGGTAATGGTGTTTGAGGATGAGGTAATGGTGATGAGGGAGATGGTAATGGGTGAGGGAGAGAAATTTGGTGATGAGGGAGATGGACTGTAGAGGATGATGGTAATTGATGAGGGAGTGGTATATGTTGGGAGATTAAGGTATGAGTGCATGTTGTTGAGGGAGTGAAGGTGTGAGGATATGGTAATGTGTGAGGGAGATGTAATGTGATAGTGATTAATGTGTGGAGATGAGGTAATGTGATAGGGGAGAAGGTGGAGGGATTGGTAATGGTGTGAGATTGATGGTAAGGGTTGATAATTGGAATTTGAGGGGATATGTTGGATGTATTTGGGGGATGGAAGGTGCAGGTGTAATGTTGCAGAATTTGGTGTGAGGAATGGAATGGATGAGGATTAATTGGAGGAGATAATTGAGGGGAATGGTATCGGTGGAGAAGGTGGAGGGATATGTTGGAAAGATGTTGGTTGAGGGAATATGAGCAGATGTTTGTATGGGAGATTATTGTGAGGTATTAATGGTGATGGTGATGAAGGTGAGGGGAGATGGTAATGTGTGAGATGCAGGTAATGTGATTGATTGATGACTGTATGGTGATAGGTGCATGTATGTGTGAGACTTGCATGGTAATGTGATTTGTGGAGATGGTAATGGTTGCAGCGGATATGGTCAATTGTGAGGGAGATGTAATGTCATGCAGATAGTTGGCCTTATTGGTGACTTTTGCATGGTATATGTGATGACATGTTTGGTGAGAAGGTGCAGCGGATAATGTTGCATTATGTGAGACTGTGCAGAGATGGTTGCGTATGTGGGAGACGGGTAATGGTGATTCAATGGTAAAATGTCGTGTGGGGGTTGGTAATTCCGTTCAGCAGATCTAATGTGATAGACGTGGTAATGGTGTGAGTGTTATTGGTATGGGGCATGGTAATCTCCCCTTCATGCAGGGAGAGGAATGGGATGAGCGGAGATGGAATGTGATGAGGATGATGGTAATGGTGTGGGATGATGGTAATGGTGATGAGGATGATGGTAATGGTGATGAGGGATGATGGTAATGGTGATGAGGATGATGGTAATGGTGATGAGGGAGATGGTAATGGTGATGAGGGAGATGGTAATGGTGATGAGGGATGATGGTAATGGTGATGAGGATGATGGTAATGGTGATGAGGATGATGGTAATGGTGATGAGGATGTGGTAATGGTGATGAGGATGGTGGTAATGGTGATGAGGATGATGGTAATGGTGATGAGGATGGTGGTAATGGTGATGAGGAGAGGTATGTGATGTGGTAATGGTGATGAGGATTATGGTAATGGTGATGAGGATGATGGTAATGGTGATGAGGATGATGGTAATGGTGATGAGGATGATGGTAATGGTGATGAGGGAGATGGTAATGGTGATGAGGATGATGGTAATGGTGATGAGGATGATGGTAATGGTGATGAGGGATGATGGTAATGGTGATGAGGATGATGGTAATGGTGATGAGGATGATGGTAATGGTGATGAGGATGATGGTAATGGTGATGAGGATGGTGGTAATGGTGATGAGGATGATGGTAATGGTGATGAGGATGACGGTAATGGTGATGAGGATGATGGTGATGGTGATGAGGATGATGGTGATGGTGATGAGGATGATGGTAATGGTGATGAGGATGGTGGTAATGGTGATGAGGGAGATGGTAATGGTGATGAGGATGGTGGTAATGGTGATGAGGATGGTGGTGATGGTGATGAGGATGGTGGTAATGGTGATGAGGGAGATGGTCATGGTGCTGGTGGTGATTAGGAAGATGGTGGTGGTGGTGATGAGGATCATGATGATGGTGGTGATAATGGTGATGATGGTGATGGTTATGATGTTGCTGATAATGATGGTGATGGTGATGGTTTTTATGATGTGGTGGTTGTGATGATGATGATGATGAGGGGGAGGAGGAGGAGGGAGAAGAAAAAGAGGAGGAGGAAGAGGAGGAAGAGGAGGGAGAGGAGGAAGAGGAAGAGGAGGAAGAAGAGGAGGGAGAGGAGGAAGAAGAGGAGGAAGAGGAAGAGGAAGAGGAGGACTATAATGATGATGATAACGAAAATGATGATGAGGTACAAAATGGCTTCTTAATCCAACGGCTGAAGAGAATAGAAAACAACGCTAGTTTATGACTCGCTGTTATTTTTGTGCAATTTGTATGTTTATGTAAGATTCGTTAGTAGCGTTATATTGTACGTTTTCGTATAGAATTCGGTGAAAATTATCAAATTTGCCTCGTATCTTGGCTCATATA
>NC_051399.1:10169131-10176631 GCF_015228065.2 Penaeus monodon | reverse complement strand
AACATTTCATACCTTCTTCCTCTTATTTTCTTCCATTTCTTTTCTCCTTCGTAAAAATTCGCTTGTGAACCTGATCATAAGTTTTTGAAAAAAAAAAAAGAACTCTAAAATCAATTGAAATTATGCGACTTGATGCTAATTCGATTTAATTCTAAATCTTTGGAATTCCTTTCGTCTCAATAATTGCGTTTAATGATGTGTGTTTTATCTTCTAAATTGCGATGAAAAAACTGTTATTAGGTTTTATTTTATTTATTTGTTATCCTTATAATGATTACTGTTGTTATTATCATTGTTATTACATTAGTGTCATTAGTAGTGATAGTAGTAGTAGTAGAAGTAATAGCTATAGTAGTGGTACTATAGATGATGATATTATCATCGTTCTAATTATCACCTCATATTCATCATAATCATCATCATTATCAACATCATCATCATCACCATCATCATCATCATCGACATTATCATTATCACTATCATTATCATCATCATCATCATCGCCATCAAAATTATACTCATCATCACCATCATCATCATCATCACTATCATTTTTTTAATATCCAATAAAAAAATAATAAATTTACGTGTTTCTCGGTAAAGTTATTTTGTTTACCCAATTAAAGTCAATAATTTGTGTGGCTGTTCAGTTTATGGTTTGTATGGTGAAGAGTATGGTGAAGTGTTCCTGTTATGGTGAGGGTCATCATTTTTTTATCCTTTTTGTCTCTCTTTTTTATCTGTTTTTCTGTCAGTCTCCCTCTTGTTTTCTTTCTTTCTCCCTCTGTCTGTTTGGGCTTCTCTTTCTCTATTTGTTTCTCTGGCTTTGGTTTTTTTTGCCTATTAGTCGTGTCTGTCTGTCTCTGTGTCCTCTTCTTTTTTCTCCTCTCTCTCTCTCTCCCTCTCCTCTCTCTCTCTCTCTCTCTCTCTCTCTCTCTTCTCTCTCTCTCTTCTCTCTCTCTTTCCCCTTTTCCTCTTTCCTTTTGCTCGCCCTCTCCTCTCTCTCTCTCTTTTCTCTCTCTCTCTCTTCTTTCTCCTCTTTCTCCCCTTCTCTTCTCCTCCTTTTCCCCTCCCTTCCTCCTTCTCTCTCCTCCTCCCTTTCTCCCCTTCTCTCTCCCTCCTCCTCCTCCTCCTCCTCCCTTTCTTCTCTCTCCTTCCTCCTCTTCCCCCCCAAAATTTTTTATTTTTTTTTTTCCCCCCCCTTTTTTTTTTTTTTTCCTTTCCTACTTTTAACTAAAAAATTTTTATTTTTTTTTTTTTTTTTTTTTTTTTTTTTTCCCCCCCCCCCCCCCCCCCCCCCCCCCCTTTTTTTTTTTTTTTTTTTTTTTTCCCCCCCCCCCCCCCCCCCCCCCCCCCCGGAAAAGGGGGGGAGGAAAAAAGAGGAGAAAAGAGGAGGTTTTTAAAAAAAGGAAAAAGGGGGGGAAAAGGTGGAGAAAATTGGGAAAAAAAGGGGGAAAAAAAAAGAGGAAAGAGAAAGGAGAGGGTTATAGGTAAAAAATGGAAAGGGAAGAAGAAGAAGAGGGGAAAGGAGAGGGTTAGAGGAAGAGGGGGGAGGGAAGAAGAAAAAGGAGAGGAGAAAGAGGAGAGAAGAGGAAGTTAGAAAAAAAGAGGGGGGAGAAGACAAATGAGAGGAGAAAGAGGAGAGAGGGAAGAAGACAAATGAAAGGAGAAAGAAAGGGGAGAAGAAGGTTAGAAGAAAAAGAGAAGAAGAAAAGGAGAGAAGAAAAAGAAGAGAGGAGAAGGTTAGGAGAAAGGAGGAAGAGAGGGAGGAAAGACGGAAAAGGAGAGGAGGAAGAGAAAGCTAGAAGATAGGAAGAGGGGAGGAAGGAAAGAAGGAATATGAGAGAGAAGAAGAAGAGAAGAGAAAGGAGAAAAGGGGGAGGATGAGAAATAAAGGAAAAGAAAAAGATGGAGGAAGGAGACGAAAGAAGGAAAAAGTAGAAAAGAAAGAGGAAGAGAGAAGGGGGAGATAGAGAAAAGGAAGAAAATGGGAGATGGAAGAGATGGACGAAGAAGAAAGGACAACGAAGAGAAAGAGATAAAGAAGAGAAGAAAGAGAACGAAGAGAAAGAGAAAAGGAAGAACGAAGAGACAGCAAACGAGGAGGAAAAAAAACAAAGAGAAAGAGAGAACTAAAAATAGGAGAAAAGACGAAAAGAAAGATAAAGGAAGAGAAAAACAAAACAAAGAAATTAGAAGGAGAAAGAACAAGAAGAGAAAGGAAGAGCGAGAAGACAAAGAAGACAAAGAAGAGAAAGGGAGAGAAAGGGAGGCAAAGAAGAGAAAGGGAGAGAAAAAGGGAGAGCGAGAAGACAGAAAGGAAGAGAAAGGAAGGCAAAGAAGATAAAGGGGAGAGAAAGGGAGAGAAGAGGCGCTTGATCACAAACGAGGAACAAGAAGCGTTGGCGATAACCGCGGTTGCCCTGGAAAAAGTTCAATTTAAACCCGGGGAGAGGAGAGAGAGGGGGGGGGGGGGGGCGGGGGAAAAAGAGAGAGAAAAAAGAGAGGGGAGGAGAAGGGAGAAAGAGAGAGAGGAGAGGGGAGAGAGAGAGAGAGGGGAGGGGGAAGGGGGGGGAGAAAGAGAAGGGAGAGAGAGAGAGAGAGGGGGAGAGAGAAAGGAAGAAGGGAGGGGGAAGGAGAGAGAGAGAGAGAGAGAGAAGGGGAGAGAGAGAAGAGAAGAGAAAAAGAAAGAGAAAGAGGGAGGAGGGGGGGAGAGAAGAAAGAGAGAAGAGAGAAAGACGAAAAAAAGGAAAAAGAGAAGGAAAAGAGAGTTGCAACGGTGGGGGAAAGAAAGAGAAAATAAGGAAAAAAAAAAGAAGGGAAAAAGAGGAAAAAAAAAAAGAAAAAAAAAAAGAAAGAAAACCCCGGTTTCCAGAACAAGAGATGAGAAAGAAGAAAAAAGGGAAAAGGGAAAACGCAAAAGGAACTTTTCGACACCAAAGATTTTTGTGTTTAAAAAAACTGGGGGGGGGGGGGGGGGGTGGGGAAAAAAGGGCGGAAAAATTTTTTTGTTTGGTTTTTTCCCCTTTTCTTTCTTTTTTTTTTCTTTTCTTTTTTTTCTTTTTTTTCGGGTTTTTAAATCTACTCTCTTCCTGCCGGTTCTGTTATTTCGGGTTTGTCCCTTTTTTTCTCTCTTCTCTACTCTGTCTTTTCTCTCTGTCTCTCTCTCTCTCTTTCTTTTCTTTCTTCCTCTCTTCTCTTCTATTTTCTCCCCTCTTCTTCTTTTCTTTCTGTTTCTGTTATCTCTTTCCCCTCTTTTCTCTTCTCTTCTCTTTCTTTTGGCTTTTCTTTTCTTTCTCTCTTCTCTCTTCTCTCTCTCTCTCTTTTTCTCTTTTTCTCTTCTCTCTCTCTCTCTTCTCCCCTTTTTCTCTCTTCTCCTCTCTCTCTATCTTTTTTAACTGTAACTGCATATTTACCTATTAATTTACTGCGCCCTTTTAATTTTGGAATAAGACTTAATATTTCTCTTATTTTCTTTTCCCATAAGGAATAATTATATCGCAAGAGAGAGAGAGAGAGAGCCAGAGAGAGAAAAAGATGAGGAGAGAGAGAGAGAGAGAGAGAGAGAGAGAGAGAGAGAGAGAGAGAGAGAAAAAAAGAGAAACAGAGAAACAGAGAGAGAGAGAGAGAGGAGACAGACAGAGAGAGAGACAGAGAGAGAGAGAGAGACAGACAGACAGACAGACAGACAGACAGACAGACAGACAGACAGAAAAAGAAAAAAAAAAGTGTTCATTATCCTCCAAGTGGAAAATAAAAACTCAGTAAAATATTATGTAAATTACTGTAACCAGGAAAGTGTCCTTTGAGGTTAAAGAGGCAGTTACACGTGACAACCCAAAGATATGCTAATTGGCTGGTTACAGTACTGAAATATCTCTCTTTTTCTTCTATTTATGCTAAACTACAGTTCAAAGGTACGAAAAAAAAGTACAACGTTTCTGTTATCTCTTATCCGTACTTTAAACTTTGTAGACGATGAAGTAACGCGGAAGTTTTGATATCAAAGTTGTGAAATCAATATTATTTTAATTTTTTTAGAACGTTTCACTTTGATTTGACTATTTTCAGACGACTTATGCATTGTCTATATATATATAATTTTGATGAAAGAGCTTTATTTTTATTTTTTTTATTTTATTATCATTTTTTCAAGCATATCTTTGATAGTCAAGCATATGGAAAGTTAATAAACTGGTCAGTGTATTTAATCATTGTGAGAATATAGAGGTTTTATAAAAGAAACGTGTGTATAAAAAAAAAAGAAAAAAAAAGAAAAAAAAAAAAAACCGTCAATGGGTAGAGACAAAAAATTATTACAATATATATAATATATATATATATATATATATATACATATATATATATACATATAAACTCAAAGATAAAAAGCCAACCACATAAAAGTCTTAAAGAATAAAGATCAAGAAGAAAATTCTAAAGGAAAAAAAAATATATATATACTCAAGGCGGCGAAGAAAAATCCTCGCTACCCTCGCGAGGCCATTGCCACGGCGGCGACTTTCCCCTCTTTTGGCTCCTCCCCTTGGAATTTCTTCCCCTTATAATCTCTAGGATGTTTTCCTGTTATGGTCTTTCTTATTATAATCTCTAGAAAGTATTTTTTTTTTTATTATTATTATTCATCTTTCTCCTCTCTTCGTTTCCTCTTTATTCCGTTTCTGTCTGTTTCTCTTTCCCTTTTTCTTTACGTTTTTTTTTTATCTTCTCTCGCTTTTCGTTATCTTTCTTATCTTCATTTTCTTTATTTCTTCTGTTTTACAGTGTTTTACTTCCTCCTTTCATTTAGCGTTTTTTCTCTCTCTCCTTCGTTTTACTTCGGTTTCCTCTTTTTCCTTCGAATTTGTTTTCCTCACTTCTCTCTCCCTGTCTCATTACATTTTCCCCTCTCCCTCTTACGTTTTTCTTCATCTTGCTTTCCTTCCGTCTACTTTCCCATCTCATTTTCGTATCTCTTTTTTCGCCTATTCACTTTCCCTTTGTCTCTCTTCTCCTTCTCTCTTCTCCTTCCCTTTGCCTGTTTTCTTCTCTTCACTTCCTCTTTTCCCTCTTCCCCTTCCCCTTGTCTCTTTCCCTCCTCTCTTTCCCTTCCCCTCTCCTCTCTCCCTCCTCTCTTTCCCTTCCCCTCTCCTCTCTCCTTCCTTTCTTTCCCCTTTCCGATCATCTCCTTCCTCCCTCTTTTGTCTCCTGTCTTTCCCCTCTCCCCCTCCCCCTCCCCCTCCCCCCTCCCCCTTTGTTCCTCCTCTTTGATCGTAAACATGTGTATGTGCGCAAGGGTGATTACATACCCTTTTTATAGGAGTGTGAATAGCGTGGATGATGTAGGGGAGGGGAGAGGGAGAGGGGGATGGAGGAGAAGAGGGAAGGAGAGAAGGAGAAGAGGGGGAAAGGAGAGGAGGAAGATGTAAAGGGAGAGAGGGAATAGAGGAGAAGGGGAGAGGGAGGGAAGGAGAGGAGAGAGAGAAAAGTGGGAGAGAGAGGAAAGGGAAAGAGAGAAGAGGGAGAGAGAAAAGAGGGAGATAGTGAGAAGAGATAGAGAGAGATCTATCTATTTTCCTGTCTATCATCAATGAAAACAGATTATATAGATTTATAAAAAAAAAATCTGATGTCGTTATTTCTGATAATGGCGTTTTTACTGCCGTTGTTTTGTTGTTGTTGTTGTTGCTGTTATATAAAAAAATTGTAGTCAGTATCATTATAATCATGATAACAATCGTTCTTTTCGAAATCAAATACAACATTACCTCTGTCGTTACTTTGATAAACAAATACATTCCCAAAATTGTTTGCTGAGCGTAAACAAAGAAAAGGTAAATACAGAAGCCTCACAATATTGTAATTACTGGAAATTACTTCGTCGTTCGTCCTTCTCATTAACAACTACACGATGTAAACACAGCATGAGACACCTTTTCATGTTATGTTTTTGTTTCTGTTTTTTTCGCTTTCTTTCATTATATCGTTAAAAAATGTATGTATGTCTGTCTGTCTGTCTGTCTGCCTCTGGCTCTGTCCCTCTCTCATTATTAATAAATATATATATACATACGTATATATATATATATATATATATATATATATATATATATATATATGTGTGTGTGTGTGTGTGTGTGTGTGTGTGTGTGTGTGTGTGTGTGTGTGTGTGTGTGTGTGTGTGTGTCTGTCTGTCTGTCTGTCTGTCTGTCTCTCTCTCTCTCTCTCTCTTTATATATATATATATATTATATATATATATATATGTATATATATAATATATTATATATATATTATATATATATATATATATATATATATATATATATATATCAGCATGATACTTAATTGTAGTTTTGATGTTGTGATGCTCTTGGAGTGAGTACGTGGTAGGTTATGTCAAGGGACTACTTATCTCTTGGCCAAAAGTAACGAAACAGATAACCCAAAAAACTACAGACCCATTACATGCTTAACAACCTCCTATAAATTACTTACCGCAATCTTAACTGAAAGAACCTACAGACACATGGAAGTACAAAATATTTTTCCCAACGAACAAAAAGGATGTTGCAGAGGATCATACGGATGTAAAGATCAACCGCTCATAAATAAAATGATTCTCGAAAATGCTCATACTAAACACAGACATATAAGTACTGCTTGGATCGACTATAAAAAAGCCTTTGACAGTGTCCCACACTCTTGGATCTTAAAATCCTTAGAAATTCTCAAAGTGTCTCCTGTCTCAATCAACTTTCTTCGAAACAGCATGACATTATGGGAGACAAATCTTACTCTCAAACACGTAAACGGTACTCTTATTTCAAACAACATACGAATCAGATGCGGAATCTTCCAGGGTGACTCTTTTTCCCTTCTTTTATTCTGTATGGCACTTATCCCACTCTCCCAGCTTCTTAATAACACAGGGTATGGATATAAGATCATACTACAATCTTGTGGTACTTTCCAATTCACACAGATCGTACTATATAAACAAATCGTCCAAATATCGTCATCAAGGACAAAATAAACAACACTTGCCTGTTTATAGGTATGAGCATCCCTTCAGGCAGAAAAGTCCAAACAAAAGTGTTCGAGAAGATATCAAAGTATAAAGACCTGGAAATAGAGGTGGAAAAGATGTGGCATTTAAAAACCAAAACTTTGCCTGTTGTTATTGGAGCTCTTGGCCTTATAAAGAAAGGTACGGATAAGTTTCTTGAACAAATACCAGGAAATCCAAAATTAGAAGAAGTCCAAAAAATAGTCTTAAACAGCACAGCACATGTTCTCAGAAGAGCTTATCAATTTTTGTGTGCGTGAATTGATTTGACTGGATGTTTTGATTTGTGATTGTTCTGCATATTTTGCATGTTTTTGTTGATGTTCCATTGCCTCAAACTTCAATCACCCTAGGTCGCTGGTAGTGACTCGGTGTTTTATTTTAATTAGCAGATCTAAGGAAACTTTTGTATAAAATAATAATAATAATGA
>NC_051399.1:10149131-10156631 GCF_015228065.2 Penaeus monodon | reverse complement strand
CTTCCTCCTTCTCCTCCTTCCCTTTATGTGTCCTTCCTCCTGCTCCTCCTTCCCTTTATGTGTCCTTCCTCCTGCTCCTCCTTCCCTTTATGTGTCCTTCCTCCTGCTCCTCCTTCCCTTTATGTCTCCTTCAACCTTCTCCTCCTTCCCCGTATGTCTCCTTCCTCCGTCCCCCCTTCCTCCCACCTCTATCTCCTCTTCCCGCGTCTCCTCCCCCGCCTCCTCCTCTTCCTTCTTTTCCCTTTCCTCCCTCCTCTGTCTCCTCCTTTTCTTCCTCGCCTACCTCCTCCACTTCCTCCTCTTCCTCCTCTTCTCTCTCTCCTGATTTTATCGCCTCCTCATTTTCATCCTCCCTCTCTCCTTTATATCTTCCTCCTGTTCATTCTTCCCTCCTTTATCCCCTCTTCATCTTTCTCCCCCTCCTCCCCTCCTCCTCCTCCTCCTCCTCCTCCTCCTCTTCCCTTTCTCCTTTATGTCCTCCCTTTCCTCTTTCTCTTCCTCCTCCTCCTCCCTATTCTCCTCCTCCTTATCATCCTCATCATTTTTCTTTTTCTTCTTCTTCTCCTTCGCCTTACTCTCTGCCCTTTTTGCAATCACTCAAGGACACGCATCCGCTTTCCTGTCACGAAACTGCATTTTGCTCGCTCGTCCTTGACGCCCTCCCGCCTCGAGTCCCTCCTCCTCCTCCTCCTCATTCTCCTCCTCCTCCTCCTCCTTCTTCTTCTTCTTCTTCTTCTCCTTCTTCTTCTTCTTCTTCTTTTCTTCTTCTTCTTCTTCTTCCTTCTTCTTCTCCTTCTTTTCTTCTTCTTCTTCTCCTTCTTCTTTTTCCCCCCTCCTTCTTTTTCCCTTTTTCTTCCTTCTTCTTCTTTTCTTCTTTTTTCTTCCCCCTTTCCCCTTTCTTTTTTCTTCTTTTTCCCCCTTCTTCTCTTCTATTTCTTCTTCTTCTTCTTCTTCTTCTCCTTCTTTTCTTTTTCTTCTTCCCCTTTCTTCTTCCTTCTCCTTCTTCTTCTTCTTCTTCTTCTTCCTTTTGTCTTGTTCTTCTTTTTCTTCTTTTTCTTCTTCTTCTTCTCTCTTTTTTTTGGCTTCCTCTTCTTTCTTTTTTCTTTTTTCTTCTTCTTCTCCTCGTCTTTTTCTTTTTCTTTTTTCTTCTTTTCTTTCTTTTCTTCTTTTTCTTATTTTTCCTGTTCTTGTTCTTTTTCTTTTTTTCTTCTTCTTCTATCTCTTCTACGTTTTCATTTATAACTTCTTTTTCGTCTTATCTTCCTTGTATTTTATCATTCTTTGTCTTTTCTTCTCCTCACTCATTTTCTTTTTTATCTTATTATTTTGTTCTTTTTTGTGTCTCTCCTTCTTTTCCTTTTCCTCGCCCTTCTTCTACTTCCTTTTCTTCTTCTTTTTCGTCTTGTCTTTCTCCCTCTTCCTCTTCCCTTGTTCTTATCATTTTTTTATTTATTATTATTCTTTGAACTTATTAGTTTTCTCTCTTCCCTCTCTTAATCTTCTTTCTTCTTCTGTTTCATCTTCCTCTTATACCTCCTCCCCTTCCTTATCCTCCTCCTCTTCCTTATCCTCCTCTTCCTTATCCTCCTCCCCTTCCTTACCTCCTCCTCTTCCTTATCCCCTCTTTTCCTTATCCTCCCCCCTTTTCCTTACCTCCCCCTTTTTTTCCTTTCCTCCTCCCCTTCCCTTATCCTCCTCCTTTTCCCTTTATCCTCCTCCTTTTCCCTTTACCTCCTCCTCTTCCTTACCCCCTCCCCTTTCCTTGTCCTCCTCCTCTTCCTTATCCTCCTCCTCTTCCTTATCCTCCTCCCCTTCCTTATCCTCCTCCTCTTCCTTACCCTCCTCCCCCTTCCTTCCTCCCCTTTTCCCTTTATCCTCCTCCTCTTCCTTGTCCTCCTCCTCTTCCTTGTCCTCCTCCCTTTTCCCTTTACCCCTCCCTTCCTTATCCCCCCCCTCTTCCTTATCCTCCTCCTTTTCCTTTCCCCCCCCCTTCCTTATCCCCCCTCCTCTTCCTTTCCCCTCCCCTTCTTATCCTCCTCCTCTTCCTTATCCTCCTCCCCTTCCTTATCCTCCTCCCCTTCCTTATCCTCCTCCTCTTCCTTATGCCCCCTCTTCCTTACCTCCTCCCTCTTCCTTATCCTCCTCCCCTTCCTTCCCTCCCCTTCCTTATCCTCCTCCCCTTCCTTATCCCCCCCCCTTTCCCTTTATCCCCTCCCTTCCTTTCCTCCCCCCCCTTCCTTATCCTCCTCCCCCCTTCCTTATCCTCCTCCCCTTTCCTTTATCCTCCTCCTTTTCCCTTACCCTCCCCCCCTTCCTTATCCTCCTCCTTTTCCTTTCCCCCCCCCTTCCTTATCCTCCCCTCTTTTTTCCCTCCTCCTTTTCCTTATCCTCCCCCCTTCCTTACCCCCCTCTTCCTTGCCTCCCCCCCTTTCCTTACCTCCTCCTCTCCTTATCCTCCTCCTTTTCCCCTTGTCCTCCCCTTTTCCTTATCCTCCCCCCCTTTCCCTTATCCTCCTCCCTTCCCTTTTCCCTCCCCCCCTTTCCCTTTTTCCTCCTCCCCTTTCCCTTATCCCCTCCTCTTCCTTGTCCCTCCTCCTCTTTTATCCTCCCCCCCTTTCCCCTTATCCTCCCCCCTTTCCCTTTATCCTCCCCCTTCCTTGTCCTCCCCCCTTCCTTGCCCTCCCCCTTCCTTATCCTCCCCCTCTTCCCTTTGTCCTCCCCCCCTTCCCTTATCCTCCTCCTCTTCCTTATCCTCCTCCCCTTCTTTATCCTCCTCCTTTTCCATATCCCCCCCCTTCCTTTCCTCCCCCCTTCCTTACCTCGTCCCCTTCCTTTCCTCCCCCCCTTTCCCTTTCCTCCTCCCCTTCCTTATCCTCCCCCCCTTCCTTATCCTCCCCCCCTTTCCCTTATCCTCCCCCCCTTCCTTACCCCCCCCCTTTCCCTTATCCTCCTCCCCTTCCTTATCCTCCTCCCCTTCCTTATCCTCCTCCCCTTCCTTATCCTCCTCCTCTTCCTTATCTTCTTTTCCTTCTTCTTCTTCATCGTCTGTTATTCTCGATTCTTACAAATATTACTAATATAACTAATATCTCAAATATTTTTTCATTGTTGTTAAAAGCTGTTATTTTACTTTGCGTCTGTTCTTGTTCTTACTGCGATTGTTATTGTTTTTGTTCAGTTGTTTTGTTCTTGCTGCTCTTTCTGTTGTTGATTTTGTTGTTGCTCCTAATGTTTCTGTTGTTGTTGATTTTGCCGTTGTTGTTATTGTTGTTGTTGTTGCTGTTGTTGTTTGTTGTTGGTGGTGGTGGTGGTTGTAGGTTGTTGTTGTTGTTGTTGTTGTTGTTATTGTTGCTGTTATTGTCGTTATTGTTGTTGTTATTGTTGTTGCTGTTGTTGTTGTTATTGTTATTGTTGTTGTTGTCGCTGTTAATTTTTCTCCTCTTTTTAATCCTTTCGCCTGATTACAGATCCGTATCAGATCACAATTGGCTAATTACGCCATTACCTTAGGGTATTAAAGACTTTTGTTCCTACATGCTCAGCGTTAATTACAGATCTATTATCAGAACACTATTGCCTAATTATTCCATTACCTTAGAGCGTTATATTAATACTCTTGAACATTTTTTTTATATTTAAATTGAACATCAATCAACGTTTTATTAAGAATTTAGTTGTTTAGTTTTATATATATTTCTAATTGCTTAATATCTAATTCTAGTTATGCAAGACCTAATTTAAAAAAAAAATCATAATGACTCTCTGACTATAAGAAACTATCAAAGGTCGAAGAGGCGCTAATTAATTTCACAAAGGGAACTGGTGATCAATGTTTTGATTAAAAAGTCTTTATCTAACTGTTTTTAGTTTATTTTACACCTTGTGAGAGTTTTATACATATCTTTTGTAACTTCATAAATATATATTTTTTATAGCTTCATATATACATATCTTTTATAACTTCATATATATATATATTTTATATTAATTTTTAATATTATATATATATATTATATATATCTTTTAAAACTTCATAAAGATTTAAAGCTTTTTTTATGAATTTCAATCATTTCGCTAAATCTTCCTTCAGTGACGAAAATACTGATGATTGATGATGATATTAATAAATGTAATGGGAAAGAAATTTGTAACAGCAATAACATTGATAAATAATAATAATAATAATGATAGTAATGATAATAGCAATAGCAATAATGCTTTAGAACAATGACAATACAATAAAGTACGGCATGATATAAAAATGATAATTTTGCTAATATAATGAGATGATGATAAAAAAAATAATAATAATAAAATAATATAATAAAAATAATAATAATAATAATAATGTAATATAAAAAAGTAAAAATTAATTATAAAAAAAAAAAAAATAATAATAATAATAATAATAATTAATAAAATAAAAATAATAATAATTAAAAAAATTAATAATAATAATAAATAATAAAAAATAATTTAATAATAATGATCAATAAAAATAATAATAATAATTAAAAGAAAAAAAGAAGAAGAAGAATAAAAAGAAAAGAAGAAGAATAAAACAACCCGTTAAAATAATCCAAAAAAAAACAGGCAACCGATTATCATTTTCATGGAATCTCAAAAACTATTCCCGGGGACTTTTCCTTTGGAAAACTTCGTCGAGCTCTTTTTAAATAAAAGCACACCTTTTGAAGTTCTTTGTGGTCCTTTGAATGCGCTTTTAAATCCCCTTTTTGTGTCATTTTATTATTGTTTTTTTGTTTTCTTTATTACTGTTGTTGGTCTTTCTGGTATTCTTTCTTTTCTTCTTGTTCTTATTATCGTTGTTGTTGTTGTTGTTGTCAAATCCTTCGGGATGTCGCTGTGACGTGGGTTGGAAGGGGGGGGGAGCGGTGGATGGATGGGGGGGAGGGGGAGTAGAGGGAGGGGGTGGTGGAGGGTGGTAGGGGGAGTGGATGGGTGTCCTCTCGCTGGATTTTCCTTCCACCTTCCCATTTGCCTCTCTTCCTCTCTAACATTTTCCTCCCTCCCTCACATCTTCCATTCTCCATCACATTTTCCTCCCTCCCTAACATTTTTCCTCCCTCATATTTCCTCTCTTTCTCTCTAACATTTTCCTCTCACATTTTCCTTCCTCCCTCCTATTTTCCTCCTCCCACCCCACCCCCACCCCATTTTCCTCCTTCCCTCCCATCTTCCACCCTCCCTTCCATTTTCCTCCCTCCCAGCTTCCCTCCCTCCCTCCCTCCCTCCCCCTCCCTCCGTCACCGATAAGGCTAATATTGCCAACTTAGGAAACTTGCGCAAACCCTCCGCTGGATCCTTTAGCCTCGCTGTCCAAATTCGCGAAGACCAAATCACATTTCACGTTTCACCAGGAAGCTGCATCTGATTTCATTCATGTCGGAGAGACTCTTTAGATTGACTCGAATGCTCACTCCTTCCCTCCCCCCTGCCTCCCTCCCTCCCTCCCTCCGGCCATTTCTCCCTTGCCTCCGGCCCTCCCTCCCTCCCTCCGGCCCCTTCCTCCCTCCTCCCCTCCTTCTTCCCTCCCTCCCTCCCTCCGTCCGGCCCTTCCATCCTCCCTCCTTCTTCCCTCCCTCCTTCCTCCCTCCTCCCCTCCTTCCCTCGCCTTCCTTGTCCCTTCCCCCTCTCTTCCCTCGCATTTCCCCTTCTTCCCGATAACTTTCACCTTCCTACCTCCTCCCCATCTCTCTGCTTCCTTTTCTCTTCCTGACTTTTGTTTCTGTCTGTCCTTCCCTTTCCGACTTCCCTACCTAATCACTCTCTCCTCTCCCCTTGTTTCTTCATTCCTTGCCCCTTCTTCCTCATCTCGCATTCTATTTTCCCCCTCTCTCATCTCTCTCTCTCTCTCTCTCTCTCTCTCTCTCTCTCTCTCTCTCTCTCTCTCTCTCTCTTCTCTTCTCTCTGTATCATCCTCCCCTTTCCCTTCCCTTTACTTCCTCCCTCTCTCTCCCTCTCCTGCCTTTCATCTGTCTACCTTTTCTTTCCCTCTCACTCCCCATCATTCTCTCCATCTATCTACCGTTCCCTTTTCTCTCTCTCTCTCTCTCTCTCTCTCTCTCTCTCTCTCTCTCTCTCTCTCTCTCTCTCTCTCTCTCTCTCTCTCTCTCTCTCTCTCTTCTCTCTCTCTCCCCTCTTCTCTCTCTCTCTCTCTCTCTCCTCTCTCTCTCTCTCTCCTCTCTCTCTCTCTCTCTCTCTCTCTCTCTCTCTCAAAAAAAAAAAAAAAAAAAAAAAATCCAAAGAAATACTGCTTTTTTGGAAATCTTAAAAGTGTTGTTTGTTTGTTTGTTTGTTTGTTTGTTTGTTTTTTGTTGTTGTTTTTTCAGTTTGGCTTTTTTTTACGCAGAAGATATTGAATCCTTGTTTTGCTTTGTTCTCTGTTCTTTTTCTTTCGCTTCTTTGTTTTTGCTTTTCTTTCTTTCTTATTTGAAGATGTAGGTTTCTTCTTCTTTTTCTTCTTTTTTTCTTTGCATTTTTCTTTTATCTTGTATATATATATTTTTCTTCTCCTTCTCCTTTCTTTTCTCTTCCCTTTTCTCCTTGTTTTATTATTATTTTCTTTCTTTTCTCTTCCCTTTTTCTTATCTTTTCTTTTCTTTTTTCTTTACTTCTCTTTCCTTTTCTTATTTTCTTTTCTTTTCCTTTTTTTCTTTGCCTATTCTTTCCTTTTCTTTTTTTTCTTTTTCTCTCTTTTTTCTTTTCTCTTCTTTTTTTTTCTTCATTTCGTCGAGTTTCACGTCGACGAATTTGTCCCAAAAATTTCTGTTTTTTTCTTTGCTTTTAATGTAAAGATAATCTATATTTAGGAATTTTGATATATATTTATTGAATTTTATTTCTTTGTTTTGCTTTTTTTTCTATTTATTTGCATCCCCACATTCCCACACCCCTCCACCCCCCACACCCCCATACGCCCACACCCCTACACCCCCACACCCATCACACTCCCACACTCCTACCCCCTCCCACACACCCTCACCCCCACCCCAACACGCACACCCTCCCACACTCCTACCCCCTCCCACCCACACCCACACCCCCACAACCTCACCCCCACCCCAACACACACCCACACCCCCTCCCACACTCCTACCCCCACTCCCCCACACCCCCACACCCACACACCAACCCTCACTCCCCACCCTCACTCGAGCCCTCTCTCTCCACCGCGACGAACACGACCCAGCACAAGGTTGTTATTGATTCGCCCAGACATCCTAGGAAGCTTCTCGAAAACGCCCTCTGGATGCTGCTGCTGATGAGGAAGATGAAGATGAAGATGAAGATGAAGATGAAGATGGATAGATGAAGATGAAGATGAAGATGAAGATGATGATGCTGTTGTTTTTGTTTGTTGTTGGTAATGTTGTTGTTGTTGTTGTTGTTGTCGCTAGAGCCAAATGAGGAATATAAAGAAGGAGGGAGAGAAAGAGAGAGATATAGAGAGAGGGGGAGAGGTAGAGGGAGGAAGAG
>NC_051399.1:10131711-10139211 GCF_015228065.2 Penaeus monodon | reverse complement strand
AAAATTTTTTGGCTTTAAATTATGTACACCCCCAGTCTGTCTTCTTTCATTTTAAATTTAAATTGTCCCCCGAGGAGTTTTTTTCAAAACGAAAATTTTTTTCTCTCCTCTGTTCATCTCTCTCTCTTTCTATTCTTCTCTCTTTTCCTTCCTCTCCTCCTCTCCTCTCTCTCTTCTCCCCCCTCCCCCTCTTCTCCCCCCCCCCCTCTTTTGTTTTCGTTGTTGTCTGTCTCTTCTCTCTTCTCTCTCTCCTCTCCATCTTCTTCTCTCTCTCTTCTCCTCTCTTCTCCTCTCTCTCTTCCTCTCTCTCTCTCTCGAAAATTGGGAAAAAAATAAATCAAATGCCAGCAAAAAATTTCCCCTCCCAAAAGACAACTGCCCAAAGTTTAGTTCGTAAAAGAAGAAAATAAAAAATAAAAAGATTTAAAAAATCACTATATCTCCGGAAACTTTCAGGAAAAGAATATCCGTTTTTTATTTCTCCCTTCGTCGTAAAAAAAAAAAAAAAAAAAAAAAAAAAAAAAAAAAAAAAAAAAAAAAAAACAGAGCCAAAAATTTCCCCTCAGATATAACTGCAGAAAAGCGGTCTAGGTTTTTAGGAGGTAAGACGGTCACGCCAGACAGATAGGGGACCGACTCTACAAAACGGTCCATCCAGTTCAGGTATGGGGGTTCAAAAACCTTTTAAACCGGTTTTTCCTTTTTTTTTAAGCCGGTTATGATGGCGATGGTTCATTAGATAGTGCTGTCCCCCCCGTGATATTTTAAGGTTGATATTCATGAATTTCCTTTAAACCCCTCCAAATTGCTGTGGTAATTTTTGTGTTTTCTTGATTGCTTTTTTTTTTTGGGGGAGAGGCTTACAATGATTTAGAAGTTTGTAAAATAAAGACAAAAGTGGCCCTTGGGGTTTTTATTTATCCTTTTTTTATCTGTTATTTTACTTTCCAGCTCTCTCTCTCTCTCCTCTCTCTCTCCTCTCTCCTCTTCCTCTCTCTCCTCTCTTTCCTCTCTCTCCTCTCTCCTCTTCCCCTTCTCACTCTCTCTCTCCTCTCTTCTCTTTTTCTCTCTCTCTTCTTTTCCCTCTCTCTTTCTTTCTCCCTTTGTTTTTTTTGGGTACCTGTGATTCCCCCAAATCCTTTTTCTTTTAATACCGTTGGCAGAAGTTTTAAAATTAATTTCAAGATAACTTTACAATAAATATATGGGAAAAATATTTTTTTTTTTAAAAAACAAAAAAAAAAAAATGAACGTTATAGAGCTAATGTTTTAAAGTAATGATAACATACAAGTGACGTGAAAATTTTATTTATTTTTGTGATAATAATATCTACTAAAAATGTTTTTAAGATGGGATGGGACTTTAATAAAACAGTAAATGTAATAAGGAATGATAATAATAATAATGATAATAATGATAATAATAATAATAATAATAATAATAATGATCATGAAATAATAATAGCAACAACAACAATAATAATGATAACAGCAATGATAATAATACGATGATAATAATAACAACAGTAATAAACAAAATGAAATAAAAAATGAAAAAGGGGTGGTGACAGGGGCATGGTAAGAACAGAATAAGGGGAAAAAGGATAAGAACAAGGGAAAAGGGTAAGAACACGACAATAATCGAACAAAAAGAATAAGAAGATCAACAAAAAAAAAAAGGGAAAAAAAAAAAAAAAAAAAAGAGAGGGTAGGGGTAAGAAGAAGAAGAAGAAAAGAACAGAAAAAAAATAAAGATAAGAGGAAGAATAAAAATAAAGATAAGAGGAAGGAGACGAAGAAAAAGAAGAAAATTAAATTGAAGAAGAAAAAAAAAAGAAAATAAACATAGAAAGTATAAGAAAACAAAGAAAAAGAAGAAGAAAGAAGAGAATGGGAAAAAAAAAAATAAAAAAGATAAAAAAACAAGAAAATGACAATAAAAATAGGATAAAGGGGACGAAGAAGAATATGAAAAAAAAAAGAATAATAAAATAAAAATAAATAAAAATAGTAAGATAAAAGTAGAGACAAGAAAAAGAAGAAAAAAATTTAATGTAATAAAGAAAAAAAGAAGATAAAAAAAAAATCAAGGGAAAGATAAGGAGACGAAGAGAAATAAGAAATGAATATAATGAAGAAAAAAGTAAAATAAAAAAAAACAAGATAAAAGTAGGAGACAAAGAAAAAAAAGAAGAAAGAATGATAACACTAATAATACCGATACCACATGACAAACCAACATAGTTTGTTTGTTTTTTTTACCCTAAAAAAAAATTATCGTCTCTTCCCATTTTCTTTTGCCTTTTTTTTTCCCAAATTTTAAAAATTTCCCTCCCGAAAATCGGAACCCCCCTCTGAAAAAATTTCCGGCCGCTGTCAGTCCGGGATAGAGAGAAAAAAAAAAGGTCCGGTTATCGAACTGGTCAAAAGGTGTCTTTCGAATGCGACCTCCTGTTCCGGTCGAGCGTTCTCCGTATCTCTCTTCTCTCTCTCTCTCTCTTCTCTCTCTCTTCCCCTTTTCTCCTTCTTCCTCTCTCCTCTTCTTTTTCCCCTTCTCTCTCTCTCTTATTTTTTTTTTTTTGGTGTCTTTTTTTTCGTCCGGGGTTTTTGGGTATGTTTTGCCCTTAACTTCGGTTTTGTGGTGGGTTTTTAAAACGGCGAGGGGAGGTGGGGCGTTTTCTGTGTGTGTGGTGTGTGTGTGTGTGTGTTTTTTTGTGGGTGTGGTTTTTCTGTGTGTGTGTTTGTTGTGTGTGGTGTTTTTCTGTTGTGTGGTTTTTCTGTGGGGTGGGTTTTGGGTTTTGTGGTGGGTTTGTCTGTGGTGTTGTTTGTCTGTGGTGTGTGTTTGTCTGGTGGGTGTTTTTGTGGTGTGTGTTTGTGGTGTGTGTTTGTCTGTGTGGTGTGTTTTTTGTGTGGTGTTTTTGTCTGTGTGTGTGGTTTTTTCTGTGTGTGGTGTTTTTCGTGTGTGGTGTTTTCCTGGTGGGGTTTTTGGGTGTGGTGCTACCCACGCACAATTTATAAATATGTAATTAAAATATATAATATATATATATATTATTAATATATATTAAAATATATTGTGTTGTGTTTTGGGGGGTGGTGTGGTGTGTTGTGGGGTGTGTGGGTTTTGGGGGTGGGTGTGTGTGTGGTGGGTGGTGTGTGTGTGTGTATGTAATTTTATATTTATAACCATTGCTCAAAAATAAGAGAGGAGAGAGAGAGAGAGAGAGGAGAAGAGGAGAGAGTCAATATTCGGTGCCATCGACCCTAAAAAGCAATAACGCACAAGATTGAAATTTATAAAAGGAAACAAAAACCCAAAGTGCACACACAAACACACACACACACACAAAACACACACACACACACACACAACCACACGCCACAATAGTAGACAGTTGGGTTCAAACCCCTAAACCCTAGAAAAAAAAAAAAGAAAAAAAAGCGAGTCGCCCCAAAACCGTTCCTTTTTAGTTACTCGTGGCTCCCCCCTCCTTCCCCTCCTCCCCCCCCCCATTCCCCTTTTCGTCTCCCCCCCGTTTCCCCCTTTTCTCTTTTCCTCCCCCCCTCTACCCCCTTTCCTTTTTCCCCTTTTCCCCTTTACTTTTCCCCACACCCCCCCCCCTCCCTCTATTTCCCCCCCCACCACCTCCCCGCTTCCCCTCCCTTCCCCCCCCCTCTCTTCCAACCCCTCCCCTTTTCCCCCCCCCCTCTTCCAACCCCTTCCCCCCCTTTCGAGGGAGGGGGGGAGGGTCTACCCCCTTTTGGAACGGTGATTTAAAACAATGTTCGACCGCCACTGTTGGAGGTCAGAGGGCAAAGGAGGGGGGGGGGGGCAGGTCAAAGGGCCCGGGGTCACTCTCTGGGGGGATTGGGGCTTCAGGGGGGGGTGGGGGCGGTTGGGGAAGGGGGGGGAAGTGGAGGGGGAGAAACTTGTGTGCGGTGTAGAGAGAGAGAGGAGAGAGAAATGAACTGTAAAACACACACACACACACACACCACAAAACCACACACAAACACACACACCACACCAAAACACACCCCCACCCCACATATAATATTAATATATATATAATATTATAATATATATATATAATATATTATATAATATATAAATATATAAAACTAGATATATATAATATATATAATAAATATAATATATATTAAAATAATTTTAAATTTTATATATATAAAATCATAATACATACTAATCATAGAAAATAAACACATACATATATTTTTGAATGTAGACTCCATTCCCCGCCCTCGAAACCCATTTACACACCAACCAAAACCATAATAAGTGAAATCCCCCCCCCTTCCCCCCAAAAAAAAAACAATAGAAACTAAACACAATATACCCCGTTGTCCCGTTTTCCAGCCCCGGGACCGCGCTTTTATATTTCAATCAAAAAATAAAGCAGCAGGGGGTTGGTCGAAAATTTTTAAAAATAATGGGAATAAAAAAAAATATATATATATGAACGCAGGCGCAACGCCGCTCACGCAAAGCACGGGTGTTGGTGAGGGAAGGGGAAGGGAGGGAGAAGGGAAAAGGGAAGGGGAAGGGGAAGGAGGGAGGAAAGGGGAAGGGAAAGGGAAGGGGAAAGGAAGGGGAAGGGGAAAGGGAAGGGAAAGGGGAAAGGGAAGGGAAAAGGGGAAGGGAAGGGTAAAGGTAAAAGGGGAAAGAGAAGGGAAGGGGAAGGGGAAAGGGAAGAGGAAGGGGAAAGGAAGGGGAAAGGGAAGGGAAAAGGGGAAAGGGAAGGAGAAGAGAAAGGGAAAGGGAGAGGGAATGAGAAGGGGAAGGAGGAGGCGAAGAGGAACGGGAAAGGGAAAGGGAGGGAGAAGAAGAAGGGGAACAGAAAGGGAGAGGAGAGGAGTAAGAGAAAGGCAAGGGCAAGGGAAAGAGAAAGAGAAAGGGCAAGATAAAAAGAGCAGAAGCAGAATTCTAACGCTTGTAACACACTAAATACTCGTGTCTGGGCGCCGACTAAACCCCTACCCCCTTCCCCTTCCCCCTCCCCATTCCTCTCCCCTCCCCATCTCCTTCCCCTTCCCCCTCCCCATCTCCTTCCCCCTTCTGCCCCCTTCTCCCCTCGCCTTCCCCCTCCCCCCTCCCCTTCCCCTTTCCCCCTCCCCCTCTGAAGTATGCACAATTACAAGGTAAATGCGAGGTGGGAAAACGCTTCATCACAGAGCTTGTTGAGTCTTGCAACAGGGGGGGGGGGAGTCAGGAACACGAAGGAGATTAATGGGGGAGAGACATGGATTCGGCGAAAGAGGGAAGGAGAGGAAAGGAGAAGAGGTGGGAGAGAAGGAGAGGGAGAGAAGGAAAGTGAAGGAGAAGAGGGAGGGAAGGAGAGTGGAGAAGGGAGAGGGAAGGAGAGAGAAGGAGGGAAGGAGAGGAAAGAAGGGAAGGGGAGTGAAGGAGAAGAAGAGGGAAGGAAAGAGAGGAAGAATTGGGAGGGAATGAAAGGGAGAACGAAGAAGGAGGGAAAGAGATGGAAAAAAGAAGAGAGAAAGAGAAGAAGGAGAAGCGGGAAAAGAAAGGGGAAAATAAAAAAGGGGGAAAGGGAAAAGGGGAAGAAAAGGGAAAAAAGGGGAAAATGAAGGAGAGGGCAGAAAAGAAAAAAGAAAAAAAAAGGGAAAGAGGAGGAAAAGACGAAAGAGAGAAAAAGGGGGGGGAGGGGGAAAAGAGTGATGAAAAAAGAACGCCCCCCCTTTTCAAAAGTAAAAGGAAAATTTGGGTACACGAAGTAGACGGGAGTGACTGATTTCGGCGAGGTAAGCCAAATGACCACCCCGAAGGTAGAAAACAGTGACTCACGAGGGGTTTAGAAAAGGGGAAAACACTGACTCGCAAAGGTAGACATGTGATTTCCGTTTTAAGGTAGAACAGTGACTAAATCAAAGGGTGGGGACACAGTGACTCACAAGGGGAAAGACAAAGGAAAAACAGGACTTTTCCGGGACGGGAAGAAAAAATGGGGAAACACCCAGGTAACAGAGAAAAAAGGGATTTCACTCATTCGGGAAAAAAAAAAGGGTCAGTGACTCACGATGCAGGACGGAGGGAAAAAAAATTGACTATGAAAGGTAACCATAAAGAAAAAAACTGACTCAAAACAAAGCAATCAAAAAGGGGAAAATGGGCCCGGGAACCTTTTGACAAAAAGGGGTAATCGGGTTCAAAAAAAAAGGTAGATTAGAGATTAGTCACCCAATTTTTTGGAAGTAGAGGAAAATACGCTAACGAAGGGAAGGGTCATAAAATAGATGAAGAGAATGCAAATAAATAAAAAAGGGGAATAACAAAGAAACTGGTTGATAAATAAATCAAAACGAAATATAAGCAGAAGGGAAAAAAGATTTTTAAAAAAGAGAAGAGAAAAAAAGAGAAGGAGAGAGAGAAGAAGAGAAGAGGAAAAAAGAAAAGAAGAGGGAGAAGGGGGAAAAAAAGAGATTAGAAAATTTAAAAAGAGGAAAAAAGGAAAAAAAAAAAGAGAAAAGAAGAAAAGAGGAGGAAAAAACGGAGAGAAAAAAAATAAACGAAAAAGAGGAAAAAAAGGGAAAAAAAACAAGAAAGAGAGGAAAAGAGAGGGGAGAGAAGAGAGAGGGGAGACCCGAGGAAAAGAGGAAGAGAAAAAGGGTTGGGGGCCCGACAACAAAGGGCCGGAAAAAAGAAGAGAGAAGGGAAAGAGAGAGGGGAGACAACGACAACAGACAGAGAGAAAGAGAGAGAAAAAAGGGGAGAGAGAGAGGAAGAGGGTGGGGAGAGGAGAGAGAAGGGAAAACCCCAAGGAGTTTGAAGAAGACCAAAAAAAAAACCGGGGGGAAGGATGGGGCGAAAAAGGAAAAAAGGGAGGAGGAGGAGGGGGGAAGGGGAGGGGGGGGAGGAAAAAAGGCCGGGGAAAAGGAAAAAGGGAGGCGGGGGGGGGCCCGGCGGCGCCCGGCCGGGGAAACCAAGACGGGGGAAACCCCCACCCCCGCCCCCCCCCCACCCCCCCCCCCCCCCCGCCCCACCCAAAACCCCCCCCCCCCCCCCCCCCACCCGCCCCCCCCCCCCCCCCCCTCCGGCCCGGGCCTTTTCGCCCCCCCACCGGCCCCCCCCCCCGACCCCCCCCCCCCCCCACCCCCCCCCCCCCCCCCCCCCCCCCCCCGACGGCCCCCAAACCTACCCACCCCCCCATAAAACCCCCGCCCCCCCCCCACCCCCCCCCCCCCACACCCCCTCCCCTCCCCCCCCTCCCCCTCCTTTCCCCCCAAACCCCGCCCCCCCCCCCCCCCCCCCACCCCCCCCCCAAAACCCCCGCCCCCCCCCCCCCCACCTCCCCCCCTCCCCCCCTCCCCCCCCCCTCCCCCCCCCCCTCCTCCCCCACCCCCCCCCCTCACCCCCTCCCCCCCCCCCCCCCCCCCCCCTCCCCCCCCCCCCCCCCCCCTCCCCCCCCGCCCCACCTCCCCCCCCCCCCCCCTCCCCCCAAACCCCCCCGGGGCCCCCCCCCC
>NC_051399.1:10118581-10123581 GCF_015228065.2 Penaeus monodon | reverse complement strand
TACCGACGAGAGTTTGAAGAAGACCAAAAGAGGCCAGAGGAAGGCGCGAAAAGGAAGAGGAGGAGGAGGAGAGGAGGAGGAGGAGAGGAGGACGAAGAGAGAAAAGAGGAGCTGCTGGCCCGGCTGTCGCCTCGTCCGGGAAGCCAATATCGTGTTGATGACCCCCACCCCCTCCCCTCCTCCCCACCCCTTCCCCTCCTCCCCACCCCCCTCCCCTCCCTCCTCCTCCCCTCACGTCCCTTCCCACCTACTCCATCTCCTTCCCCACCTCCCTCACCCCCCCCCACCCAACCTCCCCATCTCCTCCCTCCCTCCCCTCCCTCCCCCCCTCCCCTCCTCCCTCACCTCCCTCCCCTCACCCCTCCCTCCCTCCCTCCCCCCCCTCCCTCCCCTCCCCTCCCTCCTCACCTCCCTCCCCTCACCTCCCTCCCCTCACCTCCCTCCCCTCCCCCCTCCCTCACCCCTCCCTCACCTCCCCTACCTCCCTCCCCACCTCCCTCCCCTCACCTCCCTCCCCTCCCCTCCCTCCCCACAACCCCTCCCCACCTCCCTCCCCTCATCTCCCTCCCCTCACCTCCCTCCCCACCTCCCCTCATTTCCCCCCACCTCCCCAACCCCTAGCTGAGCTTGACAGAACGATCACCGCAACCCCAACGTCCGCTATGGGGGGGGGGAAGGGTCATGGGGGGAGGGGAAGGGTCATGGGGGGGGAGGGTTGGAGGTAGAGGATAGGACGAGGAAGGGCATTGGGAGGGGAGGGGAGGGGGTATGGGTAGGTGGGGGGGTGAGGAGGGTAAGATGTGCGTAGGGATGGGAGGGGGAATTTTGGGGGTGGGGGGTGGTTTTTTTGGGGGAAGGGGGGTAGGGGTGTGGGAGGGGGGAGGGTGGCTGGGCGCTGGAGGGAAGAGAATGGTGAAACCAAACAAGAAAACAAAAACAATAAACAAACGACGAAACAACAACGAAACAAAAACACAAAACCAGGGAAAAAATCTAAAAAAGAAAATAAACAGAAAAGAAACGAAAACAACTAAAAAATATAATAAAAACAGAAAGATGAAGAGAGAGAGAGAGAGAGAGAGAACGAAAGAGAGAGAGAGAGAGAGAGAGAGAGAGAGAGAGAGAGAGAGAGAGAGAGAGAGAAGAGAGAAGAAGAGAGAGAGAGAGAGAGAGAGAGAGAGAACGAAAGAGAGAGAGAGAGAGAGAGAGAGAGAGAGAGAGAGAAGAGAGAGAGAGAAGAGAGAGAGGAGAGATAGAGAGAGAGAGAGAGAGAGAGAGAATAGAGAAGAGAGAGAGAGAGAGAGAGAGAGAGAGACAGACGACAAAACAGCAGACAGAGAGATTCTTGTGTGTTGTGTGTGTTGTGTTTGTGTGTTGTGTGTGTGTGAATTTGTGTGTGTGTGTGTGTGTGTGTGTGTGTGTGTGTGTGTGTGTGTGTGTGTGTGTGTGTGTGTGTTCGTGTGTGGATGTGCATGTGTGTGTGTATGTGGATGTGCGGATGTGTGCATGTATTTGTAAACGGCCAAAGGGAGAACATTACTATATGGATACACATTCTGTTGTAACACACACACGCACGCACGCACACGCACACACACGCACGCATGGCAGCACACACAGTCTGACACGAA
Source organism: Penaeus monodon (assembly GCF_015228065.2). Taxonomy (NCBI): domain Eukaryota; kingdom Metazoa; phylum Arthropoda; class Malacostraca; order Decapoda; family Penaeidae; genus Penaeus; species Penaeus monodon. Next base: position 10,121,950 of record NC_051399.1, on the reverse strand, counting down.
CGTTCTCATGCAAGATCATGCAGGAACTGTTTTAACTTTGGATGAGTAAACTTTGGAGCGGAATCAAGTTGCATTAATCAATACGAAATTGCATTTTTTTATTTTATTTTTTTCTTCAAGTTTCAATCTAATTTCATATATATTCCAATTATCGTTTGATTTTTTTCTTTTCTTTTCTTTTCTTTTTTTTCCTATTTTTCGTATATCAATTTTCTTTCTTGTCTTTGTATTGTAAATAAGTTTTTTTTCTCAGATTTTGCAATTTTTTTTATAAATCCTCAACTTTTCCCTTCCTTTCCTCAGTTCTCCTTTATTCCCCTCGCCGTTTCTCCTCCCCCTCCCTCCCTCCCTTAATACCGGTTTATTCTCCCTCTCTCCCTGCTCTCCTCTTCCCTCTCTCTCTCTTTCTTCCTTATCCTTCTTCCCCTCTTTATACCCTTGCTTCCCCTCTCTCTTCCCCTTTCTCATTCTTTCCTTCCCCTCACCCCAACCCCCCCTTTCTCACCCTCCCCCCTATCCCCATCACTAACCCCCCCCCCCATCTCCACCCCTTTTCTCTCACCCCTTTTCTCCATCTTCTCCACCTCTTCCCTTATCCCTTCCTCCATCCCCTCCCTCACTCTTATCCCAACCCCCCCCACACCCCAACCTTCTTTTCCCCAATTCCCCAGCCTCTTGTCTCCCCTTCCCCCACCTCCTTCTCACCCCCACTCCCCATCTCCTTCCCCCCATTCCCCACCTCCTTCCCCCCTATTCCCCACCTCCTTTTCTCCTTCATCCCCTACCTTCATCCCATCCCCCATCCTCCTTCCCCACCTCCTTCCTATCCCCATCCCCCTCATCCCCCCATCCCCCCTACCTCCAACTCTCATTCTCACCCCCCACCCCCCACCCCCACCCCCCACCCCGCATTCTCAAAGGTAATGATGACAGAGCGACTGTAAGCAGGAGCCGATGTGATGATTGGTGGGGGGGGGGGGGAGGTCAAAGGTCATTGGAGGTGTGATGATGCGGGGATTTTGCGCTGGTGGTGATGATGGATATGATTGGTGAATGTGGTGATGATGGAGGTGGTGATGATTTATATGATGGTGAATGTGGTGATGGTGAAAGTGGTGGTGATGGTGAAAAAGATGGCGATGGGGAAAATGGTGATGGTGATGATAGTTATGTTAATAAAATGGTAATGATTACTGTGATGGCGGTGAGTGCTGATGGTGATGGTGATGGTGAAATGATAATGGCCATGGTGATGACTATGGTGAAAGCGGTAATAGTGATGATGATAATGAGAGTGAAAATAATGATGATAATGACGCTAGTGATAGTGTTAATAGTGAAAGGGGTGATGCTGAGAGTGATGATAATGATAGTTTAGAGTGAAAGTCTAAATCAATATTTTGTAAATAATATCTGACGTTAAAGGTGACAAAAAACACGAAACGTAGCGATTCAGTACAAAAAATAAATACATATTCATATCCAGATCTGTTTCACTGTTTTTTTTTTTTTTTTTTTTTTTTTTTTTTTTTTTTGAAACTCGAAAAAAAAGAATAAACTCTCTCAGCTGACGTTCTCTCGGCAAAATCATGCTGGACGTTTCTTTGTTAAGATTACTTTGAAAAGAACGAAAAAAAGTATGCGAAAATAAATTTTTTACGATGTGAACGTTTCTTTTGACTTTTCATCATATTACATACATGCATTTTCATAAAGGTAGATTCACAGATAGATAGAGGGATAGATGTATGGCCACACACACACACACACACACACACACACACACACACGTGTGTGTGTGTGTGTGTTTGTAGGTTTGTGTGTGTGCGTATGTGTGTGTGTGTTTGTGTGAGGGTGTGTTTAGTGTGTGTTTGTGTGTGTGTGTGTGTGTGTGTGTGTGTGTGTGTGTGTATATATATATATATATTATATATATATATATATATATATATATATATATATATATATATATATACATATAACGAAATGTTTTACTTATGAAGAGACGTCCATATTTTTTTCGCCGAAAAAAATATACGTACGAAACACGCTCGCCAACCGGCCAATTACAGGGATCAGTGCCCGTATGTGCGAAAACCTTAATAAGTTAAATGGAAGCCTCGCCCATACGACCCCAGGTGGCACTGCACGAGGGAGAGAGAGACTGGGCAATATAATGCTATTTTCCTCGTAAATCTTTATCTCAATAGAATGTCCTTTTCTGCCAAAAAAAAAAAAAATGTCCGTTTGAACTTGATTGTCTGCTTTTTTTTTCTTTCTTTCTTTCGTTTGATTGTTTTCTTTTTTCATATTTCGAAATAAGGAAAAAGAAATTTTTGAAAAAGCGTGAGAAATTAAAGGTTTCACATAATGTTTCTGTGTGTATAACCATGTGCACCAAAACGTACATATGTGTGTATGTACGTATGTATGTATGGGGGGGGGTTTCACTCATGTACGCGAGTGTAGATGTACACTTCTTTCTCTATGTGTGTATATACGTACATGTGAATATCTACATCCCCATCGAACGTCCGAGGGATTACATAATTACATAATGTACGTACATGAGTGTGCATTTTATATGCTCGTGTGAGTATATGCATGTACGTACATGTGTGTGTGAATTTTATACGTTCATGTGAGTATACTCATGTGCGTATATATAGTACATCTTACACTTTCATGTGGGTAAATACATGGACGTACACATGTCTGCATTTTATAAGCCCATGTGAGTATTTACATGTGAGTACATGTGTTTGTATTTTATACGTTCATGTGACGGTTGCGTAACGTTACGCGCACACGTCATCGCTAAGTCAGGGCGCTGGGGGGGGGGGGGGGTACGGCCGCACCCTCCCTTATTTCTGTTTATTCTTATTATTGTGTTTTTTTTTCAGTTTATTGTGTTTATTCTGTTTATTTTATTCCCCTTCTTGTCTTTTCTTCTTCTATTTTCCTTTCGTTGTTTGTTTCTTATCTTTTTCTTCGTTTTCTCTCTTTTTTTTTTCCTCTGCTCTTCCATTTCTCTATTCTCTCTCCTTCTTTATTCTCTTCTTTCTTTTTTCTTTTATTTTTTTCTTTTACGCTTTTATTTTTTAACTTATTCTCTTTTATTTATATATATATTTTTTTTTTCATTTTCATTTTCATTATTCACCTCGTTTTTTCGCTTTAATTTTATCGCACTTTCCCATCTCTCTCTGTCATCTCTGCTTTATCACACGTCCCCATCTCTTCTTTTTTATCTTATCATATCTTCTCATCTCCCTTCTCTTCCCGTCTATCTGTCTATCTATATTACCTGGTACCTGCCCCCCCTCTCTTACCTCAACCCCCTCCCCCCACCCACCCTCGTACTGAATA
>NC_051399.1:10105562-10108062 GCF_015228065.2 Penaeus monodon | reverse complement strand
GGAACCCAATCGATAAAAAAATGCAATTTCGCTTGTATTCAGATTGTTTATTTGCACATAATTTTTGTGGCAATTTTGAGAATGTCGCACACACACGCGTGCACACAGAAACAAACACACACACCTAATCATACACGCACACATACACAAACAAACATACACAGATACTCACCACCGCAAAACGCACACAAACAAATATACACAGATACACTCACATACACAAACACAGACAAACATACAAGCAAACACACAAACAAACAAGCTCTCTCTCTCTCTCTCTCACACACACACACACACACACACACACACACACACACACACACACACACACACACACCACACACACACACACTCACACACATCTTGAATCACAATCTATCACGTGGTAATTCTCCTTCTCTATAAACATGGAAAAAAACAAACAGAATAGACCCCGTTGCTGATTCCGAACAGACGTCACCTCATAAATAGACTGTCGATCGCTCCTGAGTCCAAAGAATCTTCAAATATCCTTTATATATTTGGTTATAAAGAGAGAAATACAGATTGCACTGGTCATTGATAAGGTCGTTGACACGGCAGGAACCTCGGAATGAAGGTCAGACTACAGAGAATAAAGGTCTGTGGATTTCAATACATAAACAGAGGCCGACCGGGAGAAAAATACGTAGATTTGATCATACATTTCTATGCGAATTTTTTTCGTTCTAGATATAAGAACTAAAATTTCGTATAAGAGGACATCGCATGAAACAAAAGCTAACCATTCTCTTAACAAAAACGACATTCTGACGTTCGTAATCTGTAATGCAGCTGTTTTGGTGCAACTTGCAAGCCATGAAACACAGCTCTCGGTCCATTAGAAACCCATAAAGTTAATGACATCAAACTTATATCGTTAATTATAGCCATATATGCATGTTCATCAGCTGCCAGGAAATGAGTCGAGTATGACTGACTTCGCCCTGCATATAATTAGGTATAATTATCATTACATTGAGTAGGATTAAATTATATCTATGAATATAATGCTCACAGGTCTCTATTAAGGCCGGGATATTAAATCGATTTGGGGGAAAATTTTATCTCTGAGAAAAATGTGAGGATATTATGAAAATTTCTCTTTATGAAGAATGGAAGAGGAATGGAAAAAGGGGTAAGGGCAAAAACGACAAAGAAAATCGGATAAAGAGGAGAAACGAAGGAGAGAAAACACCGGATTTCCCCTCTTCCCCCCCCCCCCCCACAAAAAAAAAGAAAATCGATCGACTTTGGAACTATCTGTTTAATATCTATATATTCGTCTCTCTCTCTCTCTCTCTCTCTTTTCCCCCTCTCTCCCCCCTCTCTCCCTCTCTCTCTCCCCCCCCTCTCTCTCTCTCTCTCCTCTCTCTCTCTCTCCATCTCTTCCTTCCCTCTCTCTCTCTGTGTCTCTTTTCTCTCTCTCCCCCCCTCTGTCTCTCTGTCTCTCTCTCTCTCTTGCCTCTCTCTATCTCTCCCTGCCCCCTCTCCCCTGTCTCTCTCTCTCTCACTCTCTCTCTCTTTTCCCCTTTTCCTCTCTCTCTCTCTCCTCTTCTCTCTGTCGCCCTTCTCTCTCTCTCCCTCCCTCTCTCTCTCTCTCTTGTTGCATCTCCGTATTGCGACGCAATATCCGGTATTAAAACTTGCAGTGATAGATCGGCAGAGAAGGGTTTATTGTAACAGATAAAATTTAAAAAGTTGATGTTCTTAAAAAAAAAAAAAAAAACGGGGGAAATAAAATAAAATAAAATAAAAGTTATGCAAACATATATTGACGTATATTGAAGTATTAAGGTGACCAGTCATGACTTTGAAAAAAAAAGAAAAAAAAAAAGATGGTCAGGTAAAGGAAAAAGCGAGGAAGATTAAAGCGCTTGGTGATGAGTAAAAGGAGATTGCTGGGTGATGGAGAGGGAAGGAGGGAAGGAGAGAGAGAGAGAGAGAGAGAGAGAGAGAGAGAGAGAAGAGAGAGAGAGAGAGAGAGAGAGAGAGAGAGAGAGAGAGAAGAGAGAAGAAAAAGGAGGGGGGGGGGACGAAAGGGGGAAAAGGGGGGAGGGAGGGGGGGAGGGGTGGGGTGGGGAAAATGGGAGAGGGGAAAGGGGGGAGGAGAGGGAAGGGGCGGGAGGAAAAGAGAGAGAGAGAGAGAGAGAGAGGAAGAGAGAGAGAAGGAGAGAGAAGAGAGAGAGAGAGAAGGGGAGAGGAGAGGGACAGAGAGGGAAGGAAAAGGGGAGAGGGAGGGAGGAAAGGAGGGAGAAGGTGAGTGGATAGATGAATAAATGGATGGATGGATGGATACATGATTGGATGGATAGACAGACAGACAACGACAGACAGAAAGATAGATAGATGGTGGTAGATGAGTGTTTAAAAAGATTGTGGTTTTGGGTGGTTTTTTTTTATATCCAAATAAACCACAGAAATGTTTAAATGCAAAGTCCCAAGCTCGATTCACTTATAACTTTTACTTACATCGTTTTAA
>NC_051399.1:10096153-10105462 GCF_015228065.2 Penaeus monodon | reverse complement strand
GTATGCATCATCTCACGACCCAATGGAAAATCCTCTTAACCTTCACGCCATCAAGAAAAGGAGAAATAATGAAAACAAAAAGAAAAGGGATCTTAAGCACGCGTACCTTTCAAGCCCGGAGCCAAAAGCGCTAGTCAAGCTCATGGCAAGCACATGTCAAAGGTACAAGGCAAGCACAAGTCAACCACAAGCCAACCACAAGTCAAAAGCACAAGTCAAAAGCATAAGCTAACCACAAGTCAAAAGCACAAGTCAAACCATATCTCACCCACAAGTAAATAAAGCAATGTCAAGCACATCGAAAGCACAATTCAAAAACAAAGACCATATCAAGAGTCAACATCCCCACTCCCCACCCCCACTCCCTACCCCCACTCCCCCTACTACCAACCTCTACCCCTACCCCCAATCCCCTTCCCCCAATCCCCTTCCCCTTCTCCCCCCCTCCCTCCCCCTCTCCCCCTCTCTTACTTCCTCCCACCCCCACTCCCCCTACCCCCACTCCCAACCCCCAACCCCCTCCCCCTTTCCCCAACCCCTACCCCCTACCCCTCCCCCGACCCCTACCCCCAACCCCCTTCTCCCAACCCACAAAGTAAGACAAAAAAAAAAAAAAAAAAAAAAAATCTCGCGGCTCTCAAGCACGCATCAAGCAGACCGCCACCGCAGAGTATGCAGTGGTGACGACCGCAAGCATAACCGCAAAACCACTCGTTCAGGCAATGAATGAGATGTTACGTAATTAGTTAATGGTTAGATTACATTCTCAACGGCAGAAAAGAAAAGAAAAAAAATCATAAAAACGTTTGTCAACATTTTTTTTTTTTATCAGATCGCAAGTGTAAAGTGGAGAAAAAAAATGCGGAATTTTGAGATTTTTTGTGGAGCCGGTGATTGTGGGTTTTCTGATTTTTTTAATTGATTTTTATGGATTGTTATGATTGATATGACTGATAGATAATTGGATGAATGGATGGATGGGGGGATGGGTGGGTGTGTGGGTGTGTGGGTGGGTGGAGTGGATGGATGGATGGATGGATGGATGGATGGATGGATGAATGGATGAAGGGAGGGAGGGATGGAGGGATATACAGATGGATAGATGAATAGCTAGATAGATAGAATGATGGTTGAATATGCAGATGGCTAGACAGACCAATAGATAGTTGACAAATAGATAGCTAGATCGATAAATAGATAAATGCAATGTAGGTTGTTAGATAGATGGGTAGATAGAAAAATCTAGATAGGAAGATAGATAGATAGATAAAGATAAATAGGTAGATAGATAATGTCTAAATATAGACAGAAAGATAACACAATAGATATAGATAATTTTAGATATATAGATCGCAGATAACCTACTACGGGTGACTAAAAACGAAGATAGATAGATAGATAGATAGATAGGTAGATAGATAGATAGATATAGACATAGACCGGGAGATAGATGGATAATTAGACAGATAAATACAGATAGATAGTTAAATAGATAGACGCTGACGATAGATGAATATAGACAGAAATATAACACAATAGATGTAAATCATTTTGATCACCAGACTAACTCCTACTTCTAAAATATCATAAAATATTTACATTGCGATAAAAAAAAACGATAAAAGGAAAAGATAAATAACGCTTTGTAGCCAAAAAAAAAAAAAAAAAAAAAAAAAAAAAAAAAAAAAAAGTAATTCTTGAAGGTAAACATTTTCTTAATCAAAAACTCATAATTAATCCCCACAGACTTAACCCCCCCCCCCTTAATGGTCTAATCTCACCCCCCCTCTTCTGTACACTCTCCCCCTCCCTCCTCCGTCCCCCTCTCCTCCCTCCCTTTATCTCCCTCTTCCTCCTCTCCCTCTTTCTCTCCCTCTTCATCCTCCCCCCTCTCTCTCTAATACCTCTATCCCTTCTTCCGGTCTCTCTCTCTCTCTCTCTCTCCTCTATCCCCCTCCCCCCTCTCCCTCTCACACCTCTATCCCTTTTTCCCCCTCTCCCCCTCTTCTCCCTCTCCCCATTTTCTCCTCTCCCTCTCTTTCCTTCTTCTCCCTCTCCCCCTTTCCTTCTTCCCCCTCTCCCCCTTTCCTTCTCTCCCCTTATTCCCCTCTTCCTCCTGTCCCTCTCTTCCCCTCTTCCTCCTCCTCTCCCCCTCTTCCTCCTCTCCCCCTCTTTCCCTCTTCCTCCTCCTCTCCCCCTCTTCCCCTCTCTCCATTTCCTCCTCTCCCCCTCTTTCCCTCTTTCCCTCTCTCCCTCTTCCTCCTTTCCCCCTCTTCCCCTCTTCCTCCTCCCCCCTTCCTGTTGTTTCATTCTTATTTCCGGATAATGTTATCAGTATGCGTATTACTATTAATATTCTTTATATAAAGATAATGATAATGACGATTATAATGTTATATTTATCGAGATAAATGCGAATCTTAAGGTTTAGTTGGTGAAAGATAGTAAGAAAATGGAGATGATAATGATACGGATAAGGATGAGAATAGCGTGATAGGGGTGATGATGCTGATGATGATGGCGAAGGTGCAAATGGTGATGACGAAATGAAGGTGATGATGACAATGATGAAGATGATGAAGATGATGAAGATAATCCTTTTGCTCTCTGTCCACCTATCTCTATCTCTATCCTCTCCTCTCTCTCTCTCTCTCTCTCTCTCTCTCTCTCTCTCTCCCTCCCTCTCCTCCCTCCCTCCCTCCCTCTCCCTCTCCCTCTCCCTCTCCCTCTCCCTCCCCTTCTCCCTCCCCCTCTCCCTCTCCCTCTTACTTCCTCAAATACAACTAAATACCCAAGAAAATAAGAAAATGTAATAACGAAGAAACTACCAATTATTGAGCGCAAACGACCTTCCGACCTAGCGTGATAAGTAACAATAGCAAAGGTCGTTGGGTCCGCCTTCAATTAGTAACAAGGTCAGTGTGTGAGCATTGTCATTAGCACACACACAAACAAGGGATCATCCCGGGATTAAGGGGATGAACTGGCCCTGATTAACAACTGGCTTGATTAACGAGGTTGGTTTCGAACGAGCTGTTAGAGAGGGGTTGCCAGTGGCGGTAACGGTCGTTAAAACCTCGCTCGTTCTGTCGTTCATTTGTAGGATATTATGTTTTTTTTTTTTGGGGGGGAGGGGGTATTTTAGGTTATGGGGGGGTTAAGTGTGGAGAAATAACGCCAGGGAATATTTTTATCAGCATCTTCCCTCTCCATTCACAGCATATGTTCCCCTCTTCGTGGAAGTGTCAACCCTTGTTCGTTCGCTGGGTTGACCTCACATACCAGCCCTCGGGTCAGCCTAGGTCACAGCGGGGGGTCAGAGGTCGGCAGATGGTAACCCGCTGTGGTAGGAGGATGTGAGAAGGGGAAGATGGAGGTAATTTGTCCCTATGTGTGTCCTGTGGTTTTATTTTCGGCCTCGCAAACATTGTGATAATTTAGTGGCAACCATTTTAAGAGGAGGAAGTGATAGATTCGTGTTAATAATTATTATCAACCATTATTTTGTTTCTCTACGATTTCTATGCCTTAAATGCATGCTTTCTTTTATCCGGATTCATACACTCGTTTATTCAAATATATATTCACGTCTTAATTACTTTTTTTTATAATGTTTACGTATATTCAATCATCATTACCCAATTTTCTCTTTACACTTGCCCTTCCGCTCAAGTTTCCACTTTTATTTCGTAAATCATCTCTCTCTTCTCCTCCATTCTCCACTTTCCTCCAAAATTCTTTAATACTACAAGCGCCAAAAAAAAAAAAAAAAAAAAAAAAAAAAACATTGTACAACGTAAAAACGGAGACCATGCCAATAGGGGAAAAACAAAAAACAAGAAAAAAACCCACATTGTACAAAGTAAAAACGGAGACCATGCAAATAGGAAGAACAACTTACACACTCGTCTGTATGTGTGTCCGCCTCTTGTCGCAGCGAGAGGTTATTTATTATGCAATATATCCCTCGCCTGCGACTACAGCGGCGGCGGCGGCGGCTGACGGCACTTTTCCTGCCCCCCTGTTCTGTTCTGTGCGATCTCTCATTCTTCCTTTCTCGGTCTGTCTGTTTCTGTCTGCTTGTCTGTCTCTCCGTCCGTGAGTAGGGGGGGGGGGAGGAGAGTGTGAGAGGAGATGTGTGTGTGTCTCTGTCTGTGTTTGTGTCTGTCTTTGCTCTGGGCTGTATTGTCTTTGCTCTGTCTGTCTCTTTGTCTCTGTCTCTTTGTCTCTCTCTCTCTCTCTCTCTCTCTCTCTCTCTCTCTCTCTCTCTCCTCTCTCTCTCTCTCTTCTTTCTATATATTCTATATTATATATCTTATATCTCTCTCCTTCTTCTCTCTTCTCTCTCTCTCTCTCTCTCTCTCTCTCCCCTCTCTCTCTATTTTATTCTATTAGTTTGGGTAAGGTTTAGTAATAAATGTTTCCAATATAGTTACCCCCTTATCCCTCCTTTTCCCATCTATTTTGAAACTCAAACTGCTTCTCTTTCCCCTTGGTTTCTCTATATTTTCTACATTGTTCATCAAGTTATCTTGAATCATTTCTCAATCTTTCATTTTTCATTTTCTAATTTCTTACCCCCCCTTTGTCGCACCTGCTCCTCTTCTAAGTTCTTTCCATCGTCAAGAATGTTGGAAAGCTTACTTAAAAGTTTATGGCTTCCATTTTTTCCAAAAGTTTTCCGCGAGAATTTACAGTTGGGGTTGGGAAGGCAAATTTTTAAGTAAATATAAATCCGGGGTTTTAAAGTATTTTAAAAAAACTTTTTGTAGGGAAAAGTGAATTTAAAATAAATGGAAAAAAAATGTAAAGGAATACAAATATGAAAAAAAAAATAAAATGATTCTTACTCGTATGTAAAACGTAATGTGTGTTTTTTTCATGTTTACAGAAGCACTGAAGCGGCTTCTCTACCGCAAGAAATGCTAGCTTGTTATTCCCGGCAACGTAGCGCGATCAATAATTGCATTAACACGCTTGGGGTATCACATGTCCACGTCTATCCCTCAAGCAAGCGAACCTTATCGAAAGAGATTTGTCACACACCGGGAAAATACAAATATAATATACACCAACACGATAATATTATGCGCCATAGTTGTTGATGCAGCGACAGACCGCCGGAATCAGCCATGACGTTTTTGCTTATTATTGACACGCTTGTTATGTCCTCCCTCTCTCACCCTAACCTTTTTTCTCCACCCTATTTAGTCTCGCCCTTACCCTTTGCCTCTTTCTCCCTTTTTTTTCACCCTTTCTCCCTGCTACCACACTGACTAAACGCGCAGCTTGTGTTTATGCCAGATTTGGTTTTGGCGAAAATTGTTCCCGCCTGAAAATAATCTTGTTATCTACACCCGATTTTCTTTCTTTCTTGGGATTTACTCAAAATAAATTATATTCTTGTGTATTTGGTTTGTTTCTTTCTAATGTTTTTTTTTTAGCGGATGAATTTATACCATTTGCTTCTTCTTTTTTCTTTTTTTTTCTTATTGTATGTTAACCTTTCGATAAAGTTTTCACGAACGAGAAAATTCCACAGAACAAAAAAATAAAAATGAAAATAAAAAAATAATAATGATGATGATGATGATAATAATAATTGATAATGATAATAATAAAAAAATAAATAAAAATTTAAAATTTTTTTTAATTTTTTTTTTTTTCTTTTTTTATTAAAAAAAATTTTTTTTTTTTTTTTTTTTTTAAACAAAAAAATTTTTTTTTTTTTTTTTTTTTTTTTTTTTTTTATTTTTTTTTTTATTGTAACTTAAATAATAATGCAAAAAAATTTAAAAAAAACCCCCCCCCGTTTTTTTCCCCCTCCCCTCCCTCCCCCCCTTTTTTTTCCCCCCTCTTTCCCCCCTTTTTTTATCCCCCCCTTCCCCCTCTTTTTTTTTTTACCCCTTTTCCCCCCCTTCCCCCCCCCCTTCCCCCAAATTTTAAGCGAATACGGGGGAAAGGGGGGGGAAAATGGCAGTAATAAATTTGTAGGAGTGTACCCGGGCATTGGGGAAAAAATATTCTTACTTTTGGGGGACTATTTTTTTTTTAGGGGGGGGGGTTTTAAAAGGGAAGGGGAGGGGGGAAAAAGGGGGAAAAAAGGGGGAGGAAAGGGGAAAAAGGGGGGGAAAAAGAGAAAGGGGAAAAGGAAAAAAAGGGGAAAAGGGTAAAGGGGGGAAAAAAAAAACAAAAAGGGAAAAAAAAGGGGAAGGGGGGAAGGGGGGGGGGAAATAAGGGGGATGGGGGGGGAAAAAAAAAGGGGGGGGGGAAAAAAAAAAAAAGGGGGGGGGGGGGGGGGGGGTTTTTTTTGGGGGGGGGGGAAGGGGGAAGGGGGGGGGGAAAAAAAAAGGGGGAGGGGAAAAGGGGGGGAAAAAAAAAAAAAAAAAAAAAAAAAAAAAAAAAAAAAAAATTTTAAAAAAAAAAAAATTTATTTTTTTAAAAATTATAATAAAAATTTTATAATTTAATAATATAAAATAAAAAATATATAAAAAAAATATAAAAAATTTTTATTTTTTTTTTTCTTTTTCTTTTTTTATTTTTAAAATTTTTTTTTTTTTAAAAAAAATTTTTTTTTTTTTTTTTTTTTGGGTTTTTTATTTTTTTGGGGGTTTTTAATATAGGGGGTTTTTTTAAAGGTGGAAATTTTTAAATAATTTATTTTTTTTTTAAATAAAATTTTTAAATTTAAATTAGGTTTTTTAAATTTTTTTTTTTTTTTTTTTTAAAAAAAAAAAATTAAAAAAACAAAAAAAAAGGGGGGGTGGGGGGGGGGGGGTTTTTTGGGGGGGGGGGGGGGGGGGGGGGTGGGGGGGGGGGGGTTGGGGGGAGGGGGGGGTTTTGGGGGGGGGGGAAAAAAAAAAAATTTTTTTTTTTTTTTTTTTAAAATTAATTTTTTTTTTTTTTTTTTTCTTTTTTCCCTTTTTTTCTTTTTTTTTTTTCCTTTTTTTTTTTTTTTTTCTTTTTTTTCTTTTTTCCTTTTTTTTCTTTTTTCCCTTTTTTTTCTTTTTTTTTTTTTTTTTTTTTTTTTTTCCCCCCCTTTTTTTTCTTTTCCCCCTTTTCTTCTTTTTTTTTTCTTTTTTTTTTTGTGTTTTTTTCCCCCCCTCCCCTTTTTTTTAAAACTTTCTCGGGTTTTCTTCTCCCTTTTCTCTCAATTTTCTCTCTCTTTTCTCCCCCCTTTTCCTTTCTTCCCCCCCCCCAAAACTTTCCGTTTTAAAAATTTTTCTAAAAAATTAAAATTCCTTACCCGATTTTTTTTAAACTAAAAATTAATTTTTATTACTTTTTTTCTTTTCCTTTTTTTTTTTTGGTTTTTTTTTTTTTTGGGGCCTTTGAAAATTTTATTTTACCTTTTTCTTTTTAATTTTTAATTTTTGTTTTTCCCTTTTTTTTGATTCCCTTTTTTTAAAAAAACCCGTTTTTAATATAAATTTTTTTTTTTTTTTTTTTTTTTTTTAAAAAAATTTTTATTTATTATATTTTTTTTTGTTTTGTTTTTTTGTTTTTTTTGTTGTTGGGGTTTGTTTTTTTGGTTTTTTTATATTAATATATATATATAATATATTATATATTTATTTTTTTTAAAAAAAATTTGAAAAAAAAAAAAAAAAAAAAAAAAAAAAAAAAAAAAAAATTATAATATAAAATATATAATATTTATATATATTTATATATTTTTAAAAATTATATATATTATAATATATTATATATATATAAAATTATATATATAAATATATTTTAAATATTAAAATATATATTTATTTAATTTTATTTTATTTTTTTTTAATTTTTTTTTTTTTATTTTGGTAAAAAAAATTAAAAATTTTTATTTAAAATGAAATAAAATATGATTTCTTATTAAAAAAGGGGAAAAGGGGAAAAAGGGAAAAAAAAAGGGGGGGAAAAAAAAAAAGAGGAGAAACAGAGAGAAAAGGGAGAGAAGAGAAAAAGGAGGGGGGAAAAGGGAAAGGGAAAAAGAGAGGGGAAGAGAGAGAGGGGAGAAAAGAAAAGGAGAGAGAAGAGAGAGAGAAAAAAGGGAAAAAAGGGGAGAGGGGAGGAGAGAGAGAGAGAGAGGAGAGAGGGGGGAGAGAGGAAGAGGAAGAAAAGGAGAGAAGAGAGGAGAGAGGAGAAAGAGAGAGAGAGAGAAAAGTCAAAAAATTAAAAAAAAATTTTTTTTTAAATTTTTTTTTCAAAAAAAATTTAACCAAAAAAAATAAGTAGAAACAATAGTAAATACAATGGTAGGAGAGTTTAAAAATAAAAAAAAAAGAAAAAGATGTCACATATAGAAATAATGTTTAAAGGCTTTTCCCTTTTATTTAAAAAACCTGATGTCATTGACAATTTTAAAAAAGTTCCCTTTTAATTTTTTTTTGAAAAATAAGAGGTTTGGGGGGTGTTTTAATATTTTGTGGTATGTTGTTCCCGTTTGGGTTGTACATATGTCTTTTGATTTTTCCAGTTGTCAGCGGCTGACTCGGCGGAACCGAGTCCTTTCCCGCGTGGTGCCCCCCACAGCAGTAACCTCCGGGCGACGTTGCAACTTCTGCGCCTGGGGGGGGGCGCGAACCCCCGACCCCCCGGGGAGAGGCCGGGCACGTTACCACGTACTAGCCCGGAGAGAGAGAGAGAGAGAGAGGAGAGAGGGGAGAGAGAGAGGAGAAGAGGAGAGAGGAGAAGGGGAGAGAGAGAGAGGAAGAGGAGGAGAGGAGAGAGAGAGGAGAGAGAGAGAGAGGAAAAAAGAGAGAGAGGAGAGGAGGAGGGGGAAAAAGAGAAAAAGAGAGAGAGAGGGGGGGAGAGGAGAAGAGAGAGGAAAAGGGGGAAAAAGGAGAGAAGGGGAAAAGAAGAGAGGAGGAAAGAGAGAGAAGCGAGGAGGAGAGAGAGAGAGAGAAAAAGGGGGAGAGAGAAAAAGAGGAAAGGGAGAAGAGAGAGGAGGGGAGAGAGAGAGAGGAGAGAGAGAGAGAGAGAGAGGGGAGAGGAGGAGTGTCCCCATCCCTTTCCTCTTCCTCTTCCCCCCTTCTCTTTCTCTTCCACTCCTCCTCCTTTTCGTCCCCTTTCCCCCTTCCTCTTCCTCTTCCTCCTCTTTTCCCCAACCCCCCCTTGATCTTTTTCCTTTCCTCCCTTTCTCCCCTCCTCCCCCTCCTCCCCCGCCCCCTTCCCCCTTTCCCTCTTCCTCCCTTTTCCTCTCCCCTTCCTCCTCATCCTCGTCCCCTTCCCTTCTCTTTTTCTTCCCCCCTTCTTTTCTCTCCCATCCTCCCCCTCCTCGTCCCCCCCCCCCTTCCCCTTTTCCCTCTTCCTTTTTTCCCT
>NC_051399.1:10088653-10091153 GCF_015228065.2 Penaeus monodon | reverse complement strand
ATTCGATAATCTACCTGATTGTTATACCTCCCTACGACTGAATCCAACAACCGACTTTTTCAATTATCAATTCTATCAACCGTCCATTCAAAGCACTTGTATTTTCAAACGGAAAAAAAAATGAAAGAGAGGTACTGTATTCAAACGCAATAAAAACAAATACTTGGTATCCTTTTAAAATGGGCATTGCAGCCGTGATCTATTTTTAATTCGACTTAATGACCAGATCACATACGGGTGAAAATCCCTTGTTTGCATTTGATATATCGCGCCATTATGAACATTTGAAATAACGGTTTTTGTTCAGTCTAGTGACGAGGATGTGGTATTTTTGGAAATAAGAAAAAAGAAGAGTAAACAAATAGAGTAACGAATAGATAGACAGAGAGATAGATGGACTACTAGATATAATGATGGATAGACAGATAGGTTGATGGATTGATCGACTGATATACAGATATGATATGTCGGCTGATAGATAGATAGATAAATAAAGAGATAGATATACAGATAAAGAAAGAGAGAGAGAGGGATAGACGGAGAGAGAGAGAGAGGAAGAGAGAGAGAGAGAGAGAGAGAGAGAGAGAGAGAGAGAGAGAGAGAGAGAGATGAGAAAAGAGAAGAGAAGGAAAGAAAAGAGAAGAAAAAGAAATAGAAAGTGAAAATAGAGAGAGAAAGAACGAAAACGAGACATCTTCATCTCCCCAAAACAAAATAAAATCGCCCTTTCTTTTCTCCTCTCTTCTTCTTCTTCCCCCCCCCCCCCCCATTTCTTCCTTCCTTCTTTCCTTCGCCACGAGTTTCATCAACAACCACCCTCTTTTAATCCGCCTCGTATTTCTCGCTTTCTCGTCCGCCTCGTATTGCGCCGAAGATGCTAATTAGGCAGACGACAGTAATTTCAGAATGCAGCCATTTTGACGTTTGTCTCATTAATACTCGCTTCTCTAATTTCCTGCGCTTTCATATGCCTCGTGCTCATATGTTTACGCTTCGGTGAGTGAACACAACAGTCAACGAAGAGAAGAGAGGGAGGGGGGGAGGGGAGAGAGAGAGAGAGAGAGAGAGAGAGAGGGGAGGGAGGGAGGGAGAGAAGGAGAAGGAGAGAGGGAGGGATGGAGGGATGGAGGGAGAGAAGGAGAGAGAGAGAGAGAGCGAGAGAGAGAGGGGAGAGAGAGAGAGGGGAAAAGGAGAGGAAAGAGAGGGGAGAGAAGGAAGAAGAGAGAGAGAGAGACAGACAGACGAAGAGAGAGAGAGAGAGAGAGAGAGGAGATGCCAAAGAAAGTATAATTACCAAAGCTAAGAAGGGACATGCCATGAGAAGCGAGGGGGGAAATTGATGAGAGAAGCCCGCTGGATTTGGAAAGCACGGCGGGGAGGGGAAAGATTGCATAGGGGTGGTATGGGGAAAAAGGGGGTTTTGAATAACGTGGAGAGAAGGAAGGGCTCATCAAAAAACAGCGACCCGAATAAGAGGGTTTGAGCTGCACGAAAAAAAAAAAAATACAACACAACACACACACACACACATTTATAAAATTTAAAAATAATATATAATATAATATATATATATATATATAATATATTTTTTAAAATTATATATATAATATATATATATATATTATATTATTTTTTTGTTGATATGTATTATGTATATGAGATGTATATAATATATTTATTAATATTAAAATTATATATATTAATTATATATATGTGTGTTGTGTGTTTTTGTGTGTTGTTGTAAAAATTAATACAACATATAATTTTTATATAAAATATAATAAAATATAATATTATATATATATTATATGAATATATATAAATTTTAATATTTATATATAAAATATAAAATATTAATTTTATATATATATATATATATATATATATATATAGTTTTCACACTGTATGTGGATTTATATTATATATATATATATATTTATATAAATATAATATAATATGATTTATATATATAATATAATTATATATAAAATTAATATATATATATAATAATATATATATTTTATATAGTATTGTTGCCTTTCCAATTCTTGTAGGGGGTGCTAAATTTGGTGGCAAATCTTTTTGGGGCCCATGCACTTCCTGACGCCAGCCCCTCTCTATTTACTGATTTACTGACTTGGGCTGGTTTGTTGTATTGGAGTGCGTTCTTGACGTGTGTGTGTGTGTGTGTGTGTGTGTGTGTGTGTGTGTGTGTGCGTGTGTGTGTGTGTGTATAGGGGCCCGAATGTTGGACCCTACAAAGAGTATGGTAGGTGGCGAGCTTAAGCCAAGATATCTTGACTCCTCTGTGCTTTGTTGCATGCATGTGTGTGTGGGAGGGGAGGGTATATACATGACAATACATAAGGTTATACAAGTTATGTAAATATAACAACAGATAAGTAGAATAACATTAGCATATATATTTCAGTAACATTACCTATATAAATCTTGGTTATAGTGTGTGTGTGTGTGTGTGTGTGATGTGTGTATATGTGTG
>NC_051399.1:10081153-10083653 GCF_015228065.2 Penaeus monodon | reverse complement strand
AGAAGTTCAAAGGAGGAAAGGAGGAGAAGGAGAAGGAGAAGAAGAAAGAAAAGGGAAGGAAATTAATAGAAGAAGGAAAAAGGGGAAGAAGAGTGGGAGAGAAGAGGAAGAGAAAGATGATAAGCGAAAAATTGCGTCAAGAAAAGAGGAAAATAACGAAGGAAAGAGAAGCGAAGAAAAATATATATATATATATAAAGACAGAAAATAAGAAACAAATATAAGAATAAAAATGACGAAAGATAAAGGAGATAAGGAAGAAGGGGAGGAAATACGAATAACAATACAGATAACGACTTTTTTTTTTTTTTAATCTCGTTTTTCTTAAGTCGTTTTCATTAAAATACCCGTTTTCTAAGGTAGATGCTTCTAGATTCTCCCAAGCTTAGGCTATCCGATCCGATCAAATTATTAAAGGATTTCGCAGCAGATCGTCCGTGAACCAAAAGCAAGCGTGTGGGATTCTCTTAATAAATCGTTCAGATCACTCTTGAAGCGAAACAGATCGAAAGAAAATATACATAAAACACACACACACAAAAAAAAAATAATGACAAGCTTTATTTACCAATGAACCGAAGCTATGTATGCTTTTCTTGTACCGTATGTACAACTTTGAAGAAAAAGAAAAAGAAAAAAAAAGACAGAGAGAACGAAGAAACACAAAGAATATAAAAAAAATCTCTCTCTCTCTCTCTCTCTCTCTCTCTCTCTCTCTCTCTCTCTCTCTCTCTCTCTCTCTCTCTCTCTCTCTCTCTCTCTCTCTCTTTATCATTTTATTTTCCATTTGTATTGGCCATGAACTGAAGGCAGACGAAGCCAAAACCCAGCAGACTGTTTTGCATACTCTGGCCCGAGAACAATTAAATAAACATGACTGGATTTGTAGCGTGGAACAGGATTCTTTCTCTGTGTACGCTTTTATGGTCTTTTGTGTGTGTACGTATACATATGGATGGGTACAGACATGTAGAGATACATAAACGCACACAGATACACACACGCAAGCAGATAACACAGATACACACAGACACACACACACACACACACACACACACACACACACACAGATACACACACAATACACACACACACACACGTACACAGATACACACACACGTACACAGATACACAC
Organism: Penaeus monodon; assembly: GCF_015228065.2. Taxonomy (NCBI): domain Eukaryota; kingdom Metazoa; phylum Arthropoda; class Malacostraca; order Decapoda; family Penaeidae; genus Penaeus; species Penaeus monodon. Next base: position 10,082,518 of record NC_051399.1, on the reverse strand, counting down.
ACACACATACACACACACGTACACAGATACACACACGCACATACCGCATACTTACCCTTGTGCACGTACACGCAAGAAATACCAAGCAACGGCAGTCAAGGTCGACCAGTAAGAACACAAAATTAAACGAAATAAAATAAAACAAGATAAAAAGAAAGATGGATGAGTAGATAGATAATAAATAAAAAGCTAGATAAATAGATAACAGGTAAACAGACAAATAGATAGATAGATAATAGGTAAATGGATGGATAAATAAATGAAAAGATTGATAGGTAAACAGATAAGTAGATTAAAAAAAAAAATGAATGAATGAATAAATAAATAAAAAATGAAAATTATTTTAGAAAATAATATACGACCAACTACATATTTCCGCGATACTGCAAAACCTTAATTGCTTGTTGCAGTGGGTGGAGCGACATCTCGTATATTTTTTTTTTCTCTAAAGGAAGACTTTGATTTAGAATCTAAGGTTTGAAGGACGATGGAGAACGTTGGTTGAGAGGGGGGGAGGGGGAGGGGGAGGGAGAGAGGGTGGTGGTTGGGGGGAGGAGAGGGGAAGGGGAGGGGAGGAGGTGGTTGGAGGAGAGGGGAGGGGAAGGTAGAGAGGGAGGTGGTTGAAGGGGAGGGGAGGGGGAGGGGAGTTAAAGGGGGAAGGAGGTGATGCTTGGAGGTGGTTGGAGGGGAGGGGGGAGGGGGAGGTGGTTGGAGGGGAGGGGAGGGTAAAGAGGAGAGGAGGAGTTGAGAAGGAGGAGGGAGGAGAGAAAAGTTAAGGGGGGAATGAAGAATGAAGAGAGAAGAGGGAAGAGAGAGAAGAGGGTAAAAGGTAAGTTAAGATTAACAGAGAAGAAAGAATGAAAGGAACAGAGGAGTAAGAGAGAGAGAGAGAGAGGGAAGGGACAGGAAAGAGGAAAGAGGGAAGGAAAGAGATAAGGAGAGAGGGAGTAGGCAAAAGAGAGGTTAAGGATAACAAGTAAGCTAAAGAACAGAGAAGGAAGTATGAAACGAAGAGAGGAGTAAGAGCGAGAAGAGAGAAGGAGGGGACAGGCGCTGAAGAGAGGAGAGAGAGCCATAACAGGATAAAAAGGGTGGGGACGGCGTGAGGTTAAAGCGTGGAAATGGACGATTGGTAATGATGGGCTGAGGAGAGCAGGGCTGCCGCTTCCCTATTGTTGTTGCCCTTGTGCCGCTGTTGTTGTTTTGTTGTTGTTGTTGCTGTTGTTGTTGCTGTTGTTTTGTTGTTGTTGTTGTTGTTGTTGTTGCTGTTGCTGTTCTTCATCGTCTTTCCGTTTTTTCTCTCTCTTTTTTTCCTTTTTTTTCTTTCTGTTTCTTTCTTCTTTTTCTTCGTTTTCCTCTTCTTCT
>NC_051399.1:10073653-10076153 GCF_015228065.2 Penaeus monodon | reverse complement strand
ACGATGAAGCAGGAAGTCAGCATCAACCTTCTCGCTCCCTCCGTCAGACGTCCCCTCCGTCATGCTGATCGACGGTCACGGCAGAACAGAATACCACTACTTTCCTTAAATATCACGTAAAAAAAATAAATAGATAAATAAAACATAAATGAAGGACATCCCCTTCCGAGCCAAATCGCCCGCATCCGACGCTCAGCCCGGAGCCACCGGCCAAGGAACCCGCCTCCCGTTCCGCCCGCGGGCGAGAGGCCCTCCGAGCGCAGCCGAAGCCCCGCCCTCGCCGCGATCGCCGCTTCAAGGCGAGAGCACGAGCAGCCGGCGCCGAGCGGGAGGCGCTGACCAGGGATGCTCCGGCGCGAGGCTTCTGCTCGGCGATGCATCTCAGCACATGTATATGTATGTATATGTATGTATATGTATATGTATATATATATATATATATATATATATATATATATATATATATATATATATATATATATATATATATATATATATATATATATAATATATATACATATACACACACATTTGTGTATTATTATATATATATATAATAATATATATATATATATATATATATTATATACTTATAATATCAATATATAGTTATATAGATAAAAGATAATAGATAATATAATATATAGTTTATATAGATATACACGTCTGTGGACGTCTTTTACCATATTCCCCAAAACGCTGCCAAGTGCATTTTAGATAGGGAAAAAATACTCAGAAATATATTTCGTTTTCGGTAGGTTCTTAGCTTTCTTGGTGGCTCTCTTGGTGGAGAAAAATATCCCCTGTAGGCCTGCACCTGCTTTACCAGTCGAACTGATCACGTCTTTGGGCATCCTGCAGGCAGTCCATGCTTTTTGTGTGATTATGCGGCCGTTGTGTTCGGTTTTCCACGTCCGGCCGGAAGCGAACAGGGTCGGCGATGGTCGCGGTAGGCAGGCGGTCGCTTGCGTACATTTTTTTAAATAATATATTTGTGTATATGTGTATATATATAGAGAGAGACAGATAGATAGATAGATAGGGGTGTGTGTGTGTGTGTGTGTGTGTGTGTGTGTGTGTGTGTGTGTGTGTGTGTGTGTGTGTGTGTGTGTGTGTGTGTGTGTATACAAACACACACATACAGAGGAAGAGAGTAAGGGAGGGAGGTAAAGAGCTAAGGAGAGCTTAAAGAAAACCAGAAAGTCATAAATGAACAAAGATGTAAAAAAAAAGACAAAGAAAGACAACATTCAAGAAAAAGAAAAAAAAGAAAAAAAATGCGAGCTCTAAAATCTGCTCCATAAGCTGATCATGACGAGAAGGAGAGACATAAAAGCTAATTTCCATAATATGATGTGTCTCGAACATTTATCAAGCTTAGTCTATATCTCTTCCCTTTGGCGGTGATGCAGAATATAAGAAAATGACGTAACAAAATCTTTATCATATACTATGGTGGTCAAGAATTTCGATTACGATGACACTGACTGACAAAGAAAGCGGGAGTGGATTTTTACTGTGTCATTTCGTGCGGTAAAAAGGGTAAGGCAAAAAAAGATGAGGGGAAAGAGACATTTAGAAGTTTTTAATGCCCATGTATGTCTGTCTGTCTGTCTGTCTGTCTGTCTGTCTCTCTCTCTCTCTCTCTCTCTCTCTCTCTCTCTCTCTCTCTCTCTCTCTCTCTCTCTCTCTCTCTCTGTATATATATATATATATATATATATATATATATATATATATATATATATATATATATATATATTCGTTTCTTTTTCTCTCCCGTTCTGTGTACGTGTGTGAGTACGTGAATATGTATCCAGAACTGCCTTCATCTGTCTCTCTTTATCTCTCTTCTCTCAGTTTAACGAAGCTTTATTCACTGTCCTTTGGGGGCTTACGTTATTGCGTTGGGGGTGGGAGGCAGAGGAGGGGGAGGGGTTGGGGTTGTGGCAGAGGAGGGGGAGGGGTCTGCAGGAAGTAATATCGGCAGGAGGGGGTCGTGCAGAGGTCGTAGCAGCTAGCACAAAGAAGGCGTCGGGGCTGGGCGAGAGGGTGAACTACCTTTCGAAGGATGAGGGGAAAAAAATGAGGGAAATGGCTTTTAAGAGATGGGAAGGGAACAGGGGCTTGAGGGGAAAGACAGAGGGAGGTTGAGAGTGGAGAGGGCGAGTTGGAAAGAGGGGAAGGGAGAATGAGACAATGTCAGACGGAAAGGCAATCAAACAAGAAGGAAAAACAAGATGAAAGTGTGTGTGTGTGAGAGAGAGAGAGAGAGAGAGAGAAGAGAGAGAGAGAGATAGAGAGAGAGAGAGAAAGAGAGAGAGAGAGAGAGAGAGAGAGAGAGAGAGAGAGAGAGAGAGAGAGAGAGAGAAAAGTTAGAGAGAAAAAGAGAGAGAGAGATAACGACTTGGCAAAAAAGAGTAAAGAAGAAATAGACAAAGAAAGACACAGAGAGCAAGCAAGAGACGCAGACACAGACAAACAAACTCCGAACGAACGA
>NC_051399.1:10058653-10066153 GCF_015228065.2 Penaeus monodon | reverse complement strand
ACACACACGCACACACACACACACATACACACACACACATACAGTACTACAATGCATCTTGAATGGCAACGGAGATCTGAATTATGAAACACGTTACACTTAGATATATAACTGGTTTTCATCTCTTGCGCTTAAATCTTTCTACGAAATTTAATTATGACTTTCTGTTATATAAAAGGAAATAAATTTTATTCACTTATTTTATTCACTTACGTAATGATATCTTGTTGCATTAAGAACAATTAAAAGCTTAAAAAAAACAAAATATCTTAATGTTGGTATCAAATAGTTGACAACACTGTTTGACAAACCACATGACAAGTGTGACAAGACCAGAAATTCGCTTTGAAAATATGACAATAGGTTAACAAAGCATACTTGACAGCATTGCTTGACAGGGTGTCCAGTGATATCAACGGCATGACAAAATCATCATCATTGTTGTTTGTAGCACGTGTTTTCCTCAATTTTAAAGGGCATTTTTTTGTTCAACCTTTCACATTTAATATACTTGGATATGTGTAGTTATGTACATTCCTTACTGTGGTTGTCAAGAGCACAGCGTAACAGGTATCCGTTTTGAGTGATAAATTGTGAAACATTCTTGTGTGATCGAATATCCTTGAATATTTTCTACGATGAATAATCTCTCTCTCTCTCTCTCTCTTCTCTCTCTCTCTCTTCTCTTTCTCTTTCTCTCTCTCTCTCTCTCTCTCTCTCTCTCTCTCTCTCTCTCTCTCTCTTTCTCTCTTTCTCTCTCTCTCTCCCTCCTCTATCTATCTATCTATCTATCTATCTCTATCTCTATCTCTTTCACTGTGTGTGTGTTTGTACTTACTGTATATATTTGTGTGTGTGTGTGTGTGTGTGTGTGTGCATGAGCGTGTGTGTGTGCGGAGGGAGCGAGACAGAGATACACATTATTCTGCGTTCTTTCATTCCACCCACAAGTAAAAAGTTCCCGGTCGCACATTTGCATTCCGGATGACGAAGTGCAATGAGGAACTTTAAAATCCTGCTATAACAAGAGAGCACAGGCATTTATAAGGAAAGGATATTTATAGCATACATATATGGGATCTAGGAGCATGCGATACGTAGACATAAACGGCATTTTTTTTTCTACCGCTATCGGACAGGTATATTTTCCTTTTCAGGTGGAAAAATAATTAAAAAAAAACATACAAAGAGCATTATACCTTCATTTGACGCTCGCAGTGTGACTTTTCAATTTTTAATAATTCGTAAATAATTTTATTAACGTTTATTTCCTCCTCACCCATTAAAATGTTTCATCTCATTTAATACTTTTGCGCTTTTCTATTTGTTATTTAATACTTCATCAAAAGAATGATTTTAAAAAGTCTCACCAAGAAACCAGTTAAAAAAGTTTTCCACGAGATCATCTTTAAGGAGAGAATTAAGGTAGATGATGAGCCAAGACGCACCTTTTCTCAACTTCAAGTATTATTTAACGAGTAAAAAGGTTCGTTTCATCTCCTGGTAGATGGTTCAGAGATCCCGGATGGTAGATGGTTCTGAGGTCCCGGATGGTAGATGGTTGTGAGGTCCCGGATGGTAGATGGTTCTGAGATCCCGGATGGTAGATGGTTCAGAGGTCCCGGATGGTAGATGGTTCTGAGGTCCCAAATGGTAGATGGTTCTGAGATCCCGGATGGTAGATGGTTCTGAGGTCCCGGATGGTAGATGGTTCTGAGGTCCCAAATGGTAGATGGTTCTGAGGTCCCAAATGGTAGATGGTTCAGAGGTCCCGGATGGTAGATGGTTCAGACGTCCCGGATGGTAGATGGTTCTGAGGTCCCGGATGGTAGATGGTTCAGAGGTCCCGGATGGTAGATGGTTGTGAGATCCCGGATGGTAGATGGTTCTGAGGTCCCGGATGGTAGATGGTTCTGAGGTCCCGGATGGTAGATAGTTGAATATTTCAGAGAACCAAACATCGTCAACAAAACGAAAAATGATTAAGAGACGTTAAGACTTATGCTATTTCCTTGGCGTGGGTTTGAACGCTCGAAAGCTTCTTGTCTTATTAACAAAAAGGTGAAAGTTTCATTAAGAAGTTTGAAGACATACCTGGGAATCGCCTCTGCGTGCGTGCGTGCGTGTGTGTGTGTGTGTGTGTGTGTGTGTGTGTGTGTGTGTGTGTGTGTGTGCGTGTGTGTGTGTGTGTGTGTGTGTGTGTGTGTGTGTGTGTGTGTGTGTGTGTGTGTGTGTGTGTGTGTGTGTGGTTGTAGATGTGTGTGTGTTAGGTGTATATGTTGAAAACATTGCCATACCATTTGTCGATTTACTGAACTGTTTTTCAATATATATATATATATATATATATATATATATATATATATATATATATATATATATATTTTTTTTTTTTTTTTTTTTTTTTTTTTTTTTTTTTTCCAACAATGCCACACGCTTTTTACATAATCGTTCCTTCCCCGGTAAAAAATTACACTAATAGATATACATAAGAGGCAAAAAAATATATATATATATAAAAAAAAAAAATAATAATAATAACACGCCAACAAGTGGCATTAAACCTAATGCTGATAAAGAACACGTTGTCTGTATAAAGGTCATCCTTAAAGCGAAAAACTATAACACTGTACTTTTTTAAACTCACAGTACGAATTCTGTAACACTGCAGTATATCAAATACCTTTATATAGTCATTGGTACGTGTTCATTTTCGAGAAAAAAAAGTTTTATTATGGTTATTGTTATTTGTAATATAGTTAAATCTTCTTTGTTATATTGTATGTTTTTTTAGTAGTTAATGTTGTAGTTATATAGATTACGGATCGTGGTATGTAACTAGAATATCAATTGCGTATTCGGTAAGTTGCGAAACAATACTGTGTTACGATTTATATGCTGCGATTGTAGGCATATGTATTTATATGCCATACTCATAGTTACATATATTTATATACACATTTCACTGTAAAAGTTTATATATACGAATTATATATATATATATATATATATATATATATATATATATATATATATATATATATATATATATGTAACGATCTGAACTGTCGTTACAGTGCGCAACGAGCCGAAGGCGCTCGTTGACGGAGTTAAGACCTGGTTTATATGTCCTTTTACATTGATGGAATGGTAGCGTGGGAAAATTTAAGGACTTATGGGAAAATCAACTTGCTCATTTATACTGAAACGGATTATCATTTTTTGGATGTTTGTAAAAGGAAGGCAGGCATTGCTTCGAAGGATCGTTAAAAAAAATCCACACAGGCTAGAAGAAATATTCCCCTTTGTTAAGTAATACCACACAGATACGCAATACTGCAGAACTTGACTTAGATAAGAGTTAAAAAGGGGGCTGCCGATCCATTCTTCCGCCCTGCCGCCTGTCCTCTGTTCGCTGGCTTCCCGAACTGCCTCTGCTCCGTCCACGGTCGTTCGCGTCTCCCTTCTGTGTCCCGACCTCCGCTCTCGCCAGGATTCCTCCGACCTTGCCTTGCCTGCCCTGGGCCCGAGACTGTCACGGAATTCCAGGCGAACGATCTCGGACGGTAGTTAAAAGGGCAAAGTGATAGGAGAAAGGGTCATTTGTCGGGTCAACGCTGCGAGATCTTCATAATCGCTACATTAGCCACTGGTTGGCTAAATAGGCAATATCAATGTGGACTTGCATTACTCCATTACTCCAAGTCAGTGCTGGTCCCAAGCCAGGATAAAATAGGGAGAATGATTACCTAAAAAAAGTAACACCGGCACTCTCCGTGGAAAGGAACTGGGGACCCTACCACGTACTCACTCCAAGAGCATCACAACATGAAAGTACAATTAAGTATCATGCTGTAACCACGGCTGCTCAAACATGAACATGAAAAAAAAAAAAAAAAAAAAAAAAAAAGGTTTCGTTACAGTGCTTCGAAGGGGGTGGTAGTGTTTATGCTTCATAATGGATTATTTTTTATCAATCATTCTTTTTATTCACTACAACGTCTGCTTCATGACAAAACATTTTGAAGAATGGCCGTGCTAGGAAAAATGGAAAGAAATCAAAGGCTTTGTTGTCCCTGGTTGCTCAATATCTCGATGCAAGATGGTAGATATTCTAGACACGCCAGCCATCCTTTTTTTTTATCTGGCTATTTTTTATATCAGGTTATTTATTTATCTATCAATCTAGAGGGGATTCATTATGATCGTAGATTATAGCACAGCATATGTCTCTATCCATCTATCTACCTATCTGTCTATCAATCTATCTTCCTATCTATCTATCTATCGATTATTCATTCAAACAAGTGCAACGCAAACTGTAATTTTGCATCAGCCACAAAGGATAACAGATTCCTCCCATACAGAATATGCCTATCTATCTAGCTATCTACCAGTCTATTCATCCATCTATCAACCAATGTGTCTATCTATCTACCAATCTCTTTATCCATCTATCAACAAATCTATCTATATATCTATCTATCTCTTTATCCAATCCATCTATCTATATACCAATCTCTTTATCCATCTATCATCCAATCTATTTATTCTCGCTGTATTCATGCTGCAGCCGCTGTATTCTCACTTTAGTTCCTGTATTCTTACTGTAGTCTCTGTAGTCTCACTGTAGTCTCTACATTCTTGCTATAGTTCTTGTATTCTTACTGCAGTCACTGTATTATCACTGTAGTTTGTATTATCACTGTAATCTGTCTTCTCACTATAAATTCTGTATTCTTACTGTAGTCACTTTATTCTCGTTGCCGTCTCTGTATCCTCACTATAGTCTCTATATTCTAACTGTAACATCTGTATTCTCACTGTATCCAAACCGTTTACCGCCCCCCCCCCACTCTCATACCCAATGCTTATTCATTATTGGATTTTAGTTTGGCATGTATTTAATTATGCCACTGTGCTACATGGTCATACTTTCATGCCTCGTCGATAGAACATTACATGAATTCAACTATGTCCTTGCTATACTTCATGTCCTGGTAATGCCTCGTTCGATAGGGCATTGCATGAATTTAACTATGCCCCTGCAACACTGCATGTCCTGGTAATGCCTCGTTCGATAGGGCATTGCATGAATTTAACTATGCCCCTGCAACGTTGCATCTCCTCGAATGCCTCGTCGAGAAAATATCATCAGTCCTAAAGGTCTGTCTGTCTGCTAACAATGTTCTTTTAACACCGATTGGTCTCGCGTTCAAGCATTCAATAACTTCAGAGTGATTTTTCGTAATCTTTGCAAGGACTGGTGATAATAAACCTTTTCTGCTGATGGAGGCCGTGGGATTGTAAGATATTAAAGCGTGGCCAGCGATATCGTCAGGTAAAATGACATAGTTAAAGGGGAAAATAGAGAGAGAGGACGTAAGAGGGAAGAGGTAGTAGGAGATGGAAAATAGAGAAAGATATTTAAAGAGAGACAGAAAAAAAATTGATGATGATAGATAGGGGGGTGTAAAGGGAAAGAAAGAGAAAGAGTTAGAGATAGCAAAATGTAAGATGTGAGAAACAGAAAAGAAGATAGAGATAGAGAAAAACATTGAAAGAAACAGAGAAAGCGAAGAAAAAGAAATAGAGAGAGAGAAAAAAAGAAATATAGAAAAAAAAGAGTTGCACAAGAATAGAAATGAGAAAGAAAAAACAAAGGAAAAAAAACAGAAAGAGAGAGGAACAAGAAAACCTATCTACCAATACCCTCCATGAATACAGTGTGATCGGAAAAGCTAAAAATAAATAGACGTCATAAATTTCTACTTGCACGATTTCCCAAATGCTCACAAATCAGAAAACCAATTGTACAGCGTTCCCTTTGCGAGGCCACACGCAACACGAACGTTCACAAAAGCGGTGTTACTGTAACTGTTTCTCCTTTCTGGTAATCCTAAGTAACCTGAATGCTAATGCACACTGCGAGTATCTGAATATCCGTTGTTCCTAATTTGTCCAGAGGATCAGTGTACGGCAATTTTACATATCAATAGTAATAATAGTAAGTTTCTATTGGCAACTTGGGATACTGTGCAGATTTCGGGAAACTATAAAATAATCCTGGCTTTGGGAATAATATTTCTCACGTTATGTATTATGTCTGATTAGCGTATGATTTTTTTTTCTTTTATTGCGTATTTGATCACAAAAGGTAAGAGATTGCTTATATTATATTAAATGAGTATCATTGCCCTTTTTCATGGTGGTTGGAGACATCATTATCATTATTATTACTGTCATTATTAATATCAGAATCATCATCATTATCATTGTTATTATTATTATTATTACCAACATTATTACTATTATTATTACCATCACTATCAACGTGACACTTTAATCACCATCATCACCATCATCACCATCACAGTCATCACCAGTACATACAAACAGCTGTTCATATCTTGTATTACGAAATATGTGCAGTATTTTGAAAAGCAAGAATGTGAACGTTACTTTGTGGTAATCTGTAAGCCTCGCTGTTAAAGGGACATTGTTAATATGAGGAGTGTCATTATTCTTATTCTGTCTCTCTCTCTCTCTCTCTCTCTTCTCTCCTCTCTCTTCTCTCTTCTCTCTCTCATCTATATATTATATATATTATAAAATATTATATATTATAATATATATATATATATTATATAATATACTATATCAATCCTTCTCTCTCTCTCTCTCTCTTCCCCTTCTTTCTCTATCTCTTCCTTCCTCTCTCTCTCTCTCTCCTCTCTCTCTCTCCTCTCTCTCTCTCTTCTCTCTCTCTCTCTCTCTCCTCTATCTATCTATCTATCTATCTATCTATCTTTATCTATACCTTTCTCTCCTTTTTTCCCTTTTCTTTCTTTTCTTTTTCCCCTCTCTCTCTCTTCTCTCTCTCTCTCTCTCTCTCTCTCTCTCCTTCTCTCTCTCTCTCTCTCTCTCTCCTCTTTTATCTACTATCTATCTATCTATACCTTTCTCCCCCTTTCCTCCCTTCTCTCTTTTCTCTTCTTTCTTTCCCTCTCTCCTCCTCCCTCTCTCTCTCTCTCTCTCTCCCCTCATCCTCTCTCTCTCCTCTCCCCTTCCTTCTTCTCTCTCTCTCTCTCTCTCGCACCTCTTCACTTCCTACAAGAAGCCACAACGTCCCCTTGAGGGAATCCCCCCCCCCCCCTTTCCTTCATCCTTCTCCCCTTCTCTCCTTTCCCCTCTCCCTCCTCCCCTCTCTCCTTTCCCCTCCCCCCTCTCCCCTCCCCTCTCCTCTCTCTCCTTTCCCCTCTCTCTCCTCCCCTCTCTCCTTTCCCCTCCCCCTCTCCCCTCCCCTCTCCTCTCTCCTTTCTCCTCCCCCTCCCCTCTCTCCTCTATCTCCGCCGGCTGACCACATCCGAGTCTTCGTCTTTACGAGGGGAAAATTTGACCTCTCTGCTGACAGATGACCTCGCCCGGTTTGGTGTGAGGGGAGAGGGAGGGGAAAGGGAGGGAACGAGAGAAAAGGGTAGAGAGAGAAGGAGGGAAAAA
>NC_051399.1:10038653-10046153 GCF_015228065.2 Penaeus monodon | reverse complement strand
GAGAAAGGGCGAAGGAAGAGGAGGAGGAAGGGCAAAGGAAAGGAAGAAGGACGAAGAAAGGGAAGGAGGAACGAAGAAGGAAGAGAAGGAGAAAGGGCGAGGGAAAAGACGATGAAAGATGGAAGGAACGAGAGACAAAGGAGAGGAGGAGAGTGAGAAGGAAAATATTTCAAAAGAAGGCCACGAGGAGGAGCATAAATATATAATATAATATAAATAATATAAATATATATATTATATATATATATATATATATATATATATATATATATATATATATATATACACATATATATACTACATACATACACACACACACACACACACAACACACACAGACACACACACAACACATATACACACACACACACACACACACACACACACACACACACACACACATATATATATATAATATATATATATATATATATATATATATATATATATATATATATAAATAATATATATATATATATATATAATATATATATATATATATATATATATATATATATATATATATATATATACACACACACACACAAATATATTTCATACATACAAGAATTTCGAATATTTCAGACAGAGAATATCAAAATGCACCGAAGAGGAAAATAAACAAGGGAATGAAAGGAACTTGGAATAAATAAAGGAGAAAGCAAAGAAGACAAGAGAGAGAGAGAGAGAGAGAGAGAGAGAGAGAGAGAGAGAGAGAGAGAGAGAGAGAGAGAGAGGAAAAGGCCCAGCATCAGGGAACAAAGTAGTCTCATCCATATAGTTCTTATCTTTTCCTTATAAGGAGATGACAAATCATAAACTATTCTTATTAACGTCACTTCTGCCGTACCTTAAAAGCTCCTTAAACCTCCCCTGTCCACCCCTTTATTTTTCTTTTGTCTATTTCTTCTTCTTGTTTTCATTTTCTTTGCTTTCTTTTCCTTTTTTTATTTGTTTGTTTGTTTGTTTGTTACGTCTAATCTTCATCGTCATCATCTTCCATCTTCCTTCCTTTTCATTCTTATCTTCTCTCTTTCCTCTTCGTCTTCCTCCTCTTCCTCCTCCCCTTCCTTATCTCCATCTTCTGTCTCAACCTCCTCCTGCTTCTCTTCCTCTTCCTCCACCTCCTCCTCTTCCTCTTCCTCTCCCTCTTCCTCTTCTTCTTCTCCCTCCTCCTCCTCCTCTACCTCCACCTCCTCTTCATTCCTCCTTTCCTCCTCTTCCTCTCTCTCCTTTTCCCCCCTTTCCTCCTCTCTTCCTCCTCTCCCTTCCTCCTCCCCTTTTTATTTTACTTTTTCCTTTTCCCTTTCTTTTCCCCCATCCTCTCCTCCCTCCCCCTTTCCTTTTCTCATTCCTCCTCCTTTCCCTCCCCTTCCTCCTCCTTCCTTTCCCTCCCCCCCTCCCTCCTTTTTCTTTCCCTTCTTTTCTTTCCTCCCCCTCCCCTTTTTTTTCCCCTCTCCCTCCTCTCCCTCTTTCCCCCTTTTTCCTCCTCTCCCTCCTCTCCCTCCTTTCTCCTTTTTCCCCCTTTTCCCCTCCCCATTTTCCCTTTCCCCCTTTTCCCTCTCTCCTTTCCTCCCTTCCCCCTCTCCCTCCTCTCCCTTTCTCCTTTCCTCCTCCCTCCTCTCCCTCCCCTTTTTCCCTTTCCTCCTTTCCCTCCCCCCTTTTCCCTCCTCTTTCCCCTCCCCCCTCCCCCTTTCCTTTTCTCCCTTTTTCTCCCTTTCCTCCCCTCCTCCCCCTCCTTTCTCCCTTTTCCTTCCTCCTCTCCTCTTTTTTTCCCTTTCTCCTCTCCTTTTCTCCCTTTCCTCTCCTCCTTTTCCTCCTTCCCTCCTTTCTCCTTTCCTCTCCTCTTCCCTCCTTTCTCCCTTTCCTTTCTCCCTTTTCCCCTTTCTCTTCCTCCTCTTCCTCCTTTCTCCCTTTCCTCCTCCTCCCCCTCCTTTCTCCTTTCTCCCCCTTTCCTTTCTCCTTCTCCTCCCCCTCCTCCCTTCTCCTTCCTCCTCTCCCTTCCTCCTTCCTCTTTCTCTTTCTCCTTCCCTTTTTCCCCTTTCCTCTCTCCCTCTTCCTTTCCCCTTTCCTTCCTTTCCCCTTTCCTCCTCTTCCCTCCTCTCTTCCCTTTCTCCTCCTCCCTCCTCTCCCTCCTTTCCCCTTTCCTCTTCCCTCCTCTCCTCCTCTCCCTCCTTTCTCCTCTCTTCCTCCTCTCCCCCTTTCTCCCTTCTCTTCCTCTCTCCCTCTCTCCCTCCTTTCTCCCTTTCCTCCTCTCCCTCCTCTCCCTCCTTTCCCCCTTTTTCCCTCCTCTCCCCTCTCCCTCCTTTCCCTTCCTCCTCTCCCTCCTCTCCCTCCCCCTCCTCCCGAAAAGATAATTAATAATATCTCTTATTTTTTCCGAAAGATTTGTTTACCAGTTGAAAGCCTTGTCTTCTCTACCCCTCCTAACCCCCTCTATCCCACCCCTCTCCTCCCCCTCCCCCTCCCTCCCCCCCCTCCGTCTTCCCCTCATCTCTCGCTCTCTATCTCCCCTCTCAAGCGCTCCCATAGAAGCTTCTAGAACAACAAAAGAACAAAATAATGAGGCCTGTCACCAGCACATCCATCTCCCTCGCCGGCGCCATTGTCAAAGCACAGGCGACGCGTCATCACTAAGAAAGGCGGACTGCGTTTATCATCATCACGTCATCGTCATCTGTCATCTCATCGTCATGTCATCATCGCTATCATCGTACGTCACACACATCGCATCATCGCACGTCATCATCGCCCTTGTATCATCTCATCATCGTCTCATCATATCATCCTCATACATCGTCATCACGTCATCGTCATCATCTCATATCTCGTCAATTCATCGTCATATTCGTCATCTTCGTTGTTGTGGCAGAGTCGTTACTCGTGGTCGTTCATCGCTGTCGGTGTTTCTCTCTCTCTCTCTCTCTTCTTCTTCTTCTTTTCTTTTCCCCCTCCCTTTTTTTTCTCTCTTTCTCTCCCTTTTTCTCCCCCCCCCCTCTCTCCTCTCCTCTCTCCCTCTCCTCTCTTCTCTTCTTTTCCCTCCCCTCTTTCTTTTCCTCTTTCCCTCTCTTTCTCCCCCCCCCTCTCTCTCTCCTTCTCCCCTCTCCTCTCTCCTCTTATATATTTTAAAATAAATATATTATATATATTATTATATATAAAATTAAAATAATATATATATTATATATTTTTTTTTTAAATATATATATAATATATAATATAAAATTATATATATATATATATATATATATTTAAATAATTTTAAAAATAATATATTATTAAATAATATTTAAAATATAGATTTCTATATATATATATATATATATATTTTATTATATTAAATATATAATATATTATAATATATATAATTTTAAAATATATATATTATAAATATATATATTAATAGATTTTTTCTCTCCTCCTTTCTCTCTTTTCTTCTCTCTCTCTCTCTCTCTCTCTCTCTCTCTCTCTCTCTTTCTTCTCTCTCTCTCTCTCTTCTCTCTCTCTCTCTCTCTCTCTCTCTCTCTCTCTCTCTCTTCTCTTTCTTCTCTCTCTCTCTCTCTCTCTCTCTCTCTCTCTCTCTCTCTCTCTCTCTCTCTCCTCCTACCGCCTCTCTTTCTCAATTCCGGAAGAGAGTTCATTTGTCTCGAGAGCCATCTGAAAGCTCTCTGACATTATCCTGTCTTACGTAATGTGGGGAAGAGAGTGCCCCCTACCCCCAACCTCCTCCCTCCCACCCTCCCTCCTTTCCTCGCTCCACTAACCTCCTCCCTCCCTCCCTCTCTAGCTCCCTTTCTCCACCAACCTTCTCCTTCCCCTTTCTCTCCACCAACCTCCTCTTTCCCCTTTCTCTCCACAACCTCCTCCCTCCCTTCCTCCCTCGCTCCACCAACCTCCTCCCTCCCTCCCTCCCTCCCTCCCTCCTTCCCTCCACCAACCCCCTCTCCCCCCACCCCATCCCAAACCCCAAACCTCACGATGCCTTGTCCCTCCAGCCTGCTTTAGACAAGACTGCGCCTGCTTCAGATCAGCTCAGCCTGCTTTAGAGGCACCTGCGCCTGCTTTAGACTGTTGAATAGGTCCTAATCTTACCCGAGCTTCCATGAAATTGACTGGGCATGAATGAATTTGCATGATCCTGACTGTAAGCCTGTTTTTTTTGTTTGTTTTTTTGTAACATGATTAGAATAGAGGGGTCTTTGTTTCTTCATTTTCTTTTCTTTTTTTTTTGTTATTGTTGTTTTATTTATTTTCTTATTCTCTTTTTTCTTCTGCTTTTCTTTCCGTTCTCTTCTCGTTCTTCCGTTCTTCATCTTCTCCTTTTCCTCTTCTTTCCTATTATTATTCTGCTTTTTCCTCTTCTTAATACTCCCTCTTTCTTATTCTTTTTCTTCTCTTTTTTATTCTTTTCCTTCTTTTTCGTCATCTTCTGCTCCTCCTCTTCCTCCTACAGTTACTACCTTTTAAGTGTGCCCAAATAATTTGTTAAAAAAATGGAAATATATATATTGTTCTATATATTGTTCTAAAGTAGTTTTAACTAGTTTAAAAACATTATGTTTTCAGGAAGCATACGGTTTGCCATATTAGAGAAATTATATATTCATTAATTTAGAAATTTCTTTAAAGCTAAGCCTAGGTTTCCACGCGCCGGAAAGTAAAAAGTCAGCTGATTTACCCGCCTTTGGCCCTGAGCATAAACAATACGCTATAGTGCCGGTTACGTTCAGTCTGAGCTGCGTTTTATATGCGATCCTGAGTGCCAGCTGGTTCGAGGTCCTTTCCATAGCGGCTTGGTGATCGGGGAATCGCTACTATGACTGCTATTGCTACTACTACTACTATTATTACTACTATTGTTGCTGCTAGTACTACTACTACTAATGCTATTGCTACTGCTTCTGTTACGATTGCTACTACTATTGCTACTGTTGGTGCTGCTAGTACTACTATTACGTGTACTATTAAAGCTACTGCTACTGCTGTTCTACTTCTACTGTTTTTACTACAACTGCTATTTATGTCACAACTACTACTTTTGCTACTACTATTTCTTCTACTACAACTACTACTATTCATGTTACTATTACTTCTCCTACCACTACTTCTGCCACTGCTACTAGATCTACTACTACAACAACAACTACTACTACTACTATTACTGCAATTCTACACCTAATGCTACGTACTTTTCTCCTTAATTCTACGTTTACTCTCAACTTTTGATTTAACATAAATTGATGTGTTTTCCTAGCCTTTCATTCGAAGTTGCTTACAAACTGTACTGTGTAATCTGTATTTTTTTTTCTTTTTTGTCTCATTCATCAACAATAATTTTGTAATTGATGAATGAGACAAGAAAAAAACATTCATGATAATTAAATGTCAATAGGTAATGATGAAAAAAAAGATAAATTCCACAAATGATTTGAGAAAAAGATGCACGAGACGAAAAACTTCATCAGCTTAATCTCCTTACCCA
The DNA here is from genome assembly GCF_015228065.2 of Penaeus monodon. Lineage (NCBI taxonomy): Eukaryota > Metazoa > Arthropoda > Malacostraca > Decapoda > Penaeidae > Penaeus > Penaeus monodon. The sequence continues at coordinate 10,040,671 of NC_051399.1, read as the reverse complement.
AGCAGCACTCTTATCTTATCTTATCTTATCTTTATCTAATCGGTGTTCAGTCACGATATCTCATCTATGGTCTGGCTGAAATGGGGATAAATCTGGCCCTTTTTAAGACGAGAAAAAGGGAGATTTTGGGGTAATGTTTTTTTTTCCCCTAAAAATGGGGATGTCAGCTGTGAATATCAAAGGAGGAATATGAGTGGGGGGGAGAATAAATGAGGAAAAAAATGGGAATGAATTTATCTCATAATAATGGGAGGAATAAGAGAAGTAGACGAGTTTTAAATGAAAGGGAAGTTTACTACAAGGGTACAAGTTATATTTATTTCTAGACTTAAGGAGTAACACGTGTTTTCCATTACTAAATTCAAGGTCAAGTTTGTGTACATAGGAGATAACTGTAACGCATATCCATAAACTTACATGAACATATAGATATGCACACACAACTATACCCACAGACAAACACATATAGACACACACATATACATACACATACATGTAGATACTCCTTTAACATTCAAATACACCCCCCCCTACCTATATACACATACTCCACGCGTCCCCCCCCAAACACATATACATTCTACCCCACCTCCTATCCCTATATACATTTATATATGTACCCCTACCCTCCTCCCCCTCCCACACTCACTACTGCACACATACACACATGCACATGAAACCTAACACACACACATGCACCCTCACCCCTTGCCCCTCCACATACACATACACACGTACACATCCCAACAGAGCATCTCGACGTAAACTCAGGCAGGGTACTATAATCTCAACAGTTTTCTTGTTTACCATAAACCACGCAACATGCCATGACTCACCCAAGGCCCCAGGATCGGGTTTAACGTCTTGACTGATCCTTAAGAAGACAGGCGACCTCGCTCTCTGTTGCTAGTGGACAGGGATGATAATGTATGTGAGAGAGAGAGAACATTGTTTGTGTGGGGAGAGGAAGGGAGGTCTATTAAGTGCGGAGGGAAGCAGAATTGTACTGCGGAGAGAGACAGAGATATTGATGTACTGCGGAGAGAGGCAGAAATGTCTTTGTACTTTGGAGAGAAGAAAAATGTTTTGGAGAGAAGCAGATATGTTTTTTTTACTCTTGAGTGAAGAAGAAATATACTGTGGAGAGAGGCAGAGATATTAATGTACTGCGGAGAGAGGCAGAAATGTACTTCGGAGAAACGCAGGAATATTTTTGTACTTCGGAGAAAAATGAAATGCACTGTGGAGAGGAACCAATTTACTATAGAGGGAAAGAGATACTTTAATAGACTGGGAGAGAGGCAGCAATGTCTGTGCACTGTGGACTGAAGCAGAGAGTTCCATGTGGTGTAGAAAGAGAGACGGTACTTTGTGTGTACTTTGCCGATTTAGAGAAAATTTGAGAGCGACAAAAATACTCGTGAAATGGGGCGTAGGAGATGAAATAAAAAGGTGTAGGAGACAAAGAAAAACGAGAAAAAAAAACGATCCGTTGAGTTCATGCAAAAAAAAATTGAATAAAAAGTGGAGAGGAACGAAAAAAATATCTGCGTGCTGTGGCGCTGACATAGAGACAGAGAAAAAAAATGTTTGGGATGGAGAAAGGTGGAGATAGAGATGTTGCAGAGTGGAGAGAGGTGGATGAGTGGTTGAATGAGGCGTCAAGGGACTTAATTACCCTGAATAATCCTACTTAAGGGTCACTTAAGAGCAGTTTTGATTGCCGTCGTGTTTGTCGTTTCATAGAGTGGTGATCTAAACCGGTCGTGATGTTGATTAAAGTCGTTAATTCAGTTATTTTTATGTGTGTGTGTGTCTGTGTGTGTGTGTGTGTGTGTGTGTGTGTGTGTGTGCGTGTGTGTGTATGCATTATTTTTGTGTATGTGTTTGTACACGTGTGTGTGTGTGTTTGCATGTGTGTGCTTGAATTTGTATGTACCCCATTTTCTCTATAAAAAAAAAAAAAAAAAAAAAAAAGAACGACCAAGAAAACGTTGTTAAAAATACCAACCGAAAAA
>NC_051399.1:10021249-10026053 GCF_015228065.2 Penaeus monodon | reverse complement strand
CACTCTCGCTTATGCGCCGCCAAGATCCGTAGACGAAATTCGCCGATAAAGGAGAGAGATTCGCAGATTGTATAAAATTTTGCCTCCGCTGTTTCTTGGTCGCTCAAGGGGTTTAAAGCCGGTGGGTTTGGCTACGTTTGTATGTATAAATACTTGCATGGCTTACAGACATATAATAAACATAAAATCTACACAATATTAATATTTATATATATATATATAATTAAAATATTAAAATTTTAAAAAATATTTTATTATTATATTAAATTAATAATTTTATAATTATTTTTAAGTTAAACCACCACACACACACACCCCACACCACAACCACCACCCACACCCCACACATATATATTATATATTTTTAATTTATATATATCTTTTATTTTATTTTTTTTTTAAATTTTAAAAATTTTATTAATTTTTTTTTTTCTATTTTATTTTTTATTTCTTCCCCTTCTTTTCTTTTTATCCTCTTTTTTCTTCTTTTTCATCTATTTTTTTTTTCTTTCTCTCTTACTTTTTTTTTAAAAATTTTTTATTCTTATTCTCCATTTTTTTTTTTTGTCTTCTTTTTTTTTTCTTTTTTTTTCTACTTCTTTCTTTTTCTTTCTTCCCTTTCTTCTTTCCTATTTTTTTTTTCTCTCCCCTTTTCTTCCCCCTTTTTTTCCCCTTACTCTCTTTTTTTTCTTCTCTTTTTTTTTCTTTTTTCCCCCTTTCTTTCCTTCTCTTTCCTTCTCTTCTCTCTCTCTCTCCTATTTTCCTTCCCCCTTTGTCATCCCCCTTTTTCCCCTTCCCCCCCCTTATCTTCTCTTCTCCTCTTTCTCTCTCTCGCCCCTTCTTCCCTTTCTTCCTTTTCTCTCCTCTCTCTCTTCTCTCTCTCTCTCTCTCTCTCTCTTTTCTTTCCCTGTTTGTGTGTGTTTTCTGCCTGCTTCTCTCTTTCTCCTTTTTTTTTCTTTCTTTTCTCTTTATTTTTCTCTCTCTCTCTATCTCTCTCTCTACTCTTCTCTCTCTACTCTTCTCTCTGTTTTGTGTGTGTGTGTGTCTGCTGCTTCATCTATTCTCTCTTCTCTCTCTCTCTCTCTCTATCTCTCCTCTCCTCTTCTCTCTCTCTTTCCTTCTCATCTCTCTCTCTCTCTCCTCTCTCTCTCTCTGTGTGTGTGTGTGTGTGTGTGTGTGTGTGTGTGTGTGTGTGTGTGTGCGTGTGGGTGTGCGTGTGTGGGCGTGTGTGTGTGGTGTGTGCGCTGTGTGTGTGTGTGTGTGTTGTGTGTGTGTGTGTGTGTGTGTGTGTGTGTGTTGTGTGTGTGTGTGTGTGTGTGTGCATACCTACCTACATACATACCTCTATATACTAGTGCCTCTATTCAACTATTACATCTATCTATTTCTCTCTCTCTCTATCTTTTCTCTCACTCTCTCTCATCCCTGTACTGTCTCTCTCTGTCTCTCTCTCTCTCTATCTCTCTATCTCTCATCTATCTTCTCTCTCTCTCTCTCTCTCTCTCTCTTCTCTCTATCTATTCCTATCTCCTTCTCTACCTCTCTCCTCTATCTCTATATATCTGTGTGTGTGTGTGCGTGTGCATGTATATATGTATGTATGTGTGTATGTGTACACATATGTATACACACCCGTACATACGATCACGCACATGAATACATACATACATGCGATATTTAGATATACAAACAGATATAGAGTGAGGGAGATAAAAAAGATAGAGAATGTCCATCTGCGCAAATACGCATGTCGTGTATGCACCCCCAACACACATACCCAAGAAGCCGCCATACCAAAGACAGCAAAAACAACCATCCCCCCCACCCCCAACCACCCACCTACCCCTCCCCCCCACCCCCAACCACCCACCTACCCCTCCCCCCACCCCCAACCACCCACCTACCCCCCCCCCAAAAAAAAAAAAAAAAAAAAAAAACTTTGACCGGGAACTTTCTCAATCCTTGCATTCCGACTTCATACCAGTGACGTCACCTTGCAATTGTGTGCAAAGAGGACGATCGTGCAACTGCGAAAGAATGCACGAAAATAAGAATAAGAATAAGAAAATAAGAGATAAGTAAAGACCGGGCGGATCCCCTTACGAGAGAAAAAAAAAATAGAAGATATTGAAGTAAACAGAGAGTTTCTTTCCTCGTCAACAGGTAAATCGTTTGGACCATCAAAGAGGCGGGTGCATCAAAGGACACTTGTTTTTGGCTTCAATCTGGCATTAAATTCGGATTTTCGGGGTTGGAAGTCTGGCGCGAGGGAAGGGGAGAGAGGTTGGGGGTGAGGTTGGATTGGGGGGGGGGATCCTGGGAATGGGGGGGAGGAGGGGGGAGGTTGGGGAGGATCCTAGGAATAGGGGGGCGGGGAAGGAGGGGGTGAGGTTGGGGGGAATGCTGGGAATGGGATGGGGGGGAGGTTGGAGGAATCCTGAGAATGGGGGGGGGGGGAAGGAGGTACGGGGGAATCTCCTTCTCCTCCTTCCTCCACCACCTCCTCCTCCTCCTCCTCCCCTCCTCCCCCTCCTCCTCCACCATCGTCCTCCTCCTCCCCCTCCTCCTCCTCCTCCTCCTCCTCCTCCTCCCCCTGGGGAGTGGGGTGGGGAGAGGTGGGGGAGTAGGGTAAGAGGAGGGAAGTGCAGGGCATGGGGAAGGGGGGGTAGGATACGAGGAGGGAGGTGTGGGGAGGGGGAGGGGGTTTATTTTTGCTGCAAGACGGGGGGAAATGGTGGTGCTGATAATTATATAGATAATGGTAATGATGATAACGATATTAATATCACTATTAGTAATGATGAAAATTATAATTATAATAATAATAGTAGTGGTAATAATAATGATGATAACAATATTGATAACGATAACAATAATACCAGTGACAATGATAATAACAGTAATAATGATAATAATAGTAATAATAATAATAATAATAATAATAATAATGATAATGATAATAATAATGATAATAATAATAATAGTATAACATACCCTCCTCTTGCATGGAAATTATAGATAACTAGAGGGACCAGAGCTACTAACCGGAGAAAGTCAAAAGAAAGAAATCTACTGTATACAGAAAAAATGATTCAGTGAAAAATCGAAGAAAAATTTTGTCCATGGCATGGGTGGATCATCCGAAGGCGTACGAGATGATCCCACACTCTTGTTAATGGAAACTCTTGAAGCCCTGAAAGGAAGTGAAAATGTTTGAAATCTGCTAAAATAGACAAGGGAATTGTGGGGATCTGAAATGATGTGCAAAGATGAAATATTAGAAGTAAGAATAAAGGGAGGGATATTTCAAGGGGATGCGTTATCACCGTCGTCGTTTGTCTGATCAGTGATCCCACTTATAAGTATTTTGAGGAAAAACGTCACCTGGGTAAGAGTCTGCATCAAATGAGGCTAAGATTAACCATTTACTGTATATGAATGATCTAAAAGTGCACCGAAAAAAAAGCAGAAAGATCTTGAATCATTAATACAGACAGTCAGAAGTTTCAGCTAAGACTGCAACTGGTATCGAGAAGTGTGCGTCACTTGCCATTAAAGGAGGAGAGATTGTCGAGTCTGATGGCATTACTTTGTCATATGATAAAATGATAGGGAACTTACAAGAAGACGGAAGTTAAAAGCACTTGGGTGTTCAAGAGTTAGATGATATAAAAGCAACAGAGACAGAAAGAGTCAGTAAAGAATTTAGGCGTAGAGTGAGGAAAGTGCTAGAGACAAAATTAAATGGAAATAACATCGTTAAAGAAATTAATACGTCGGCTGTTCCCGTGGTCAGATACATGCACCCGATGAAATGGTACAACCATGTGCCAGAAAGCGTTGTCGAAAATGATACTTGCAAGGTATTTTAGGACTTTACTATTCAAACTTCCCTTCTCTTAATCAAGAAGGAAAATAACTGCCTTATCTCTGACTTTGCCATTCCATATGATACCCAGATTGAACAGAATGAGAAAGAGAAAGTTGATGAATATCAGGATGTAAAGGGAGAACTCCAAAAATTATGGAATATGGAAAGTAAAATTATTCCCTATAGTCATCGGAGCATCAGGAACACCACCAAAAGGCATCAGAAGGAGAGTAAAAGAGCCAGGAATTGAGACCGGAATTGAAGAGATGCAGAAGACTGTAATCTTGCATTCTGCAGGGATCCCGAGAAAAGTTCTTGAAAATTGAGGAGATGCTGTCACCAATATCAAGGAGACATTACCATTGGATGAAATGACATGTTTCAATGTGCGATGATTTAATAATGATAATAATGTTATAATAATAAATATGATAATAATAATTGTATAATAATTATTGTAATAATGATAATAGTAATAATCATCATAATGATCATCATCACCATAAGTATTAATATTAGTACCATAACTATTAATATTAGCACCAATACGATAGTGTTTTACCATTTATAGAAGTAGTAATAATGATAAGGATATTAATAATAATAATAAGAAGAAGAACAACAACATTTGCAATAGTAATAACAACAACAATAACAAAAAAAACAACACCATCATCAACAACAACATCAACAACAACAACCACAGCACAAGACTCGTATAAAATGAGGTTTACGTGGGTCAGTCTCGTCGCGAAATGACCCCAGACCATTAAGTTCCGCAAACCTGCCGACCCGTAATGAGATTCGAGTGAAGTTGTCGGTTTGTTTGTTCCATTGTTCTTGTTAGCGGGGGGGAGGGGGGGAGAGTTTCGCCTGTCGAGAGATCTGGCGGAAGAACGGCATGCCAACTCCTGCCAATCTATTCTATCTACG
>NC_051399.1:10008749-10013749 GCF_015228065.2 Penaeus monodon | reverse complement strand
GGGGTTGTACGTTTGAGGTACTGTACCATCATTGGTGTTATCGAAAGAGCTAATTACGAGAATATATATATTTTTTTTTTTTTTTTTCTGTGAACAAAATATGAAGCACACTCACAAAAAAAACACGACCAATGAAAAAAATATTCGATAAACCCGAAGCGCAGAACGACAAAAAACCTATGATGATGATAAATAACTAAAAATCTATATACTAAAAATAAAAAGTAAGTATAAAAACAGTAGACCAACACAAGGCGCAAAACACGACCAAGAACATTTTTTTCCGACAAACACGAATCTAACGAAAACGAAGCGCAAAACAACACAAAAAGATAGGGTAATAATAGATAGATAAAAAATAAATAAATAAAACATTCGACCAACAGACAAAAACAGCAGACAAACACAAGGCGCAAAACAGGATCAAGAAAAAAAAGGAGTCGACAAACACGAAACAGACGAGGCACAAAACGACAAAAAAATAAATGATGATAATAAATAACAGCAGGAAAACACGAAGCGCAAAATAGGATAAAAAAAAAAAAAACTGACTAACAGGAAGCGCAAGACAGCACAAAACAAAATGTAGACAAACACTAAGCGCAAGATAAAACAATTTCCTTTAAATAAAAATAAACAAATAAATAAATAAATAAATAAATAGAAAAATCGATAGATAAACAGCGAACTAACACGAGGCGCAGAGACGTCGGTGGGGAGGGTGTCTCAATCCCACTGAAAGGAAGGTAAATATGGACAGTTTGGGGAAGGCAGCGGCTGTTGCCTCGGCCTAAGACGCGTGAAAGAGGAAGCTATTCATCGATCTATCGGCATCATCCGCCATGAAATAGGAAGAGAACAAGGATAGACATGGATTTGATTCCGCAAGTCATCGTCTCATACGCCTCTCCCTCTCCCCCTCTCTCTCTCTCTCTCTCCTTCTCTTCTCCCTCCTCTCTTCTTCCTTCCTCCTCTCTCTCTCTCTCTTCTCTCTTTCCCCTCTCTCTCTCTATTCTCTCTCTCCTCTCTTCTCCTCTCTCTCCTCCTCCTCTCCCCTCCTCTCTCTTCTCTTTCTCTCTCTTCAACCTGATGTGCATAACCTAACAGATGTGTAAATAGACTGAGAAATACAGTTGCACAACGAGCCTGTGTAACTTTACTCCCTGGGCACCGGACTGAGAGAGGTAGAGAGAGAGAGAGAGAGAGAGAAGAGAGGAAGAGAGAAAGAGAGGAGAGAGAGAGGAGAGAAAAAAGGGGGGAGGAGGAAGGGAGTGAGGGGGAGCAAGAGAGAAAGGGGAGGGAGAAGAGGGGAGAGAGAGAGAGAGGGGAGAAGAGAGAAAGAGAGAGAGAGAGATAGAGAGAGAGGGAGGAAGGAGTGAGGAGAGCAAAAAAGAAAGGGCAGGAGAGAGAGAGATAGAGAGGAAAGAAAGGAGAGAGGAAAGAAAAATAGAAAGGCAGAGACAGAGAGAGAGAGAGAGGAGAGGAAAATAGGGCGTGTTTTTAAAAATATCTAAACAAAAAGGGGCCGAACGGACGCAGCTGTAAAGTTATCGTGAAGGGGGGAACTGCAGTTTATCCATAGTACCCCCGGCTTCAAAAGGATCTTTTTTTTTTTTTTTTCTCTCTCCCTTTTTCCCCCTCTCTCTTCCTCCCCTCTCCTCTCCTTTTCCTTTCCTTCCCTCCCATCCGTCCTCCTCTCCCAAAAAAAATTTTCCCTTTTTCCCTTCCCCCCTCTCTCCCCCCCCCCTTCCTCCTCCCCTCCCAACTCTTCTCCTCCCTCTCTCTCCCTTTCTCTCTCTCTTTACCCTCTTGTTATTTTTTTCTCTTTTTTCTCCCCATTCTTTCCCAAAATCTTGAAATTGATTTTTTTTTTTTTTTTTAAAACAAAATTATGAGGGCCCCCCCTTTTTTTCCCCCCCCAAAGGGGTTCGGGGGTGGGTTGGGGTGTTTTGGTTTGTTGTGTTGGTTTTTTGTTTGGTTTTTTTTTTTTTGTTGTTTTTTTTTGTTTTGTTTTTTTTGTGTTTGTTGTGTGTTTGGTTTTTGTGTTTTTTGTGTGTGTGTGTGTGTGTGTGTTTGTTTGTGGGTGTGGTGTGTGTGTGGTGGGGCGTATGTAGGACCCAAAATCAGATTATGTACCGGCTGCGGATTAGCTCCTTCGTATGTTTATTGACATGTGTTTAAGCACCTAGTTTGCTCATTTACCCTTCTGTCACTTCGGTATATACACTTCCTAGGCATTATACGACCCGTGGTATTCCCTAATGAGCTGCAGATTTTGACTCTTCTTCCTCTGCATTGTGAAGAAGTATATTTTTCGGGGGAAAATGAGTTTTAGGAAAGGTAAAGTAGAGCAGTTATGCTGTTAAGCACATACCCTGCGTGCGAGTTAATGAAAGGGTACACACACCACACACACACGCGTGGAGATAGATAGATATTGATAGATGTAGATATGGTACACACACCACACATGCACGCGTGGAGATAGATAGATATAGATAGATGTAGATATTTGAATTATATAACTGAATATATTTTTTCTTCCTTTATTTATTTACATATGCACAGATACAGAAAGTGAGGGACTGAGATAATTAGGCAGATTCGAACAGAGATGAATTGACAAAAACACCAAATCGTGCCTCCTGCATTTTTTTTTAAAGCACATTCTTCCCTTTTTTTTCCTCTCTTTTCTTTTTATACGAAAATCCTTTTGTCTTGACACTCTCCACCGCTTGCCTCCCTCTCCGTTCTTTTAGCGAGATTCTGATTCTATTCCGTCCTTTCATGTCTTAAGAAGCCGCGTTATACTACCTCCGGGGCTGCTTCTGAGACAAATCCGGCTCCGCGCACTTCGGGGGGGGGAAAAGCAGCGAGATTTTATTTTTGAGTTTATTTCCGTTTTTTAAAGAAGAATATATGTGTGTGTGTGTGTGTGTGTGTGTGTGTGTGTGTGTGTGTGTGTGTGTGTGTGTGTGTGTGTGTGTGTGTGTGTGTGTGTGTGTGTGTGGTGTGTGTTTTGAAAGGAAGAAACAACATTGTAGGTAAGGAGATACAGAGAATGAAAGAAGATTGAGAGAAAGGGGGGGAGGACGTAAAGAGAGAAAGAGCAGGAGAGAGAGAGTAGACAGCGGAGAGAGAGGGAGATAGATAGATAAATAGGGAGGAGAGAGAGGAGGGGACACAGAGAATAGAAGAAAATAAAAGAGGGGAGAAGGAAAGAAAGAGAAAAGGAGAGAGAGGAGAGAAGAAAAAGAAGAGCGAGAAAAAAAGAAATTGGCTTCATCAACACGTACATTACTTACTCTCCCATTTATCACCCCTAACGTAAATAAATAAATAGATAAAAACTTTCAAACTCCCCTATCAGTCACCCTTACTCCCTCATTTATTCCCAATTATCGGTATTACCACCTTCCGCCTTTCCACCAGAGCCAGCAGTGGACTTCGGAGTCCCCGTCGCGTCGAGAGCTTCCCTAGGGGCATGGCCAGGGGCGGCGGCGCTCCACATCGACCTCGGCTCCTGTAGTGGCAGCTGGGGACGAGGGAGAGGAAGGGAGAGTAGGAGAGGGAGAGGAAGAGAGAGTAAGAGAGGGAGAGAGAGGAAGGGAGATTAGAGCAGGGAGACGAGAGAGGGAGGGTGAGAGAAAGAGAGAGGTGAGAGAGAGGAAGAAGGACGAAGGGTGTGAAAGAGAGACTAAGGGTGAGAGAGGGAGAGTAAAAAAGAGGAATGGAGGTAAAGGGGGGGAGGGGTGGGGGAGAATGGGGCCGTGAGGTGAGGGAGAGTAGGAGAGGAAAGTGAGAGAAAGAAAGAGAGAGAGAGAGGATGAGAGATGAAGGAAAGGGTGAAAGAGGAAGATTAGGATAAGGGGGTGAAGGTAGAGAGAGAAAGGCGAAAGAGAGAAGGGAGAGACAGAACGAGCAAGAGAGGGGGTGTGAAGGAGAAAGAGAATGTGTACAGGAGAGGGAAGTAAAGGGAAAGGAGACGGAAAGAGCAAGAGAAGGAGGTGAAAGAGACAGAGAGAGAGAGAGAGAGAGAGAGAGAGAGAGGGAGGGAGAGAGAGAGAGAGAGAGAGAGAGGGAGAAGTGAGAGAATAAGGAATAATATTAGTAATATAGGTAATATTAGAGAAAGACGGAAAATATGAGAAGAAAACAAAGGAAAAAGACAGAAGGTAAGCGACATAAAAACAAAAGAGGAACAGCATCTATCTCTCGTTCATATATAAACGAGAGATAGAAAGATAAGGAACAGCGAAAAAGAGAGAGAGAGAAAAAAAAAGAAAAAGACAAGAGAGCGAAAGAGAGAAAGATTTACTGCCGAAAATTCAATAGAATCAGTCCAACAGGCCTCAGGCATTACGAGGAACAGGAAACTCTCAATTCTGAATGCATCTTTTTTCCCATCTTCTCTCCTCACTTGTGCCAATTATGAGGACAATACAGCGCCCAGAATGCTGTTTGCGACTCAAGTGGCCCAGCGCCTGAGGGCGAGGTGGGGCGCCGAGGCAATAGTGGGTACGAGGAGGAGGTGGTGGAAGTGGGCAGGAGAGGCGACGCATGTTGGAAGGAGGCGGATGGTGGATAATTGGGAGAAAGAAGGTGGTGGAATAAATGTTGGAAGGAGGCAGATGTTGGATAATTGGGAGAAAGAAGGTGGCGGAATAAATGTTGGAAGGAGGCGGATGGTGGATAATTGGGAGAAAGAAGGTGGCGGAATAAATGTTGGAAGGAGGCAGATGGTGGATAATTGGGAGAAAGAAGGTGGTGGAATAAATGTTGGAAGGAGGCGGATGGTGGATAATTGGGAGAAAGAAGGTGGTGGAATAAATGTTGGAAGGAGGCGGATGGTGGATAATTGGGAGAAAGAAGGTGGTGGAATAAATGTTGGAAGGAGGCGGATGGTGGATAATTGGGGGGAGAGGAAGGATAATGGAATAAATGTTGGAAGAATGCAAATGTTGAGTAAATGCTGGAAGAGGGTAGAGATGATAAAAAAT
>NC_051399.1:9993749-9996249 GCF_015228065.2 Penaeus monodon | reverse complement strand
ATATGATAATACTGAGTCACTGAACAGAAAACAACGATTCTTTGACAAAGAGACACAGTGTATGAAATACTGCATACGTTTCTAAATAAATAAATAAATAAAAAATAGTGATAAACAGATCATTAGTTGTAATAATGATTGTTCATAATTAAGAGGGTAATGATTAACAGTTATGGCAATGGCACAGAAATAACGACAATCACCATAATATTTATCACAGCAATAGCAACGGCATAATTTTGGCGCGAAGTGAAAGCAAAAGCAACAATACGAGCAGTTATGAAAAGGTAAAACATCCTTGCATAAACTTCCCCATTTAGATCACATTAACAGCCAAAAAAAAGTCTGCCATTAATCGTCTGCGGAAACGTTTATTTCTGACGTTATTATCCGGAAATAACGAATAACCCCGCGGTACACAAACAGCCCTCGATGACGTCATAGCTAACCCACACGCCAGCGTCTTCATTCCGCCAGTGAAATTGTGTTGCGCGGGAGGGCTAGTTCTTATTCGTGCGATGAGATATTTTTTTTTCTAATTTGTCTTTAGTTTCGGATATATCTTTTTAAGTTAAAAGAAAAATGAAGAATGTAAGAAGCGTCTGTGTTCTTGTATGAGGAATTCCGAAATTTACTAATTGTGAAGTAAAATGTATATAGATTTTACGTAACTGTTCATGATATTTGATTGGTCCCATATTGAGAATGTTAATTTAGTTCACGTGTATTTTCATATGGTAGGAACGAAAAAAAATCGCAATTTACCAAAGGCGTCTACCTGTTTTTATGGGTCCGTGGATACTTTATATCTCTCCTTATATATATTTTATGGAGAAATAAAGGTAGATTATACTTAAAACGCTCATGAGGTTCACCGTTAATAACACTTACACTGTCCTATTTTTTAGACTGAGATGCAACTTTGCAACATTTGGTGACGTCAGCATGAATATGTGTTGGATCTTGTTAAAATTCGGGTTGTAAAAACTCCGGAAATTCTGTCTCTCTCTCTCTCTCTCTCTTCTCTCTCTCTCTCTCTCTCTCTTCTCTCTCTCTCTCTCTCTCTCTCTCTCTCTCTCTCTCTCTCTCTCTCTCTCTTCTATCTATCTATCTATCTCTCTCCTAAGTCCCTTGGTGTACTCCCTCCCTCTCTATATTTCCACTTCTTTCCCTATTCCCACCTATCACTCACCAGTTCTTCGTCGTAACCGATTTTCTCCCTTTTCCTTCTCCCCTCTCTTCTGCCACCATCTCCCCCCCCCCCTTCCCTCCCCTCTTCACGAAACGCCGAAAACAACAACAAACGGGGCTGATAATTTTAACTGCATCACTCGTTAGCCTTTTCTGAACTAATCCACGAGAGAGAAAAGGGGAAAAGAGGGGAGAGAAGGGAAAGGAAAGGCGGAAAGAGGGGAGAGGAGGGAAAGGGAAGGGAGGAAGAGGAGGGAAAGTAGTGAGAGGAACGAAAGAAAGAGGGAGAAGAAGGGAGAGGATGGAAAGGAAAGAAGGAATAGGAGGAAAAGGAAAGGAGAAAAGAGGCAAAAGATGGGAAGAAAATAGGATAGAGGAGGAAAAGGGAAAAGACGAAAGGAGGGAAGAAGAAAAAGGTTAAAAAGTGAACCAAACTATAAATGGAGAAAATAAAAGCTGAGGAGAGAAGAAATAAAGAGAGCGGAGGAAAAATGTGGGGAAAAGGGGAAAACGAGAAGAACTGAAAGGGCAAAGAGAAGAAGAGAGAGAAGAGGCTAAAAGTAAGAGAGACAAAAAAGGAAGAGCAGAGGAGAACGAAGAGAACGAGACCAGAAAAAAAAGGAAGATAAAGAAGGGGAGAGGCCATAACACATGACAAAGAGGAAGTCACGGGATCCCAGGATGTGAAGTCCAGGATGTGGCACTTTTCGAGAGACGTGCCTTTAAGGAAAAAAAAAAGATTTATGTAACTCAACGATTAAAACATTTATAATCTCTGAAAGTCTGGACAAAATTGTGTCACATATAGACAAGTTTAGCCTCATTTAAGTGGTTTGAACGCAATACCTTCTAGCATTCAAGAGTACATTGGATGTCGATAGCGAATCCGCGCTTTACGTTCGTCGATTCACGTGCTGGCGAGGTTGTCTGTCGCATCTCTCTGTGTGTCTGTCTGTCTATATGTCTGTCTGTGTCTGTCTGCCTATATGTCTGTCGCTATTCGCTATCGACATCCAATGTACTCTTGAATGCTAGAAGGTATTGCGTTCAAACCACTTAAATGAGGCTAAACTTGGCTATATGTGACACAATTTTGTCCAGACTTTCAGAGATTATAAATGTTTTAATCGTTGAGTTACATAAATCTTTTTTTTTGTGTCTGTGTCTGTGTTTCTGTCCGTATGTCTCTCTCTCTCTCTCTCTCTCTCTCTCTCTCTCTCTCTCTCTCTCTCTCTCTCTCTCTCTCTCTCTCTCTCTCTCTCTCTCTCTCTCTCTCTCTCTTTTCTCTGTATACGGGGAGACGCAAGGC
>NC_051399.1:9971249-9976249 GCF_015228065.2 Penaeus monodon | reverse complement strand
TTTTTTTTTTTTTTTTTTAGAGTCGTCGCGATTCTGGTTTCAAATCTCGGTTAAAAGGTTTGTGATAGTGTGTTTTATATGGTGAATTTACTTGGATTTATTGTCACAATCCTTAACAATTTTTTTTTTCGCAGCTCTAGTCGAAGCCGCCTCTGTGTTCGGAACGGCGAAGCTCGTGTTCAGGCGAAATGTTATAGCGTGTTCGAATGTATCGCCTAAAAACGGTTGGATCCACGAGACAGTATTTTTGATTCCGGTGGCAGAAATAGCAAACATTAGACTATCCGTTTTAGCGAAATTCGAGACGGGATCATGGTTATCGTCCCTATAAAATTAAACAGCAGAGGATCGCTGCAGCTCAGGTGACTCCCGGTTAAATAATTTGTTTTCACCATCTCGCGGAATTCCGGTCAAATGTCATGCCGAGTTATCAGAAGATGCTGAATTCTTCCTCTTGGACACGATATGCCTCTCCTCTTGGCTGGTGCATTTATTTTTAAAGCATTCTGAGGATTGCGTATAGTTTGCACTTTGCTTATGCAGGCACTGAAAGGTGGAGAGGGATTGTATAATATATGATTTCGAAATAGTGAATAAAGTTGGTTTGGTCATCTTGGTTTCTTCTACTGATGCGACTAATGTGATTATCCGAGAAATTATATATGAGATCCAGCATCACGAAATGTTATAAGAGATTAACGTTAAATGGAAAATGAATATTTCAGTGAACGTTAATCGAGAAACATATACATTTTTTAGCATTTGATACACATTCCAAAATCTAACACAGCGATCTGTTTTCACCAACCGCCATAAAAGAAGAAATATGCAAACTCCGCCTCTCAGCATGCATTAGACAACGCAGAGCCATGTTTTTTTTTTCTTTTTTACGTATCTCATTGCAGCTGGGCCGGAAAACCCGAGCAACATTTACAAAGAAGACTGCCATGTCTCTCTTGCCAGCTTTTACCACTCTGCATCCGCGCATTTTTAGTGCCTTTTTCCCCAACATTGTCGCGCTTGGTCCATCCGCCAAAATCTGTGAGAAATCGGACACTCCCCGGCTAACTTCCTGACCAGGTTTTCTGTTGGGGGAAGTTGCCTCACAATTCACGCCATTTCTTACGAATGCGCCTTGGAACTATCGCCGTCGTTTGGAAATTTATGACGGGGGTCCCACGCGCGTGAAAATTGACTTTATTTACCTCTGAAGAGCAGGGGGAAAGTCCTCCTCTACCCCACCTCGCCTCCTCTCTCCTTCTCCCCCTCTCCCCTACTCCTCCTTCCCACCTTATTTCCATCAGATGCATCCGAAACATTTTTATTGATCATTATGTTTTATCTATCCATCTGATATATATTGATCTATTTACTTATTGACATAATTTATTCATCTAAAATATAATTTGTCTCTTTCCTCTCCTTCTTTCCCCTTCTCGCTCGCCCTCCGAAAAGCTCTAGACATTCGCAAGCTCTCTCGAATACATTAAGGTGGCCATACACAGGGACTAGAGTGAGACGTACAGCATAATGGCCAGGCTTATCAACTTCGTGGATCTCTCAGCCTGGCCCTTCTGGTGCGTTGTCTGTCTGTGAAACTCCGCGTTCCTTTCTTTTCTTTTCTTTTTATTTCCTTTTTTATCGAAGGTCATGAACCCCCCAAACATAACCTCAACACCTCGGACAAAAAGTTATACGACTTGGGACGACTTATTGTACCCCAAAGAAACCCACCTTGTCTGTGGTGCCCAGTGGTTGTACGTACCTGCCTGTCTCTTTCCTTCCTCAAGGTAATGTCGCCTGTGTCATACACTTGCAGTAGTAGTAGTAGTAATGTGTGTGTGTGTGTGTGTGTGTGTGTGTGTGTGTGTGTGTGTGTGTGTGTGTGTGTGTGTGTGTGTGTGTGTGTGTGTGTGTGTGTGTGTGTGTGTGTGTGTGTGTGTGTGTGTGTGTTTATCCGCCGCGGACCGAATAGCAAAAATAACATACCTTTTATGAATGAATTCATCCCTCAGTCTTCATTTGCATAGCTTTTAATTGTTATGATAAGTGGTCGGTCTAGAATTTCAAAACATCCGCTCCGTGATAGGATACAAAAACACCTCAACAATATCACAATCTCCTGAAAAAAAAAAAAAAATAATAATAAATAAAAATAAAAAATAAAATAAAATAAAGCGAATTCCCATCCATAACAATAATAATGTAAATAAATAAATACTACTACCAATAATAATTTGAACGGATTATAATGTAATTATAATATAATTACGTAAGACAGCTTCGCACAGGCAATATTAACTACCTGTTGCTGTCTCCATGAGAATCTCTCTAGGACACAGGAACTAAAAAGATGTAGTCACCTTCCTGGACACTGTTTTTTCTCGTTAGCTGACCCCCTTGCCTTGACCTTGCGGAAAGACAGAAGGAATTGTGAAGAAATTTTCATTCTGTCTCTTCGGGTGAGGTATTGTTTTGCTGTTTTTATTTATTTTCTTATTTTTTATTTTCTTCTTCTTCTTTTCTTCCTTCTTCTTATATTTTTTTATTTTCTTTTTCTTCTTCTTTTTCTTTTTTCTTCTTCTTATTTTTCTCGTCTTCTTCCTCTTTCTTCTTCTTCTTCTTTCTTCTTCTTTTTCTTCTTCTTGTTCTTCCTCTTCTTCCTCTTCCCATCGCCACACGAAGCCAAAATGACGGTTTATAAAAAAAAAGAAAAAAAAAAATATATATATATATTAATAAAACAATCTTCAAAAGACTAATATCCTACGAAAGTAAATAATCAAAATATGAAGCCTGGAATGTAAAAAAAAAGAAGAAAAAAAAAATCCCACAGAAGGAATAACATATGAAAAAATAACAGTGTAGTCCTTCTGGTGAACATCTTACCCCCTGAATTGCAAGTGAGCGATAAATAAGTGAAAACAAATCCATATTGACAAGGCCTCGCGAATGCACTTTGGATCGCGTCCTTCTTCACATTCTGTCTGTGAAAATCATCGTAATAATGATAATGATGAAATAATGATAATCATGACGATGATGGTTGTAATAGATTCATGATTATGACAAAAATAATTATAATGATAATCATAATATAAACAACAATGACAGTGATTATGATTATAATGATAATAATAATCATAACCATAATTATAATAACAATGTTAACAACAACAATACTAGTAATGATTATAATGATAATGATAGCGATAATAATAATAA
Source organism: Penaeus monodon (assembly GCF_015228065.2). NCBI lineage: Eukaryota > Metazoa > Arthropoda > Malacostraca > Decapoda > Penaeidae > Penaeus > Penaeus monodon. Next base: position 9,973,024 of record NC_051399.1, on the reverse strand, counting down.
TGATAATGATAAAAATAATTATAATATTAAGAATAATAACAAATATTACTATCATACTGATAATGATGATAAATCAAGAAATAACAATAATAGTAATAATAGCAATGATAATAATGATAATGCTGATGATAATAATAATAATGATAATGTTGCTGATAATAAAAATAATGATAATGCTGATGATAATAACAATAATGATGAAAATGACAATAATAACAATAATAAAAATACTAAATATGAGCAACTTTGCATAACCCATTCTCACCTCCCACCTCTGACTTAATAAAACCCTCATTTGTTCTTTAAAAAGCAAAGTCAAGTATGATGCGGCTGTGCAAACGCCTCTTTGGAAACAGAACAATAACATCTCGCCAACTCTACATCCTTTTTTTTTCCTTTCTTTTCTTTAAAGAGCAGAGAGGAAAGGCACAATAGAGACGGGAACAAACATCGCTGCTAATTCGATTGCTAAAGGCACGTTCCGTCCACTCAACCTACGAGGATGTTTTGATCTTTTGCTGGTGTTGTTTTTTTCTCTTCTTTTCTGTTGTTGTTTTTTTTGTCTTTTCTTTTCTCTATTATATACTTTTTCTTTCTTTTTTCTTTTTTTATCTTATTTTATCTTGTTTTCTTCTCCTCGGGCGCTAAGAAATGCAGTTGCGATTGTGCTCTTTATGTGCCGTTGTGTCGTTTGGTGTCTGATTATGAGTGGATTGTGTGTATGAGAGTGAATGGGGGAAGGGGGAGGGAGGGAGGGAGGGAAGGATGGAGAGAGAGAGAGAGAGAGAGAGAGGCATGAGAGGATTGAAGGAGAGAGAGAGAGAAACGGACAAAGAGAGTGAGAGGTAGATGGATCATGGATGGATGGATAGGTAGAGAGAGAGAGAGAGAGAGAGAGAGAGAGAGAGAGAGAGAGAGAGAGAGAGAGAGAGAGAGAGATCACGACAGAAAGAGAAAGAGCAAAGAGGACGACAAAGAGTCACAGACAGCCAGTCAGACATACAGACAGCCTAGATCGACCAACTTTCCTCCGTCGTGTGCGGTGACCTCGCCCCCCCCCCTCCCCTCGGCCTCCCAGGATCACCCAGTCTGACATCTCCGCCTCGTCTTGCCGGAAAACTTATGAAGGCAACTTTACTAGCGGCCAGGAATCCCCGTTGCTCAGAGGGCCGCGCCTGGAAAGATCCCAGTGATGAGGCCGCCAGACTTGGCAGATAGCCTCGACTCGGGTGGGGAGGGGAGGGGGGGGGAGAAGGAAGGGCGTGAGGAGGGATGTAGGGGTAAGGGGTGTATGGGGAAGGGGCTGTAAAGCGAGCGGAGGGGGAAGGGCATGGGGGGAGAGGAGGAGGAGGAGGGGTATAGGAGGATGGGCGTGGGGGATGTAGGAGGATGGGTGTAGGGGGAAGGAGGGGAAGAGACAGTAGCGTAGGGAGGGGGGGAGGCGGCGTTGCTGTATGGAGGAGGGGAGTCACAGGAGAGTAGGTCTATAAGAACAATGGGCGAAGAGGGCTGTAAAAATACTGGGGGAGGGGAAGAACTAGGAACACAGGGGGAAAGGATGGGAAGGGAGCCAAGGGCCGAGTAGCATTGTAAGGGAAGGGGAGAGGTAATAAGGCAGTGGAGGGTAGGAATTCTAGGGGAGGGGGAGAAGGAAGATGTCTTGCGGCGAAGGAGTGAGTCAAGCACACTGGCGCAACTTCGTATCACCTGATTGGCATATTCTCGTCGACTCGCCTGGCCTCTGCATCGAAGCGCGTAATGAGTTTACCTCAAAA
>NC_051399.1:9948749-9966249 GCF_015228065.2 Penaeus monodon | reverse complement strand
ACACCATTCATTTTTAGACTTTTCTCATCTGCATGCGGATATTAATCGTTCATATTGTAACAAGAACTTTCCAAACTTGCGAAGAGGTTTTAAAAAATACATATCCTATTTTGCTTTTGTTATTATCTTAATCAACCTCACTAGATATCATTTGAGAAAATATCACACCCGTTTTCGAGTCTTCTAACACGCGTGGGGGTATTATTGATCGTTTATATCGTAACGAGTGCTTTCCAAACTTCCGAAGAGGCTTCAAAATAATATCCATTATTTTTCCTCCACTATTATCTCTATCAGCCTCACTGTCACTCGATAAGTTAATTAAATGCCAAGGGATAAAAGCTGATTTCCATTGACACAGCCCGTGGAAGGGCAGAGAGGCAGATGGCCGACGTAGCCAACTGCTATGGCTACGTCGGCCGGGTGGGCGTGGCATGTCGTCTGAAATAAGGCTTTATATATCACCTACAGCAATCTTTGCTACTGTTTTTCCTTTGTTTGTTATGGCTTAATTTGTTCGGATAATGGTGAGGTCTGGCCAGTCGCTCCTATCCGCGTTTGGATGGAAAAAAATTGTTTGACATGATTTTTCCCCCTCGCTCTTGTAAATATTTGCCTTGCGGAAAGGATATAAAGTAACACTAGTAACAGAAGTGTAACCGACCACCGTCCCAGAGCAAGAGAAATGCCTCCTGAGATTTATCAAGTAATAATTGAAAAGCAACATATCTAACATCCTCCCCTTCTATAAAGAATGATCCATGTATCGGAAAAAAAATATATATAAAAAGCAGGGTGTTTGTCATACAAATGCACCGAGTAGCCAGGATGGTATGGCGACGAACGTAAATCTAGTTACCCCCAAAAAAATAAAATAAAAAAATCTGACCAGCAATACATCCCCAGATATCCACATTATCTAAATAAATAAATAAATAAGAAAGAAAGAAAGAGAAGTGTCCGTAATACAGGCGACGGCAGTGGTGGGTGGTAGGGCGACGCGGAAAAGGCTAACCGGCAACCTCTGCGCGGGGAGTTGAATGCGCCGATAGCCGCCATCTTCAGTCGAGCGGTGGCTGCCAGTGAGGAAAGGTCTACGTCGTCCACTCGCTGCTCAACGCCTGTGATTTCACTCTCGGGGGAACTGGTGATGACGGTAATGAGGAGATCTTGAATGGAATATACCAGATCAGATGGGCTGTGTGCTAAGGCTCTGAGAGGTTGAGAGATCCCAGTGGTTGGGTTGTGTTTTTTTTCGTGGGGGATTAAAAGAAATCTAGCAGTTTTTTGAAGGAAAGAAATCGGATAAAAAAATTGATCTTTTCTCGCCTCCCCCTTTTAAGAATTCGACGCAGGTGTGAAACTGTTTATGGGGAAGTGCAAAATCTCGCGACGTGTGACCACATTTTCCTCTGGGGGAAGTGTACTAACTCACCAGCAGTGAGAAGAACAAGGAATCGCCACTGAGACCGCTGGTAAGTCGAGAAACAGTTGAGTTTTTAAAAGGAAAGAGTGAGAGTTCAGTGTTATGAGTTGATTGTCGTAACCTGTGGCTGAGCGTATCTCAGGTAAAGTCCGCTTAGCGTGTTTTCGCCTGTTTATTGCGCCGTTTTATGCCGTTTAAGCGAAGAAGGGATAGTTAGCGTGTGTTTTCTCCGTTCTTATTATGTTTTTCGCGAGATGATGTTGGGGTTGTGGATTTTATGTCATTTTCTTAGGTACTCGATTAGCGGGTTATTGGCGTGTGGGAAAGGCGACCGCTGGCCTTGCTTTGGGGGAGGGGAGAGGAGGGAACTTGTGTACGTGTGTATACTAACTCTTAAAAGTGTACAAGTGTTCGCACGGGTTTAGGGGGGGGTAGGGGAGGGTACAGAGGAGGAGGGGGAGGGGGAGGGAGGGGAGGCCGATTTTGGAATGATGTCATGTACAGGTTTATAAACCACGGGCCCGCTGATCACAGAAGAGGTTGATGGCGCCATGCAATGTGTATATTGCAGTCTGGCGTGGGGCACTTGGCATCAGTCATTTTTCAAGTACTCTAGAGGTTTTTGAAGTCAGCATTTTCACCTGCAACACTTAGATGGCAAGTAATGGGCGATGAGGGACGGGGAGAGATTGAGAATAAAAAACTTTTTTATTTGTTCATTCATTTCACATCTCGTCAAAAAGAGCAGAAGTAAAGACCGTTATATTGTTTGCCCTTGGCAAGTTATAGATCTTTTTTTTAAATTTATGATTTGTTTTCCATCTTTTCAAGACTGATTTCGTTTCTGTTTTGAAGACGGACATGTTTTATTCACAGGATTGTTGCCTATCGTGATATGTCGGTGTTGGAAAGTCAAACATATCTATTCACGGCCGGAAAAAGCCCGATATTATTGCAATTTTTTTTCTCTGCGTATTATATTCTACGAATATTCTTCGGGGTGGACGCTGCATAATTAGGGGGTATGTTACCAGAATTTATGTAGCAAGTTATTTGTATTTATGGATAATTAATTTAATATGAATTATATATTTTTTATGTTAAAACTGAATTTATAGAAACGTTTTTAATATATTCTTTCCCGGAAGAAGCCACACCAACAGAGCCATTGTTGCAACCAAACGGAACAGATTGCGATGGTAAAAACAAGGCATTTGGGGCAGGAAAGCGGCGGTTCTATAATTTTAACATCTTTTCTAAGTTCCCAAGAAGAGAGAGGGGGTTCGAAAACACAAGCAGGAGGCGACGGAACTGCTGGCAAGAAGTTTTCCTCCTTTATTTCTGTAGATTAATATCACTACTGGATTTCATGTGAACCGACAAGAATTTTAACCAAGTTCGTGGATTTTCGGGAAAAAACGACCCAGTAGGCAATTACATTTGTCTGGTGAAATATGCGATATGAAACACTACATGAAAATAGTTTGGTCTTCATCGACTGATCATCATGCACGGCAAAGGCCACTCATGAATTCCCGGGTGCACATAGTCATGCAAGAGTCATGGGACCAAGCCATTCACGGACGGTTGGCCGAGCAGGGACGCCTCTCTCCCTTAAATATTGCAGAGGCATTTTTTTCACTTTTGCCCAAGTTGCAAATTGGCTTAAAATACGTCGAGTCGTTGTCCGCCTGTTTTCCGTCAGTGTGTGCTTTTCGGTGGTTTCCATAATTCGTTTGTATGGTAGTCCAGTGTGGAAAGAAGTGGGAAATGTAGTAATGAGTTGGGTTGGGTCTGATTTAAGGAGTCTCTCTCTCTCTCTCTAGTCCCCCCCTCTCTCTCTCTCCTCTCACTCTCTCTCTCTCTCTCTTCTCTCTCTCTCTCTCTCTCTCTCTCTCTCTCTCTCAATTTTTCCCTCTCTTCCCCCTTGTCTATCATCTCTCTCTTTTTCCCTCTCGTCCTTGTTTCTTCCCCTCAATTTCCACCTTCACTCCCTCCCACTTAAACAAATACAGTCTCACTATTTGTCTGTCTGTCTTTTCCCCTCTCTTTCTCGCTTTCACCGTCTTCCTATTCCATTGTGTGTGTCTGTCTGTCGGTCTGTCAGTTCCTGTCTTTCCAACCTGTTCTCTGGTGCATGTTCCACACAATTTAAAACATTTACTCCCCTCACTGTCTCATGCAAATTTTGTGATCTGCCGCTGTTAAAACATTTTTAACGGTGAATATTTTGAAAGAGTGAATTTCCCGCCCTTGCTGCTGAGTTAATTCGCAGGGTCAACCTCTAGGCACTAACAGTGAAGGAAGGTTGGTGGCCGAATCATTTTTACCAGCTTCGTCATTGTTTTCCTAAACCGAGGGAGGTCGTGCGCCGGTCGTAGTCGCGGCGTCGGCCTGTAATATGGGTGTGGCAAGCTTGCTCCACCGGGCACTCGGGAGTAGCCGACGGGTGAGGAAAACTCTACGGTCCCGACGCGCCCGATTTCGATCTTGTAGGCGGTGACTTGAATGCTGCTAAGAAATCCCTAATGATAAATGTGGGTGGTGCCGAGTTTATAACGAGATAATCTGTGTATCGTTCACTTCTTATTTATTTTGTTCGAATTACTGGCAGTAAATTTTGACGTTGTTATAGCGGGACGTGCAGTAAATAAAGTTGCTAGATTGGTTCATCAATACAGTGGCTCGGCTCAGATGTTTAGCTGGACTTTTTGTTAGCTCTTCCTATTTTAGAATTGGCATTGATCTGCAAAGGCCAGATTTGAATCTATATGACACTACAGTACTTCGATATTAATCTCTGTCGAGCGAATCTCTAAACGTTTATTATAAGGGAAGAAGAGTGTTTAAGAAGCAGAGAGAGAGAAAGACAGAGTGATGGGGGAAAGAGGGACATGGTGGATCGAAAGAGGGAGATGGTGGAGGAAAGAGGGAGATGGTGGGGGAAAGAGACAGTAATGAGGGAAAGAGGGAGATGGTGGAGGAAAGAGAAAGAGTAATGAGGGAAAGAGGGAGATGGTGGGGAAAAGAGGGACATGGTAGGGGAAGAAAGAGAGAGAGATTGGGGGGGGGGGAGACAGACAGACACTTTGAGACCCTTCAGATCGTAAGAGAACATCATTTGTAGCCTAACAGAGTGGAGAAAAAATCCTCCCGGCAGTAAGGAAATCACAGCTCATTCTTAACATCTTTTGGGTCGCACGTTTTGCAGGGCGATCGACTTAGAACTCATTTAGATTTGTATCATAACATCACGACAACATCTTTTCGGTTTTGTGATGGCTCCTTTAGACCGTGATTAAACTGGTGGCATCAAATATCGGTGGTATCTTTTGTAGGGGAGGTTTCATACTATGATGTAGTGTAGATTGAGAGATACAGATATATTTTGATAGAGAGATAGAGATACAAACTGATAGATAGATAGATAAATAGATAGAGATACAGACTGATACATAAAGATATATACAAACTGATAGATAGATAGATATACAAACTGATAGATAGATAGAGATACAAATTGATTGATAGATAGAGATACAAACTGATAGATAGATAGAGATACAAACTGATAGATAGATAGAGATACAAACTGATAGATAGATAGAGATACAAACTGATAGATAGATAGAGATACAAACTGATAGATAGATAGAGATACAAACTGATTGATAGATAGAGATACAAACTGATTGATAGATAGAGATACAAACTGATTGATAGATAGAGATACAAACTGATTGATAGATAGAGATACAAACTGATTGATACAAACTGATAGATAGATAGATAGATGCAAACTGATAGATAGATAGATGCAAACTGATAGATAGATAGATGCAAACTGATAGATAGATAGAAATACAGACTGATAGTTAGAAATACAAATTGATAGTTAGGTAGAAGTACATAATTGATAGATAGGTAGAAGATACAAATTGAGAGATAGGTAGAAGTACAAATTGATAGAAGTACAAATTGATAGATAAAGATGAAAATCGATAGGTAGTTAGGTAGTTAGATTGATAAATAGATACAGTATATGCAATGTGACGAAAGTACCGGATGTTAAGTTCAAGTGTGGGGAAAAAGGAAGGAAATCTCTTACCAGTGTACGAAGGGGTCCGTGCTGTACTGTATAACGTGCATTCTTATTGTGTAAAGAGGAAGTGTGCTTTTTCAGTCTGATAATTACGGCCTCAAAGGGTCCCATGTCTCACTGTGGGATTTACAGGGACTCTGCCATTTTATCCTCGGTAGGAGAGGAACCTTATTACCGCCTGACTGGCACAGCTGGACTGACGTATGTATTTTGGAAAGTAAGGCACGAAAGCTTGCATTCAGCCACGCGCGCGTTGAAGGCCTGGCCGCTGCTCTGCTTGGGCGAAGCATGCAGCTGAATTAAAATCTGTGTCGGAGAAATTCTGTGCCCTGGTCATTGGGGGCTGAGGGTAGGGAGAAGGAGGGGGGGTCTTTCAAGAAGTAAGTTCGTGTTACTGGTTGGATTAGGGCCTCGGGCGGTAAGGAATTGTGTGCTGGAGGAAGAGGAGGAGGAGGAGGAGGAGGAGGAGGAGAGAGGAAGGAGGAGAGGAGAGGAAGAGGAAGAGGCATTAAGGAGGAGAGGATATACGAGAGGAAGGCAGAGGAGAGAGGAAGAGAAGGAGAAAGGCATAGAGGAGGGAAGAGCGCGAGGAGGAAGAGAAGGAATTAAGAAGAGAGGAAGAAAGAAGAGGCATGAGAGAAGAGAAGAGAGAAGAGAAGAAGAGAAGAGGAGAAGAAGAAAGGAGTAACGGTGATAGAGGCAGAAGGGAAGAAAGGAATAAGGAGGAAGAGGAAGAGGAAGAGGAAGAGGAAGAAGGGTAGCTGGAGAAGGAGCTAGAGCTGTACAAAGAAGGGAGTGTAGGCCAGTCTCACAGCTGATTCAGTGAGAATATGTAAACAAGGCTATTTGATGGTTTATATTTCATTTTATGTTTTAGAATATTATTTGGTGTATGCGTCACTATGCCCGTCTACATGTGTAGACAAGTGTCCACTGGGTGAAATTAGCAGCTGCAAAGTGAAGGCTCAAATTCATGAATCATTATTTACTCAAGAACCATTTATATATAAGAAGTTAATGGTGAATTTAGCAGTTGCTCCTGCCATGAGTTAGATTAGGTTGGCGGTGCTTCCCCAAAAGTAGTGCTTTTAAACGCCAAAGGCCAAGCAAAGGTTTCATTATGCAGGACAAGGAGCCGTATTAAGTCTTATTTACGAGATAATCGGCGATTCAGCCCCCTCGCAGCCCTACGAGAAGTAGCTGCTAAATGTATCAGTCATCTGGGGACGTACTTAAAGCTTTGCAGTCGCTTGATGCTATAAAACAGATTTTTCGACACCACCCTAGCCACCGCATGATATGTGTGTGTGTACTTGGATAGTGCCTCCTCAACGCCCTCCACCCCCTCAGGCAGCTCCCCTGCTCCCTTCCCCCCCTGCTATTTCCTTTACTCCCGTTCCCTCTCCTCTGTTTGCTCCCTAGATCCTCCCTCCCCCTCTATGAGGTCCATGGACTCCATCCGTCTCCCTTTGTCAGTTCTCTAGACTCCCTTCTTCCCTCCCTGTCCCTCTGCGAGTTCCCGGGCCTCCCTCCCTCCCTGACCCTCTGCAGGCTCCCAGGACTCCTTCCCTCCCTCCCCCTAGCTTCCCATACCCCAAGCAGTGCAAATAGCAACCCACGCTGGCCACCGCGGTTTCCTACACCCTGTGCTGCCTGCCTGGTCTCGCGTCGGGACCGCGTTGCCACCGCCGCGTTGCCGGGCTCGACTAAGGTCCCAAGGTCGTTCTTCCTCGCCTCCAAGGTCACCCACTCCTTACCAAATGACCCGCGGACATGCATGTAGAGTGAACCCCGTCGCCAGTTGCGCAAGGCCCGTCGTTGGCTCGGGCGAAACGAGTCGGACGCCAGGGCTGGGAAGGGTTTGTTGTGCTGGAACGTATAGTGCATTGGTGGGGGGGGGGGGTTATTGCAGCTCGTCCCTGCGTTCTCAGTAGAGGCAAACACTGTGTTCTCTAGTTTAGACCTGCGTTTTCTATAGAGGCTAATGCTGTTCTCTAGTTTAGCCCCAGGCTCTCTCTATAGGTAAACACTGTGTTCTGTAGCTAGTCTCTTCGTTCTCTCTCAATATAACTTGTCACTGCGTTCCTTGTGTTACCAGAAGTGTTTTCTTGTGTTTTAATATCAAGTTCGGGTGATCCATAATGTAGGCTTCAGCGTCTTCAGTATTTCCTTTCCTCTTTTTTCTCATTATGGTTTGAATAGCTCTCTCTCAAGGGACTCTCGTATCGTAATTCTGTATCTCTAAGACTCGGGCTCTTCCTTCTCGTCCTCCTGCTAATTAGTCTCTCTGCTCCTATCGACCACCTCGAGTAAGACGTCTCTCTCAGCGTCTCCAAGTGGTCCTTAGTCCTACGAATGGAGGAAGAGGAGGGGGCGGTAATATAGAAAAAAGAGGGATAACGATGGGGGCAGAAAATACAGTTGATAAAAGTAGCAAGGGGCGAGAGAAGATGGGAGTGTTGGTGTGGGTGAGGTTCCGGGTGTTAGGGTTGAGTGGGTAAGGGTGGGGGGAAGGAAGGTGGGGGTTGGTAAGGAATGGTGGGGTTAGGCTCGGGGTGGGAGAGCGTCGTGAAAGAGGCGAGGGGGTGGGGTTGGGGAGTCGGAGCAGGGGAGGTTGTAGGGGAGGGTGGGGGGTTTACATTACGGCGAGGGGGTCGATGGCGTTAGGCTTGCTAGTCCGGCTGCAGATCCATTGTTTCCGAGGCGACGGAGCTTTCGGCCGACGGGGGCCTCTCCTCGGGGTCCTTCGGCTTCGTCTGAATGGGCGCGGGGAGGGAGAGGGAGCCTAGGATATCTCTTTTATTTGTATTTGTCTCTTTCTTCTTCGCGATGGGTCTGGGGGTGAGGGTGAGTGCCCCCCTCCTTGCTACTGCTTTGTGGATCAATTATTACCAACCTAGTGACCCAGTGCCCTCCGCTACCCAGTGCTCCAGCTGTCGCCGCCCAACCCCAGATTTCCTGTTACCTCTCAGTGGCCCTGCCGTTCCCCTTCCCCCTTCCCCCGTGCGCTCTCTCTTTCTCCATTCGCTCACTCCTCCCATTCGTCCATTCTCCACATTCCCTCACTCGCTAATTCCATCGCTTTCCTCCATTACCACAATCCTCCATTCCCCCAATTTCCCTCATTCTCCCCATTCCCTCACGCTTCCCCATTCCCCAGTCTCCCTCACTCTCACCCCATTCCCTCATTTCTCTATCCCTCTTCCTCTCCCTTTTTATTCCTCCATTCTCTGATGTTCCCTCTCCGTCTCTTCCCATGACCTCCCTTACCATTCAGCCTCCCCTCCAGGCTGTGCCAAAGGTCGCGCCAGCTTTAATCAGCTCCATGACTCTCTTTCTTTTCCTCCTTGTGATATCAGCCGCTACGCCCATTCAGTGCCTTCGTGTATGACGGGCGTGGCGTGCCCACTGAGCACGGTCCTTCTGGCAGTCTATTTATTTTCGTTATTATTATTCTGGTACGGCCACTAAACACGATCCTCCTTCGATATTGTTGCTGTTTTTGTTATTATTATTATTATTATTATTATTATTATTATTATTATTATTATTATTTTTATCATTATCATCATCATTATCATTATCATTATCATTATCATTATCATCGTACGATATCTTGCAATGTCTGGTTTTCTGGTCTCCTTCTGCGTGGTTGCCCTTTATGGCCCCCAGACGACGTCCTCCATCATCGCGAGCTGAGGGAACAGATAAGGCAGGCGGAAAATCGACCTTATAAGTAGGCGAGCCCGACGCAAGCAAGCAAGCAAGCAAGCAAGAGAGAAAGTAAGCAAGGAAGTAAGCTCACAAGCCCGGCCTTCTTAGTTAGGCTCTCTGCAAGAAGGAAATGGTGAAGCAATGGAGGCAAGGAAGTGAAGCGGGGAAGCGGAGGGAGGAAGCGAGTGGCGGCGGGCATGGGGCAGTCCCGACCATGACCCTGCAGGTGGCGCTGGTCTGCCTTCATGCACCAAGGTTACCCGCTCGCCAGGGATCACTCCTCGCCGGACGACAGCGAGGCCCGGACATGCCAAGGGATCTCGTTGCTTTTGTTAAGTGTCGGTGCTGGGGTCATTCAGCGGGCGGGGGGGGGGGGAGCTTCGTTTGTTTGCGTCCGTCTGCCGCTCTGACTCTCTCTCTCTCTCTCTCTCTCTCTCTCTCTCTCTCTCTCTCTCTCTCTCTCTCTCTCTCTCTCTCTCTCTTCTCTCTCCTCTCCTCCCTCCCTCCCTCCCTCCCTCCTCCCTCCTCCCTCCCTCTCTCCCTCCTCCTCTCTCTCTCCCTCCCATTCCTCCTTTCTCTCTCCCTCTCCTCTCCTCTCTCTCTCTCTCTCTCTCCCCTCTCTCCCTCTCTCTTTCTCTCTCTCTCTTCTCTCCTCTCTCTCTCTCCTCTCTCTCTCTCTCTCTCTCTCTCCTCTCTCTCTCTCTCTCTCTCTCTCTCTCTCTCTCTCTCTCTCTCTCTCTCTCTCTCTCTCCCCCCTCCTCTCTCTCTCTCTCTCTCTCCCTCTCCCTCTCCCTCCCTCCCTCCTTGTTTCTTTCTCTTGTCACTCTTGCCACCCATTCAGTCACTCCCCGACTGCCTTTTCTTGTGCATTAAAGCACATTGCTGGCGCTTGGGAGGGATTGTGTCTTCATCGACGGCTGATACTCGATAAGGACGGACGTGCCCCTCGGCCTTGGTTCCACGTGCGCTTCCCGTGCGTTGCGTTGTCCGCCGTGTTTTTTTCCTAGTCGTGGCATGTCGTCTTGCAAGGTCGTGGACAGATACCAAGTGGCGGGTAGGGGTTGGGGGAGGGAGAAGGGGTGATTCATCCCCTCTCCCTGCTCCCTCTTCTCTCCGTCCACTCACTCCTCATTTTCCCTGCCTTAATCTTACTATCCACGCTGCTCTCATGTACTCTCTGGCTCTTAAGCCCAAGCCATCTGCCCCCACCCCACCCCACCCCACCCCACCCCACCCCACCCCACCCCACCCCACCCCACCACCCCACCCCACCCCACCCACCACCCCACCCCACCCCACCCCACCCCACCCCACCCCATCCCACCTCACCTCCCTCTCAGACGTTCTCTTAACCCCCCGCCACGCCATCCCCTACCCCCTCTCCATCTTCTCCTACACCCCTCTCTCTTCTCCTATCCCCCTCACTCTTCTCCTATCCCCCTTCCTCTTCTCCTACACCCCTCCCTCTTCTCCTACACCCCTCCCTCTTCTCCTACACCCCTCCCTCTCTCCTACCCCCTCCCTCTTCCTACACCCCTCCCTCTTCTCCTACACCCCCCCCTCTACCTCTCTCGTCCACCCCCCTCCCTCTTCTACACCCCTCCCTCTTCTCCTACCCCCCTCTTGTCTCCTACCCCCTCCTCTCGGACCCCCCTCCCCCTGTCTTCCTCTCTCCTCCCTCAGCTTCCATTACACGCTTCCTGACAAGTGTTTCCTAGCCCCTTGTCCGTATCCCTTGTCCCTACCCCTTGTCCCTGATGTTTGCCTCAGGGTCCGCCCCTAACAGGCGAGGAGACAAGCTACGTGTGTAGGCCTTTTTTTATGTACGTTCGGTTTTCCACATTGGTAGCGTTTTGTAGTGGCGCAAAAGGAGTATCATGAGGAAGGGGAGAGATAGGTGAATAAGATGAGGATAGAGAGAGAAGAATAACGGAGTTGAGAAAGAAAAGAGATGTGTGGAATGAGGAAGAGAAGGATGGAACGAGTGGGAGAAAGAAGAGTGAAGAGAGGAGGAAGGGTGGAGCGAGAGGCTGATGGATTGCAACACTCCTCTTTTGTTTATCCTCGTCTGTGTCGTCACGTTTAGGTAATTATCTTCCTAATTGTTTGTTGTGTCACTTTTCTATCTTCTCTCCGGCTTCTCTCTCGCCCACGGTGTTAGGAGAAGTGGTGTTGACGCCCTGGTCGTTCTTGGTGGTGTTGCAGAAGGTGCAAAGTGACTGTGGGAGGGAGCGCTAGGGTTCGTGATGGTCGTTGCAGGTCGTTACAGGCCGTTGCAGGTCGGGCACACTTCCTTCTGCCCCCTTGTGACCCTCCTTGTGGGTGCAGGATCCAGGGCGTGACGTAAGAGAGGTTTGTAATAGCGGCGATTGGGCGGGCTATTGTTGGCCGCCGAGCAGGATTTATGACTGATTCGGTCCGCCTTCCTTGCTACGGCGCACGGTGTGTTTGCTCCTCTCTCTTTCTCTTTCTCTTTCTCCTTCTGCGTTTTCTTTCCTTCTCTTTCTCTCTCCTCTATCGATCTTTGCTTCTTTCTTTCTTCTTCTCTCCTGTCTTTTCTTCTTCTCTCTCTTTCTTTCTCTCTTTCTTTCTTCCTTCTCTTCTTCTTTTTCTTCTTCTCTTTCCTTTTCTCTTTCTTCTCTCTCTTTCTTCTTCTTCTCTTTCTTTCTTCTCTTTCTTTTTCTTTCTTTCTTTCTCTTTCTCTCTCTCTCTCTCTCTCTCTCTCTATCTATCTCTCTCTATCTATCTATCTAACTATCTATCTATCTCTCCCTTCTCTCCCTCTTCCACTTCCTCTCCCACTCCCCCTTTCTCTTTCTCTCCCTTCCCCATCCCTTTCCCTGTGGCATTTCCATTGTATGAGTTGAGCGACAGCAGAGGACAAGGTACCTCGCCTGTCACTTGCCAGAGACTATAAATATACACACACTCGAACTTTTTACAGTCAATTGCGTCCTTTAAAGTATCTATCACACAAAAGAAATTTGAAAGAGGGTGGTGAGAGAAGGAGGGAAGGAGGGAGGGGAGAGAGAGGAAGAGAGGGATAGGGATAGGGCAGGTGTGAGGGATAAAGAGAGAGAGAAAGAGAAAGAGAGACAAGGAAAATGTGAATGCATATTGAACATCTAAGGCAAAGGTGCCACTGGGAAGCGTGTGTGTGTATTGTATATTGTATTCTCGTGTCACTTGCGAGCGTGACAGGCCAATCTTTCACGCTGCACAACGGACTGTCAGTTCGAGTGGAGAATTGGTGAGGGGGGGGGGGGTTATGGAGTGTGGGGAGGGGTATTGAACGTGGGTGTGGGCATAGATGTAGGCGTGGGTAACCTGGTAGTCAGGGTTGTAGAGGTTAATTATGTGCGTTCATTCATTAATTTATTCGTCCATCCATCTATCCACCCATCCATCCATCCATCCATCCATCCATCCATCCATCCATCCATCCATCCATCCATCCATCCATCTATTGAGGTTCACGTACGGTTTTGAAGGGGGGGGTGTTCATGGGGGTGGGCGTGGCTGCGTTACCTTACGGTAATACGTATTCGTCGACGTCGAGGAGGTGGAAAGGTGGGTGGGTGGGTGGTGGGGGCCCCCATTACGCGGTGTTCGAAAGGGTTTTGCTGTCGCTGTCGTCTTCCTGCCTGGCTGTCTTTGTGGGGACGATTATCCGTTTCTTAGGGTCGCCTCTGACTTTGCTTTGTGTTCCTGTTGTTCGTGTTCCTGTCCGTGGATTCTCGGTCCGGATGGATTCTTTCACAGCCCTAAGTACTTGTTACATCTTTCCTTTCTCTCTGGGGTTTTCTTTTCCCTTTTCCCATCCCTCGTATAGGCTACATTTATCCTTCTCTCTATATTTTCTCTTTCTCTCTCTTTATTTCCCTCGTCCTCTGTTTTCTTCTCATTTTCCTTCCCTCCCCTCCTCTGCACTCTTTATCCCTTCTCCCTTCTCCCTCCCATTCCATTCCTTTTCCTTCTTCCTTTTCCTTCCATTCTCTCCTTTCTATCTTCCTCTCCCTTATCCTTCCCTCTTCACATTCCTCCATTCTCTCTGTCCTCTTTTTCTCCCTCCGTCTACTTGTTTCCCCCCCTTTTTTCTCCCTCCCTTTTACCTCCCCCCTTTATTACCCCTCTACCTCATCCCGTCATCCTCCCGAAACCTTGAATCCGAGTGGGATTGCAATCAAGTGCACGCTCGTTGCAGGAGACGAGGCGAGGAGTAGATACTTCGATAACGGCAAGCGCGCAATATGCGTACGTGTGTAGAAGGGAGAAGAGGGAGAGGGGAAGGGGAAGGGGGGGTGGGAGAGGGGAAGGTGGTTAGGGGGTGGAAAGGTAGTTAGGGAAGGAAAGGGGGTGGAGGGGATAGTGATGGGGGAGGGAAAGGGGATGGTGTAGGGGGTGGAGGGAGGGGTGATTCAGAGTAGGGATGGGAGGTAGTAAGGCATGGGGAAGGGGTTAGAGGAAGGGGGAAGGGGGAGGGGGGAGGTCACTCGTCACAGCTGAGTTAACCCGACAGGATGTGGCAAGCTCCTTGAAGAGCTCTGAAGAGGAGAGGAACAGGACCTAAGTACTCCCCTTTTTCAGGTTTTATTTTTAATATTCTCTTCGAGCTCCCTGGCTTCCTTTCCCTCCTTGCCTGAGAGTCCCCCCTCCCCTCCCTCTGGCTCCCTCCCGTATCTTCCCTTTTTTTCCCTACCTTCCTTTCTCTCTTTTTCCCCTCCCTTCTTACCTCCCTACCTTGCTTCCTTTGCGTTCATGTCAAAGCGGAATGGAGAGGAAGGAGGAGCAGATGCGTGGCATGTAGCTGAAGGAGTCAGAAGTAGGCTGAGAGAGAGGTTGGAGTAGGAGTAGGAATTAGGGGTAAGGGTAAGAGTAGGGATAAGGGCAAGAGGAAGAGGAAGAGTAAGAAAAGAAATAAATGTTTTCTGTGTGTTTGAGAATCTGCCAAGGCCCAAGAGCCAAAGCCAGTTGACACTGCGAGTGAGGCAGACACACAGCAGGTTGGAAGAGCCTCCGGGAATCGCAGCATGAAACCCCAAAGAGCGACTACTGCCCCGAGTATGTAAAATTTGGACACGTGTTCTCTTCGGGCTGGCATTTGGTCATCGCTCTTGGCACACTGGATGCCCGTGCTTAGGGAGCTTAACAGGAACAATAGCAGCTAACCGAGGTAGTGTTCAAAAGGGTTGAGGGATAATGCCTTTACAACGAAGCTTCTTCACTGATAACTTTTGTGTCGCCGGGGCGTGGCGTCAACCTGCGGAGCCAGTTTTTACGCGCGCAAAATTTTCACAATGGACATGCCTTGCGCGGGAAGTGAGTGAGTGTTTTGTCGAAGGAGCACGCAGTTCCCAAGTGCCTTTTTTATAATTTACCTTTCTTGCGTGCATTAATTTTTCTTGTCCAAGCTGTGGTTATGACGCAAACTGTTTTCGCTATAACTGTCGTCTGATTGTGTACGGAGGTTATGGTGTACGCCTTTTTTATTATTTTATTTAGTTTGTTTGTTTGTTTTTATTGTGTGTGTGCGCGTGCGCGTGCGTGTGTACATTTCACTAGGAGAGTAACGCAAGAAGTCCCATCGCCTCCCAAAGCAGAGCGCCGTTCCTGGCGAGCCCCTTGAGTTTTTCCCTTGCAAGCTCCCTGTGACTTGCAGAGCTTCCCAGCAATCATCCACGCAACATACCTTTCTTGCAAGGGAGGTTTGCTGCCCTCCGCCGTGAGAAAGACCTGAAATGATTAAATCTGGGGGAGACGCTGGCGATCTACCGGCAGCTGCTGCTCTTTTGTTTCTCAGGCGCTCCTCCGAGGTGACATTTCACAACTCTCGCTCTTGCTGTTGTTAGGCAGTTGTGGGAAGAGGCTTTGCGTAATGTAGTCTTTGTCTCGCGTTTTTCATGTTTTTTTTGTAAAGTTTTGTTGTAGCAAAATTTAAGTTTCTCTTGAAAATGCTTTTGTCGACGCGCCTCGATATTGCGCAGGACGTAAATGTCCGATGTCGCCATGGGTTTTTAACGTCCTTTAATTGTTGTGGTTCTGGACCGTAATTGCCAAGGGCCGAGAAAAGTCCTCCTTCCTTCACCCTTTTGTTATCTTATTTTCTTTCTTTTTTTTAGGGGGGGGGGTGCAATTTCGCGCGAGACCGTTGGCGCCGTAATTTCAAAATTGCACAAGTTCGCCAAGGATCGGTCAAAAAAAAAAAAAAGGATGAAAAAAATACAAAAGTTGGGAGAGGGGGGGGGACAGGGCGAGAAACGAGGTAAGAGTCGTCGAAAATCCTCATTTCGTCCACTCGACCTTCGCCCTTCGGGACAAGCTGGCCCTTCATGCCGCATGTAATATTCCTCTTGATTGCCAGTTACGTCGACGGTGATTGTGGTCATTTCCCTCCTTCACTCCCCCCTCCTTCCTCCTCCCTCCCTCCCTCCCTCCCTCCCTCCCTCCCTCCCTCCCTCCCTCCCTCCCTCTCTCCGTTCCCTCTCTCCCTTCCCCCCCTCCCTTCCTCCCCCCTCCCTCCCTCCCCCTCCCTCCCACTACTCCCTTCCTCCCCCGTCCCCTTCCCTCTCCCCTTCTCCCCTTCCTCTTCCCCTCCCCCTTTCCTCTCGTCCTTCTCTACTTCTCCTAAATCCTCCCCCTGTTTTCCTGCTCTTCCACCTTTTACTCCCTTTTTCATCTTTCCCTCCGTTTCCCCTCCTTTTGCTGCGCTCCTTCTCACCTTCCTTCCTTCCTCCCCTCCCTCCCTCCCTCTTAGCCCCCCTCCTACCCTGTTTCCCTCCCCCCCTTCGTCCCATCCCACTCCTACCCACCTTCCCTCCCTACCTCCCCTCCCCTTGGTAATTTGCACAGTGTTAGCAGTTCGCAGCTGCTCACGGGTCTGGAAAGGGGGCGGGGGCGGGGCGGGAGAGGGGGGGGAGAGGCACCGGGCTCTTCTCTGGTCGTTCTAGGTACATGACCTCTCTCGGCTTCTGTTGCTTGAGGGAGGTGTTGATTGGGCGTCTTGTTGCAAAGGTGTTGCATGATTCGATGATGTTGAGTCTCCTTCCTCCTCCCTCCTCCTCCTCCCTCCTCCTCCTCCTCCTCCTCCTCCTCCTCCTCCTCCTCCCTCCTCCTCCTCCTCCTCCTCCTCCTCCTCCTCCTCCTCCTCCTCCTCCTCCTCCTCCTCCTCCCTGTCATCTTTTTTTTCTCTCTTCCTTCATCCATATTCGGTGCAAGATGGGAATTTGTGATAAGGAGATCCGTGGGTGGGAAGGATCTATTTCCGAAAGAAATAGATCCAAACTTCCTATAACTTTGTGTTATATTGTATTCCATAATACTCCTGGTCTTTCCTATTTGATAGACGCCTGTTATTTTGTTATTTGTGGCGGATAATGTTTCCGTAATTGGTATCGTTCATAACATAAATATCATTGTTTCTTCTGCACGGCTGACTGTGGCTGGGCTCTCCCTGTGTCTATTCCACAGGTGTGCCGCTCGCCAGCCACACCGGTGATCTACAGGTGTTGCTGCCAGTTGCGTGGGAGGTGTATACATTTTTTTTCGTTATTTATATGTATTTTTGTGTGTTATATGTGGGAGATCTGTAGTCTCTGTCGTTTCTTCCGTATTCGTGGGGTCCTGGTCAGCAAGAGCGTGCCGCGGCAAGTGTAAAATATTCATATCTGTTTTTTTCTCTTGTATAACCCTGTTTTTTTTAAGATGGCAATAACGATAAAGGCAGCGACGGACGTTGTAGATAGCGGCGATATGCGAGGAAATCCTCCCCCACCTCCCACCCACCCCGTAGGTCCCCCCTCGGCCCGAGAGGCATTGGGAGTGCAGCGCGCCTCCCTCGGGATGATTCCGTAACTCTTAGCACAATGGCCGGAGTTATTGTCTCGCCGCGGCAGTGTCTCAGGGCGGCCCGGATGCATTTATTGTTCCTCCCTCAAGGTCAGCGGGTCTCCTTTTGTCTCGTCTCCATCCCGGGCGGGAGGAGATGCGAAGGATGGAGGGAGGGAGGGACGGAGGGCAGATGCTGCGCGCGGTGTCCAGAGAGAATGGACGCGGGAGGATGGATACAAGGGGACAGATGAGGACGGGTGTTAACGCTGGTGCACGGAGGCAGATGTAGACAGCTGAAAGCGCCGACTCGTTTAGATAGCGAGAGAGGATAGGCGAAACATGGACAGGCGACACGTCGCTGCTTCATACCAGGTAGGCTAGACATGCAGTCCGTTCATTTGATATGACTGAACAACGAGTGTAATAAACAT
>NC_051399.1:9838749-9946249 GCF_015228065.2 Penaeus monodon | reverse complement strand
TGAGGCTGTGATGTTTGGGATGCTGATGTGGCCTATTGTGAAGCTGGATATATGGTCATGTACTTAGAAATTGAGTGGCCTTTTCGTGTGTGTGTGTGTGTGTGTGTGTGTGTGTGTGTGTGTGTGTGTGTGTGTATGTGTGTGTGTGTGTTTCAGTGTGTTTCTGTGTGTTTCTCGTCGGTATAACTAGTTTTTTATTATTATCAAGAGCTCGGTTATATATACACCTTTTGGGTCATGTGTTCGTATGCGTGTGTGTGTGTATATACCGCTCTCTCATATTACGAACCAGTTTTTGGAGGCTACAGGGAGGAATAGTTATGTAAATGGAGAATAAATTTGAATAAATAGACAACACTTGTCGGCGTTGCTGTGTCGACGGTTACTATTTTATCTCGCTTTAGGCCATTAGTGCCCCGGGATCGACTGTAGTTTGCGTAATAGGATGAAGGGTATTGGACGAGGCTCCGCTGTTTACTGCCTAGCACACGCTTTTCCTGCTTTTGTCTTCCTTTAAGTTCTAGTGGTGGCTTTTTTTGCGGTGTGCGAGCAAAGGTGTTCGGCAAGGATGGATTTTGTTAAATTTTTTCTGTAATATCTTATGTACTCTGGTTCGCGTGTTCATGCAGACATGTTTGCGCTCTCTCTCTCTCTCTCTCTCTCTCTCTCTCTCTCTCTCTCTCTCTCTCTCTCTCTCTCTCTCTCTCTCTCTCTCTCCTCTCTCTTCTCTCCTCTCTCTCTTTCTTCTCTCTCTTCTTCTCTTCTCTTCTTTCTCTTCTCTCTCTTTCTCTCTCTCTTCTCTCTCTTCTCTCTCTTTCTCTCTCTCTTTCTCTCTCTCTCTCTCTCTCTCTCACTCTCTCCTCCTCCCTCCCTCCCTCCCTCCCTCCCTCCCTCCCTCCCTCCCTTTCTTTCCTTCCTTCTCTCCCTCTCTCCTCCCTCCTCCATCCCTCCTCTTTCTTCGTGTTCTGACCACCTGGAACCCGCCAATCCATCACCCACTCACTCTGCCAGCCCGAACTGTTAGCTCTCGAAGTGTGTTGACTCGTTTTTCTCGTTCGGCTGCTCGTCCTACAGGCATTCGAACGGCGCCCGCACGACCACGCTCCTTCGGGATCGTGTTCCGCCACGTGGCCCTCGCGGTGGGTCAAGGGCCAAGGGGGACTAGAAGGCCAGGGAGAAAATGAATGACTGGAATAAGAGAGAGGAGGAGGAGGAAGGAGAAAGAGAAAGAGGAGGAGAAAGAGAAAGAGGAGGAGAAAAAAGAGAAAGAGGAGGAGAAAGAGAAAGAGGGGAGGAGGAGAAAGAGGAGGAGAGGAGAAGGAGAAAGAGGAAGAGGGTGAGAACTGAGAGAGACTGGAAGACTGGGGCCGAAATGATCGTAATGGATTGCAATGGTCTCTCCTCCGAACGAAAGGAAATGAAGGCGAAGGACCCCCAAAGCACAGACCTTCTCGGGCAAGAGGAGTTGGGGTGGAAAGGAGTGGAGTAGGGGTGGGAGAGGGGTAGAATTAAGGGTATAGGTAGGGGTAAGGGTGTGGGTGGGGTTGGCATGAAGAGGGGGATGTCCCACCATACTGCACCCACGAGAACCTCTCCTCTCTCTCCCCTCCCTCCTCTCTCTACCCTCCCTCCCCTCTCTCCCCTCCCTCCCTCCCCCCCTGCCGCCCACGCTGGAATTGAAGCGTATTATTTCCGCGTTTGATTTAATAATGGGCGTTCAAGAGGATCTCTATTTTGGTATTTTATTCAATCAGCCGGCGACCCTTTGGCCGTGTGAAGGGTAAAGCACTCTTAATGCATGTTAGAAAAGCGTGATTTTAGCCGCGTTTGATAGTGCAGAAGGAGTGGGTGTTCGGTCGCTTGCACGCTCGGGGGAAAAAATGTGAGGTTGGTCTAAGTGGCGGGCACTTGGGCCGCCACCCACCCACACGCGTGCGCCCGCCCGCCCCGCCCGCAGCCCGACAGCAGTCGTAATCGAGGGTGATGAAGATGGGCGTGGGAACCTTCGTCTCACACCCGCGGCGATCATCTCCTGTTTCTCCTCCTCCTCCTCCTCCTCCTCCTCCTCCTCCTCCTCCTCCTCCTCCTCCCTTCTTCCCCCTAACTCCTTTGTTCTACTTTGTTCAGCTAGGTTTTCATCTTTTACTCTCATCATCCCTAATTTTTGCTGTTTTTGCTCCTACGATTACTCTATTCTCTCTTTATCCTCTTCCTCTTCCTCCTCCTCCTGTTCCTTCTCCCTCTCTTCCTCCCCCCCTCCTCCTCCTCCTCCTCCTCCTCCTCCTCCTCCTCCTCCTCCTCCTCCTCCTCCCCCCCCCATCACCTGCTCCCCCTTCTCTGCCTCCCCATCGCCTCTATCTATTATTTCCCCTTTCCCCTAGTCATTCTCCTTATCACCCTCTTCCCTGCTCCCTCTCTCCATCTTCCTTATCGGCGTTCTTCCATACGGCCGTCGCTTTATCTTGGATAATGTTCTGCCTTTCTCCTCCACTTCCCCCCTTCCTCTCCTTTGCTCTTACCTTTCCCTGTTCTTCTTCCTCCTCCACCCCGTCCTTCCTTTCACTCCTCCTCCTCCTCCTCCTCCTCCTCCTCCTCCTCCTCCTCCTCCTCCTCCTCCTCCTCCTCCTCCTCCTCCTCCTCCTCCTCCTCCTCCTCCTCCTCCTCCTCCTCCTCCCCCTCTTCCTCCTCCCCTCCTCCTCTCCTCCTCCTCCTCTTCTCCTTCCTCTCTCCTCCTCCTCCTATTTCTCCTTCTCCTCTTCCTCTTCCTATTCCTCCTACTCCCCCTACCCCTACTGCACCTACCCCTCCCTTCCCTGCTTCCAACCAGGGGGGGGGACTCGTGTTTGGTGCTCCATTATTCCCCGCTCTTGCGATTTTATCATAGGCCTAGTGATCATTGTTGTGAAAGGGAGGGGGAAAGGGGACAGGAAAGAGGCTGTGCGCTTCATTGGGAAGACATTTGCTCACTCTTGTGTTTATTGGGTGTTTGTCTTTTCCTTTTTCTGTCTTTCTGTGTTCTGGTTTTATTTTAATTGTGTTCTCTCCTCTCTTTTTTTTCTTCCTTTCCTCCTCTGCTCTCTGTCGTTCTTCCTCTCTCTCCCTCCTCCTCTCCTTCCTTCCTCTCCTTCTTCCCTCTCCTTCCCTTCCTCCCTCCTCCTTCTCCTTCCCCTCCTCCCTCTCCTTCCCCTTCTCCCCTCCTCCCTCTCCTCCCCTCCTCCCTCTCCTTCCCCTCCTCCCCCTCACTGCCTTAACCCCCCCCCCCATCTTCCACCTACGAACGGGTCTGTGCACAAGAGCGTGACGTGCCCGAGGGCCGTGCACCGTCTTCGAGGCAGGCTGAATTCGTGACTCTTTGAATGACCTCTCCTCACCCCTGCGTGACCTTTCCTCAAATACTTTGCTTACCCCCCACCCCCACCCCAAAACCGCACAGGTCACCCTCACCCCCCACCTCCTCCTTCCCTCCTCCCTCGATGTGAACATGTGCAGTTTACGCCCATCCTTTTCTCACGTGGCTGGCGGACGAGCGGAGGACGAGGACGAAATTTAGCGGCTGGGTTAAGGTGTCGGGTTGGGTGTCAGCTGACCCGCCCCGCGCAGGAGGGAGAAGCGCTCCGGGAGGTAGATGATGTGGCCAGAGTGGGAGAGGAGGAGGAGGAGAGGGAGAAGGATTAGGAGGGGGAAAAGGAGGAGGAGGAGAGGGTGATTACCGCGCCTAACTGCCAGAGCCTAACTGCCGGGCCATACAGTGGCATTGACGGATGGCATCGGTGTCAGGTTGTTTTGTTGTCGGGTGGCACTCCCTCACCCCCCACCCCCTCCAAGCGTGGGTGTCATTAGAGGTGCTTCGCCGCTGTCTACCAGGGTGATTACGTCGGACCGAGACGCTTGTTAAGTCATTACGGTGTGTATGCGTCGTTTGTCGTGATGGATTAATGAATCTCGTCAAGAAAAGGACTCCTAAAAGCTGTAGACGAGAGTGTGTGTTTGAGGGAGAGGAGGATGAGGATGAGGATGAGGATGATGAGGAGAAGGAGAAGGAGAAGGAGAAGGAGAAGGAGAAGGAGAAGGAGAAGGAGGAGGAGGAGGAGGAGGGTATTTCTCCTCAGTTGGTCCGCTCGATAACCTTTCTCTCCATCTGTATGTGAAAATTTAATGTGGCGTGGACTCTCCGCGGAGTTTTGTCGAGGGAGGATAAGTATTTGACGATTAACATTACCGGTTATCAAGTATACCTCTTCGAATGATGTTATTGCCCTTGCTAGAACTGTAGTATTATCTGTTCTATTTTTTTTTTTTTTTTTTTGATAGGTTAGGCCTACACATTTTTTTCTTAAATTTTGCTTGACTGTTCGTTGCTGGGTGGCGACCGCGGGTGTGCTGGCGGTGTTCCGGCCGCAACTCGATCCCCGAAACGTTCCGCGAGAATGGAGCAGATCCTCGCATGCAGATCTCGTGTGTCATTCACCAAGTAGGCATGGAGGGGGGGAAGCGGTGGGGGAGTGGAAAGTGGAGGAAGGGGTTGGGGCTGGGAGTGGGGGATGGGGGGCCGAAAGAGGGGAATCGGGAGGGGGGATGTCAGGTGTGTATGACGGGGGGAAGGGGGAGGGAGAGGGGTGTATGAAGTCGAGATTAGAAATTAAGGGGAGGCAGGGAGAAGTGAAGTGACCTCGGGGCGTTTCGTGCCGGGTTCCGCGAGCGAGTCTAATGCACGATTACACACTTCCGAGCCGAGTGACTTGTCGGCATTACAGACGAGCAGTTTCCTCGTCACTGACCAGATACTGAGTATTAAGGTATTTTCCTGAGTAAGAGACCAGCCGATACACCTCCAAATGCTTTATCTCCAGGTGACACATTGGCCTCGCTATCGGATAGGGGTGCTTACTCCTGTTATCAGCCGATAAGATTGTCCGATAAGCGATTACAAGTCGTGCGTCAGTGTGTTGGGTGTCTCAGTATCGCCTTCCTTTTGTGAGCTGTGTACACGCGTCTTGGGTGCATATACACACACAATATTTATAAATCGTCGGTTTTCGGTTTGTGTTGTGGCCGCGAGGAGTTCCAATGTAAGTTATGAGTGGGAGTTTGTGTTCATACGAGGGTTAATGTTAGTTTAAGCTCTTGTGTTGAAGTGGCCTGGGAACTGTGTTTTCGCTTCTTATCTGACGAATGGATAAAGAAAGTTCCCCAACTCCCGAACGGGGGCGGCAGTGCGTTTCACATCCTGTGCTCTGACCGTACCAATGACGATGAGTAAGATGAGTGAAAAAAGAGTCTCCCTGAGTCAGCATGAGGATGCAATGACATCCTTTTCCTAATGTGACGCGAGCCAAGTACGTATTATTGCGGACATAAAAAAAAAGAAAAGAATCCGAGGGTATAATTAGTGTTTGTGTTTGTTAGTTTACGAAAGCGAACGGCGTTACACTGGAAAGAAAATCCGTCTGTATCATACAGATATACTGTATATACCCCATGTCTCGCTATGTCATCTGGCATTTCAATAAACTCCCGTTGTGTTTAAGGGTTCTGTCCTAACCCATAAATATGAGTGAGATATAACATACACGATACGCTACTTTACAGATAATTTTTTCTTTGTACGACTCGGCCGATGATTGGAATGCTGATACTCCTTTCGTGCGGGTCAGAATGCCTGTCGTTTCTTTGGGCCTTTTTTGTCATATTTGTCATCTAACATGCGTCATTATCGGAACGCTAATGATGTCGTTTTTGACGTACTCGGAAAATAGGTAAATATATGGAGGAAGATCGATGTGACATTGGTTTGAAAAGACACGCGGTTGTTTATAAAATGACACAAGAATTTGATTCGGAAATGCAGCTTCCTGTCGTGTTTGTCGTAGAAGAAAAATGTGCGGCGATTAAGTCTCGAGAAGGAGGAATCGGTGATGACTCATGATTTTTCTCTTGAAAAGATTGAAAGAATAATAGGTGTTTGAAACGAGTAATGGTTGCGCACCCGTATGGCATGAGCGGTTGCGCCACGGGGGCAGTAAAAGACATTACAAATTGAGTCTTGTGTGTGTGATTCATATCCTGTTGGAGTGCGACGGGTTGACGGACACACTAACCCCCGCCCCACCCCCCCTCTCCCCTTCCCCCGACCCCTTTTCTCCTCCCTCTCCACCCCTCCCTTACTCGCTACCCACTCCTGCACCTTCACCTCTCGTCGCATAACCCTAACTTCCTACCACCTGCCCGTCCCCACACTCCTCCCCCTTCCCCTCGTCCACCTCCCCCTAACCCCGCACATCCCCTATCCCCATACCCCGTGCTCCACACATCCCCTCCCCCCCATACCCCTTGCTCCACACATCCCCTCCCCCCCTACCCCTTGCTCTACACATCCCCTCCCCCTTCCCCTCTCCCCCCATACCCTTTGCTCAACACATCCCCTCCCCCCCTACCCATTGCTCCACCCCCCTTCCCTCCCATAAGCCGAGCCCGTGCCCCTCAGTCTATCTCGGGAACAGCGTGCCAGAGGTCAGTGCCGAGTGTCTGTGTCCTGCGGTCTGCCAAAGTCCTTGCGGAGTACGAGGTGGGTGAGGTTGAAGGCTGTGGTGTGACCCCCCCCCCCCCGCAAGTGTGGTTGCGTGGTGGGGGTGGAATTTGTGATTTTGGTTCGATTTGTTAGATTGTTTGTGTGTGTTAGTGTAGGTGTTGAAGTCCGTGGTTGTTTGGTGTGTGAGGTGTTTTATATCTCAATGGCGTTTCATAATGCTTTAAAAGAGAAATGCACCTTGTCTATATTCATAATTACAGTTCATGTTATATATGCACGCACCCACACATCCACATATAACCTTAAACACACTCACAAAAGCGAAAATAAACACAATCTAAACAGGCGAATCACGTGCCCAGTTCTATATAAAGCAGGAACCGAGCCTGCAACCTGACCCCGGGACACGAGTGCAGGTGAGGTCTGAGCTTATAATAACACGCGGTGATAATGAATCGACAGCGAGTATTGGTGTCGGGCGAGTAGACTGAACGAGTGTGTGTGTAGGTGGTGGAGAGATGCACTCATTCACTCACTCACCCACTCACTCAAACAAAACCCACCCAACCACCACTCACCACTCACTCACTCACTCACTCACTCACTCACTCACTCACTCACTCACTCACTCACTCACTCACTCACTCACTCACTCACTCACTCACTCACTCACACACACACACACACACACACACACACACACACACCAAACGCACGCACGCACGCACTCACACACACTCACACACGCACGCACGCACACGCACGTCACTGAATGGAGGTTCCATTGAGAGGAGTCGAGGCTTTTGAGTGACTCGTTGGCTCGCCGAGGAGGTTTAGAGTACCTGGGGTGGGGGGGTGGGGGGGGTGTTACTTGTCTTTCTATCTCCTCAGCTTCTCTTTCTGTCTGCCTTTTCCTTTCTCCGTATCGTTTTTTTTTTTCTTTTTTTCTCTCTTGCTACATCTTTCTTCTCTTTCCACGTTTGCCTCTTTCTTTTCTCTCATATTTCTACTTCTCTGTTTCCTCCTCTTTGCCATTTCCTCCTCCCCCTTTCCCCTATTGCCTGTAACCTTTTCCTCGTACTTCTTTCCTTTCCCCTTTCCCTTTTCCCCCTCTTCCCTCTCTCCTTTTTCTTATTTCTCCCTTCCTCCCTTTCTCCTTAAGCTTACCCCTATTCCCTCCTCTTCTCCTGTTCCTTCTTTTCTGCTATTGTTATTATTTTTCTTAGTTTCTCTTCTACCCTTGTTTATCAGTTACTCTCAGTACCATCTTGTGGCCGTTACAGTCCACTAAAGAATTCGTTAGATGACTGACAAGAAATGGGAGAATCGACGGAGATTGGCAGAACAATCTCCCCTGTATCATTACAGCGTAAGATTCTTTTTTCTTGCTTTGTTCTTATCATATTTCTCATTCTGCTTTTCTTCTTTGTTTTCTTTTTTTTCTTCTCATTTTTTCATTCTCCTCCCTTTCTGTTTTCTCATTTTCTCATTCTTCTTCTTTCTCCGTTTCCTCGCTTCTTCTTCTTCTTCCTCCTCCTCCTCCTCTTCCTCCTCCTCCTCCTTCTCTCCTCCTCCTCCTACTCCTACTCCTACACCTACTCCTCCTCCTCCTCCTACTCCTCCTCCTACACCTACTCCTCCTCCTACTCCTCCTCCTCCTCCTCCTCCTCCTCCTCCTCCTCCCTCCTCTCCTCCTCCTCCTCCTCCTCCTCCTCCTACTCTCCTTGCTCCTCTCCTCCTGCGTCTTTCGTCCACTCTCTTTCTCTAATCATACTTCTATACTCCTCCTACTCTACTTAAAGTTCTTACTCCTCCTCCATCTCTCTCTCTCCCTCTCCTCTCCCTCCCCTCCTCCTCTCTCTTCCCTCCCTTCTTCTTCCCTCCTGCTCCTCCCTCCTCCTTCCCCCTTTCCTCTCCCCCCCTACCTCCCCCCTCCTTGCCCTCCCCCCTCCCTCCCCACATACCGAACCCAATAAAGGACACGAGGGTCAAACACTCCAGCCCCCTGCAGGGGGCACCGAATGCGGTGCTGACGCGAGTCCTCATTTTCCGTCGCGTCTATGCGCCCTGAGCGATCCCGGGGGGAGTGGGGAGGGGGGTTGGAGACCGGCTTTTCTGTCAGCCGTCGGGAAGGCTCTTGTGGTGTTGGGGAGCGATGAGGTTGGGGGGGAGAGAGGGTTACGGGAGGTGTCGGAGTCGGTGGAGATGGGGGGTATGAGTCATCGGGGTTTTTTTTATAGTTATGATTGTATTATGTGTATGTTTGTTTTGTTTTTAACGGTTGCCAACTACCCATTATCCTACTTCCCTGCCCCCCTCTTTCCGTGCCTCCCCCCCCCCTCCCTACCTCCCTCCTCCTTCGAAGCACAAATCCCTTTTCCGTCGTGACCACTACCCTGCTCTCTACTCCTCTCTGCAGGGAAAAAACAGCCGTGCAATCTCGGTGTCCTTCAGCGTGACAGTGTCTCACGGTGTAGGTTGCCTGACGACCCTGGGGGGGGAGGGGGGAAGGGGGGTTTAGTACCGGCTTTTCTGCTGCATGCACTCGCTCACGAAGGCTCTTGTGGTAGGAGGAGAAAAGAGGCGAAATGAGGAATGGATGAGAGGAGAGAGGAGAGAGCAAAGAGGGGTTGCATGACGATTGTGAGAAGAGTGAATCGGCATGCACTGGCCGGTGGAGAGGGGGGGGGGGAGATGATGAAGTCATCGGTCGTTCAGTTTTCTATAGGTTAGTGATTGTGTGTGTGTGTGTGTGTGTGTGTGTGTGTGTGTGTGTGTGTGTGTGTGTGTGTTTGTGTTTGTACGGTTTGTCCAAACAGACCCAGTTGAAAGAAGTTATTTCTCCTGTACCCCCCTCTCCGTGGCCTCCCCCCCCCCACCGTTCCTCTCCTTCGAAGCAACAAAATGACGTTTTTCGTGTGACCAGAACTACCTAGGCGTGTCTATCCTTCCCTGTCAGGGAACAAGCAGCTCGTGACATCTCGAGTTTCCTCAAACGCCGTGAACTTTCCGCCCTCCCTTTCCCCTTTCCCCTTCCCCCTTCCCCCCTTCTCCCCTTCTGAGTTACGACCTCCTCCCCTCCCCTCCCCTCGCCTCCCTTCCCCACCCTCTCTCATTCTTTTATTTTATATATTCCTCCTTTTTTTCTTGCGGCGAAAAAAGAAAAATCTAAAGTAAACAAATCTTAGGCTTCCATTGATGGCACTTAAGATAGTTTACCGAAATGTGATATCGCCAAAGAAAATATTTTCGTGATGAATGAATCGAGATGAAACTTAAAAAAAAAATAAAGGATAAACAAATCGATAGATAGATGAATTGATACATAAAAAAAAGAATGGAACTAAGAATAACGAAAGGGTAAACAAGTCGATAGACAGAGGAATCGATACATAAAGCAAATGAAACAGTATCGAACGGTCAAACAAATCGATAGACATATAAACAAGTAAATATAGTAAAAAATAAAAAAAAATGAGTTTGTGCGTCCCGCGATGATAAATGTTTACGATCTCCTTGTTGCGCAGTAATTGGTGGCACAGTGTCAATAGGCGTTTGGCAGGAGGCTTGGTGTTTGGCTCTTTTAATGTGGCCTTTGTGCTGCCGCCGTGTCTTGCAAACAGGCTTTAATTAAGGAGTTGTTAATGCGTTTTCTCCCCTCCCCCGCCAGCTTCGTTTTTTTTTCTGTTATTTGTTCTTCTTCTCTTCTTCTTCTTCTTCGTCTCCTCCTCTTCCTCTTCCTCTTCCTCTCCCTCTCCCTCTCCCTCTCCCTCTTCTTTTTCCTCTTATTCGCGTTTTCTTCCTTCAGTGACACGTAGCACCAAGAAATTGGAATTTGGAGAAGAGGGGAGAGAGGAAGGAGGGTGAAAGGGAGAGAGGAAAGGAAGTATAGGCAGAAGAGAAGGAGAAGGAAAATGAGAGTGAGGAAGGAGAAAGAGAAGAAGAAGAAAGAAGAAAGAAGAAGAGAAGAAGAAGAAGTAGAAGAAGAAGAAGAAGAAGAAGAAGAAGAAGAGAAGAAGAAGAAGAAGAAGAAGAAGAAGAAAGGGGAGGAGGCGGGGAATGGGCTTCTCAGAAATCAATTAAGTTCGCCATAATTCGCTCTGTAAACAAGCCTCAAGTCTCTCCTCAGCTCGATCTGCTCGTCTTGTTGCCTCCCGCGCTTGTTTGCTTGCTTTCTTTGCCTTGCTTTCTTCTCTCTCCTAATAACCGCAGTCGGTGGGGGTGGGGGGGGGGGGCGAGAGGAGGAGGAGGAGAGGGGGTCAGAGGAGGTCAGCGGTTGAATAATTTTTGGGAGTCGGTGGTTTGTGTATTTCCTCCCTTTCGTTGTTATGATTTTTATTTATTTATTTATTTATTTTATTTTTATTATCATTACTGTTATGTATTCATGATATGCTAGAATCCTATGAGGATTCCTTCGTGAAGAAAAGGAAGAAGAAGAATGAGTAGAAGAAGTAGAAGTAGAAGAAAAAAAAAACGATAATATAAAAACAGTGATCCTTAAAGATTTGACATGAGAGAGAGACCAAAAAAGAAAAAAAGAAAACGATACGGTAGTAACAGGGGCAGAAACTCGAGTTCCTTAAGGATTCGCTCGTGTTTTCGCCCCGCAAACCGGAGGAAATTGTCGGTTCGGAGAATGTTTCGGAAGCTTTTATTGCTCCCCTCTCTCCTTCCCCGCCTCCTCCCTCCCTCCCTCCCTCCCTCCCTCCCTCCCTCCCTCCCTCTTCCAGCGCCCAGATATCGGGTCTTGCGAGCAAACCGTGGGGTCGGGATCGGGAAAAGAAGGAGATTGCATACGCAGGCGGTCGGTTTTCTAGGTCGGAGATTGCCTTTTTGTTTGTTGTTATTGTTAATACTGTTGTTTTTGCTTATTTTGTAGATAATGTATTTTTTTTAGAGGGATTTATGTAGCTTACAGCCTTTTGGGAAAGGCCTGTGATTGTAGAATGTCTCGTTCCGTTGTTGAATTGCAATTGATGAGTGGGCGGTGGGCGGAGGCTGGGTTGGCTGGGTGTTCGGTGGGCGTTGCGTGGAAGAATGTGGCTTGAAGTTGGGCAAAGAGAAGGCGAATGGGCGGTGGGCATAGGGTGGGTTTAGGCTACTTGGAAGCACTTAGGCGTGAAGAGGGCGTGCAGGGGTGAATGGGCAATGGGTATGGGTAGGTGGGCGTGGCGGTACGTTGTATATTTGCCGATCGTGCAGAAAGGTAGATGGGCCGCGGGTGGTGGGCGTGCATGAGGGACGGATGTACGTTAAGCAGTGGGTGGGCGCCCTACAAGAAAGCGGATGGGCGATGGGTGGTCGGTGGGTGGGCAGAGGGTGGGCGGCAGGTAGGTTGGGTCAAGTGCCGGTCTCTTGAGGAGGGATAAAAGGGGTTCCTTGCCCTAGATTGTTATTAGAGGCGCTGCCTTTCTCCGGGATATCGATTCGGGCCGACCCTCTAGTACGGACGCAGTCTCACTCCTTTCCAAGGTGATCTTCCCCCTTTTCGTTCTCGGGGCTCTCATCATTGCTATCGTCGCCTTCCTCGCCGTCGTGCCATCTCTATCATCGTATTCAACACCACCACCACATCCCCACCACCACCATCATCATCACCATCATCCCCATCACCACCACCACCCATCATCATCATCATATCTTATCTTATCTTATCTTATCTTTACCATCATCATGTTATCTTTACCATCATCATCATCATCTTTACCATCGTATTCATAAACATCATGTCATATTTTTTACCCACTCTGGTAGGTTTCCCCCCCCTTTCTTGCCTTTGTATATTAGCTTTTATTTATAGACATACCACCTCCACCCCCACCTCTACTCTCTTCCCTCTCAAAAAAGAAAAAGAAAAAAAAAAAAAATTCTGCCCTTGACTATTCACTGTGAGCGAGCATCTCCTTAACTGTATTTACGATCGATTCATAGACTAGCGATATTTTTAAAGCGGACCGGCATCCTCCCCTCTCCCTTCTACATTGCTTCCTCCCTTCTCCCTCCTTCCCTCCCCTTGTCCCTCCTTCCTTCCCTCCCCTTCTCCCTCCTTCCCTCCTCCCCCCCCTTCGTCCGTCCGTGGCAAACATTCCCTCCTCCCTCATAAGGGCGAACGGCACCTCCGTCCATGAGGCAGAGGTCATCTCATAAACGAACCAAAGAGGGGATGGCTGTATATCTCCTAAGAGGGGAAGGACCTCATATTCTTTGCATGGCCGCCGCTCTTCTTGTCTAGGAATGGAAATGGGGTTGGGGAGGGAGGTTGGGAGGGGTTTATGGGGGAGTGGTGGGGAAGGAGGAGGGACCATCGCCGTCTGGTTCAGCGTGGAGGAGGATGGTTGGGACTATGACTAGCCATGGCAGACGTCCCTCCCATCCTACTCATTCTGCCTCCCTAACTCTGTATCTAACCTCTCTCTCTCTCTCTCTCTCTCTCTCTCTCTCTCTCTCTCTCTCTCTCTCTCTCTCTCTCTCTCTCTCTCTCTCTCTCTCTCTCTCTCTCTCTTTCTCTCTTTCTCTTTCTCTCTTTCTTTCTCTTTCATTTTCTCTCTCTTTCTCTTTCTCTTTCTCTTTTCTTTCTCTTCTATCTCTCTTCCTCTCACATCCTCTCTCTTCCTCTTTCCCCCCTCCATCTTCCTCTTCCCCTTTCCTGCTCTTTTGTGAAACGAAACCTCGCTACAGTATCAGGCGACGAACGCTCAAATCCAAAGACGTTTCTAGTCTACACACCTTTAACCTTTAGAAAAAAAACTGTTGTTATTAGACTCTTTCCTTAATAACGCTAAAAGACTCGTTACTGTTAAGAGCCGAGTATTCCACGGGCGACCCCCCCCCCCTCTCCTCTCCTCTGCTCTCCTACTCCCGCCTCGTGTCTCCTCTGTTCTTCCTCTTCTCTCTCTCCGCTGTTCTTACTCTCCTTCCCTGTCCCACCTTCCTCCCATTTTGTATCTCTTACCCCCTCCTTGTTAATGTATTCAACCCTCACACCACCTCAAAGACGTACTCTGTTCCCTCTTTGTTCTTGTTTTCAACCCCCTCCACCTTGGCATTCATCCTCGCCCCCCCCCCCCCTCATGTTCTTGATCTCAACTCCTCCTTCTCGGTGTTCATGCGCTTATCCCCGCCTTCTCCCCCCCCCCCCCACCCCTATTTCCATCTTCTCTACGCCCCATTTCTATTCCCCTGCCCTCCCCTGTTCTTTCCCTTTACCCCCTAGTTCCTTTCCTCGCTACTCCCCAATTCTTCCCCCGCTACCCCCATATTCTTCCCCCGCTACCCCCCAATTCTTCCCCCGCTACCCC
The DNA here is from genome assembly GCF_015228065.2 of Penaeus monodon. Taxonomy (NCBI): domain Eukaryota; kingdom Metazoa; phylum Arthropoda; class Malacostraca; order Decapoda; family Penaeidae; genus Penaeus; species Penaeus monodon. The sequence goes on along the minus strand of NC_051399.1, from coordinate 9,932,419 downwards.
CCAATTCTTCCCCCGCTACCCCTAGTTCTCCTTCTCCTACCCCCCCCCTCCCCCCAGCCCCATGAGGCTAAATTCCTGCACGGGTTTAGGTACGTCGTCCTCTCGTGTCCCATTTAGGGGGAGATCTACAGCTTAATAAAGATCGCGTTATTAACATCCCCCCTTGTCGCGTGCCCGCCTCTCTCTCGTCTTTCATCTCTCTTCGCTTTCTCTCTCTCCCTCTCTATCTGTATTTATCCATCTGTTTTTCTCTTTATCTTTCATTCACGCTCTCCTTCTTTCTCTTTTTTCTTTCTTTCTTTCTTTCACCCACGCTCTGTCGCTCCCTTTCTCTCACTCTGGATCTTTCTTTTCGTTTCGTTCTCTTTCTTTTGAATTCCTCGGGCGTAACCATCGACATTATTCTTTCTGATTTCTTATTATGCCTGCGTTATCATATGATGGGGGGGGGGGTGGAAGGGAGACATTTGGTTGAAGGGAAAGGGAGGAAGGGAAGAGAATCCGTTCTCTCGTTCTCCTCCTCCCTTCCTTCTTCTTATCCCCCCTCCTCCTCTTTTTTTCCTTCTTTTCCTCCTTTTCCCTTTCTTCATCATCTTCTTCTTCTTCATCTTCATCTTCTTCTTCATCATCTTCTTCATCATCTTCTTCTTCATCTTCTTCTTCATCATCTTCTTCTTCTTCATCTTCTTCTTCTTCTCCCCCCTTCTCCCCGCCCCCTCCTCCTCCCCTTCTCCCTCCTCCTCGCCATCCTTCCCCTCTCTCGTCTCCTCGCCATTCTCCTTTTTCCCCTTCTCCTCCTTCTCCTTCTCTTTTTCTTCCCCTTCCTCCTTCTCCTCGTACGAAAATCTCAGAAAAAGGCGGACGAAGTCAGGAGAACCTTCTTTTCTTTTTCTCTCCTTTCCCCTTTTTCTTCGGCGAGTCTTAAGTGGGAGGGTATTAGGAACTTCGGAAAAGGAAAATTGATATCCGGCGGTCGGGAGAGTGATGAATGGCCGGTTCAGATCACGGATGCTGCAGGATAAACTTTTCTTTTTTTTTAACTCTTTTCCTTTTGTTTTGATTTCTTTATTGGGGGGGGGGGTAGGGGAGGGGAGGTCTATGTTTTATTAGCGTTGGTGGGCGGTTTAGGCTTTTGTATATTACGTTTGTCTCTTTTTTTTTTGGCGAGAATTAGTGAATTGGGAACAGGAAGATTTGGGGAATGAATATATATATCCAAAGAGTAAAGTTGCAGGGTGAAATTGCTTATTGCTGGTCTCTCTCTATCTCTTTTTTTTTTACTCCTTTGCTTCTTCCTTATTTCCATCTCTCTCTCTTCTCTTATTTTCTTTTCCTCCCTCTGCTCCTCCTCCTCCCTCCCTCTATACTCACGCCTCCCCCTCTACCCCACCCACGCTCCTACCTCCTTACCCTTTCTCTCTTCCGAAAGGATTACCTCTCTCTTTTGACCCCTCTCCCTCCCTCCCCTTCTCCCCCTCTTCCTTCCCCATCTCTCTTCTCTCCCTCTCCCTTCTCCCCCTCTTCCTTCCCCATCTCTTCTCTCCCTCTCCCTTTTCCCTCTCCCTTCTTTTCCTCCCCTTCTCCTCCCTTCTTTCTCCCTTCTCTATCCCTCCCCCGTCCTTCCTCCCTTCCTTCCTCCCCCGAAGCCCGCTTATATTTCCCACACTGTCCTGGAAGACCTAGTGGTGCCCCCGCGGAAGGGAAGTGATGCTTGCTTGCATCCTGCTTGCGGTTGCGTACTCGCCTCCCGCCTTCACCTTCTCTCCCCTCTCCTCCCCTTCTCTAGCCTACCCTCCCCTTCTCTAGCCTACCCTCCTCTTCTCTTCTCAATTCCCCTTCTCTAGCCTCCCCTCCCCTTCCCTCCCCTCCTCTCCCCTCCCCTCCCTACCCTTCCTTCCCTCCTCTCCCCTTCCTTCTTCTTTTTCCTGTCATATCGACCTTGCCGCCTTTTTTCTTTTGTTTTCTCCCCCTACTCTTTCACCGCCATTTTTTTTCGTCGTTCTTCTCTTGTTTCTCCCCTTGCCACCCCTTTTTTTCGTATTTCCTTACCTCTCCCCCACCTTCACCACCACCCACCACCACCATCTCTTCCTCTACCACCATTTCTCCTCCACCTCCGCATCTTCTTCCTCCTCCTAAGCCTCCTCCTTCTCCTAATCTTCTTCCTCCTCCTCCTCCTCCTCCTCCTCCTCCTCCTCCTCCTCCTCCTCCTCCTCCTCCTCTTTCTCCTCCTCCTCCTCCTCTTCTCTTTCTCCTCCTCCTCCTCCTCCTCCTCCTCTTTCTCCTCCTCCTCCTCTTTGTCCTCCTCCTCCTCCTCCTCCTCTTTCTCCTCCTCCTCCTCCTCTTTCTCCTCCTCCTCCTCCTCCTCCTCATCTTTCTCCTCCTCCTCCTCCTCATCTTTCTCCTCCTCCTCCTCCTCCTCTTTTCTCCTCCTCCTCCTCCTCTTCCTCTTTCTCCTCCTTTTCCTCCTCCTCCTCTATCTCCTCCTTTTCCTCCTCCTCCTTGCGCTAAAGGGATAAGTTGATGAGGTTGAGTCATCCTCCTCTTTTGTCTTTTTGCGTCCAGGTTGCGCTTCAGTGAATAGGCGAGAGGGGAATAAGGAGGCGGACAAACATACAGACTTACAGAAACGCAGAAAGACATGCAGATCGACAGAAAGGCGAATGGGTGAACAGACAGGCAGACAGACAGACAGACAGACAGACAAATAGACTGAGACAGACAGACAAATAGACTGAGACAGACAGACAAATAGACTGAGACAGACAGACAAATAGACTGAGACAGACAGACAAATAGACTGACACAGACAGACAAATAGACTGACACAGACAGACAAATAGACTGACACAGACAGACAAATAGACCGACAGACACAGACAGACAAATAGACCGACAGACACAGACAGACAAATAGACCGACAGACACAGACAGACAAATAGACCGACAGACACAGACAGAAATAGACCGACAGACACAGACAGAAATAGACACAGACACAGACTTACGAGAGAGAGAGGGAAGGAAAGAAAGAAAGCCAAATCGCCTGGCAGAGAAACGTAATAAAGCCGGGGATCCCGAGGGTGTTATTGTTGGAAAGGAGCGAAGAAATCGACGTCCTCGGCCCCCGTCTAGCGCCCTGAAAGGTTAATCAACTCGAAGAAGTTTTCTTTCCCCTGCAATTTCCCCGCCGACGTGGCACTGGCCCTTCGATGCCACTCGCTCGCCCTTTGCTCGCCCGCCTCCGCCCGTGCTCCGCGGGTCAGGGTGCTAGCTTTTTTAAGGTGCCATTTCAGCGTGCCATTTGAGAGGGCCTGTTTCTTTTTTAAGGGTGCCATTTCAGCGTGTCGGGTTATTAGGGTGCCATATTAGGGCGCTGGCTTTTTGGAGTATCATTTCAGGGTGTCAGTTTATTAGGGTGCCATCTGAGGATATCTGCTCAGGGTGCCAACTTATTGGGCTGTTGGCTTGAGAGTGCCAGCTCTGTGTGCTAGGTTAGGATAGGTTATGTCCAGTGCCTCTTTATAAACCTCCAGGGAGAGGGGTAGAGAGGGAGTTTTTTTGCTTGTTTGTGTGTTTGTGCGGTTGTTTGTTTGAATTTTGCGTTTCTTGTTTGTGTGGGATGCTCTGTCTTAAGATAAGTTATAAAGAGGAGGATCTAGAAAGCGAAGATAGATAAATGTCACGAAAAAGAGAAGCATGGGAGTATTAGAAACGAACGGGGAAGAGGGAGAGAGGCCGAAAGGAAGTGCTTTAAAGGGAGTTGGACAATAAGAAAGGGAAGATAGGAAGGGGAGGAGATTGATGAGATGAGGAGAGGGAAAAGATTAAGACGTAATAACCTCTTGATTGTAGAGGATGATTTGCATATGTTGTGCTGCATATAGAGAGAGAATGGGAGAAAGGGGATAGGAAATGGTTTAAGAGAAAGAGGGTGGAAGAGATCAAGACAGAGACAGGGAGAGGGAGGGAGGGAGAGTGAGAGTGAGAAAGAAAAAGAGAGACAAATTGGGGAGAGAGAGAGAGACAGAGAGAAAAAAATAGAGAAAGAGGAAAAAAAGAGAAGGAAAGAGAGACAGAGACAGAGACGGAAAGAGAGAGAGAAAGAGAGACAGAGAATGCCTCACCACTCCAGCATTGGACCCCCACTCCCCTCCCCGGCATTACGATATTAGCTTTATATCTCCCCCGACGGGATTTCTCTTATCTCTTATCTCGGGGGGGGGGGTAAAAAAAAGTAAAAGGGAATCTAAAAAAGCAGGGAAAGAAAGGAATGGTGGGAGATAGCGCGCAGCTGCGTAAAACGAAACGGGGGGGGGGGTGAGTAATTAAGTAAACCCAGGTGATGAAAGGGTTATGTAAGGAGGGGAAAGTGAATGAGAGTAAAGAAATATGAGAAGGACGCCATTCATGAGCGAAAGAGAGAGAGAGAGAGAGAGAGAGAGAGAGAGAGAGAGAGAGAGAGAGAGAGAGAGAGAGAGGAGAGAGGAGGAAAGAGATGGTAAAAGAAGAATAGTGAGGAGAGAGAGGGAAAGAAAGGGAAAGGAGGAATAGAGAACAGGAGAGGAGAGAGGAGAGGGAGATAGGGGAGAAGAGGGAGTTTTCTGCGCGTGCGTGCATGGAGGAAGCCCCAACTCTGATAACGGTAATGTGCAGAGAGATACCGGTATGATAAAAATACGATGCGAAAAAAGGGGGTAATAACGAAGGGAAGGGGGGATAGAATATTGAATGGGGTAAAGGGGGAGGGATGTAATGAGAGAGGGAGGGGGGATGGAAAGGGATATTAGGGGAGGGGGGGGGGTAATGACGGCGGAAACTTTTATGGAAAGTGGTCGGGGGTGAGGGATGGGAAATACCGAATTTTGCATTTCCTTGACACCAGGCTTGGCGGCCGAAGGAGTTGTGATCACGGTGTTGTGATATCACGAGTTTCTCTCTCTCTCTCTCTCTCTCTCTCTCTCTCTCTCTCTCTCTCTCTCTCTCTCTCTCTCTCTCTCTCTCTCTCTCTCTCTCTCTCTCTCTCCTCTCTCTCTCCTCTCCCTCTCCCTCTCTCCCCCTCTCCCTCTCCCTCTCCTCCTCCCATCTCCTCCTTCTTCTCCCTCCTCCATCTCCTCGCTGGCGCTAGCGTGAGTGGGCGCAGGTCAATGGAGTGCCTGTGTGGTGGCATCAGGATGTGATGGTTTATCTCCCTCCCCCAACACGACCGCCATTGTCCTTCCCATCACGAGCGGGTTGGCACCTCTCCTCCACGCCCCGCGGCCCTCACGGTGGTCCTAGGGAGTGTGGATGGAGTGCCAGTGCCGCCGGCCATTCTCCTTGTCCCTCCCTCTTGGTTTGTTTACCTTTGTCAGTGCCTCGACCTTGCTCTGTCCTGTGGGTTTGCCTTTTGAGTTGTTATTTGTGATAGGATCAAGAAAAATCCCGAGGAAGGAAGAATAAAATCCTAGAAAAGTGACTGGGGAGGAAGGTAAGAAAACGTCAGTGAAAGGACAGAAGTATTAGTTTCGAAGACGGAAAAGCGATGATGCCATCTTGGAGTCAAGTAGATCCTGACTTATCTGTTATATATATATATATAATATATAATTATTTTGTCTTCTTTGTTTATTATTGTGTGTGTGTTGTTGTTGTGTTTGTTTTGTTGTTTGTGTAGGCGTGGCGTATCGTGTGCTGGAGACAGGTGGCAGGAGCAGATTTTATTTCGCGACAATAACGCGATTATGTCTTGGCGTGCCTGATTTGTATATATTACAGATGATATCATGTTAATAGTATTTAGAAAGATTAAGAAAGGGGGGGGGTAGGGATGGGGTTGGTATTTTTTAAAATGGGAGTGAAAGTACAGACGATGATTTCCCTTCCCTTCCCCGCCTCCATCAGTTGGTGTCGTGGGCGGGCTGTGTGACGGAGGGATGTTCTTATGGGTTGGTTAAAAGGGGAATTGTAATGGTGATTATGGTGTGAGGCTTGGTGGTTTTGTGTGGTGATGAGTAGGCAATGTGTGTCTACTCTTTCGTTCTTACCGAGGGGGGTGTTGCGAGCAGGTGTGTGGGGTCTTTAAAGATTATGTGTTTGTACTGGTGGTGTTGTGATAGATTATGGCAAATTGCTAATAATCGCAGAAGGTAAAAAAATAAATATGTAGGGGTTCTTAAAATTGATCTTCCTCACATACGGTATATCCCACGCCTCGCCGTCTCCTTCCCTCAACGGCTATCCACGCATTTTTACTTTTGTCTCTTTTCCTTTCCTTTTCGTCTCCTATCTTCGTTTCCTATCCCTTCCCTTCCTCTTCCTCGCTTCGCACTCCTCATTTCTGTTACCCTTTTCTTTCCTCTTATTCCCTGTTCTCCTTTCGTCTCCCTATGCTCTTGTTCTATCTCTCCTTACCCTCTCCCAATTCTCCTTATCTCCCTTCCTCAACTTACCCTTCCTCCTTCTTCCTCCTATACCCCCACACGCTCTGTACCTTCCGTATGCCCCTTTTCCCCTAACCTTCCCCGCTTTCCAGTTCCGTCCTTCGCTCACCTTCCGTTCCCTCGCTCCCCTCTCCTCGCCTCCTCCTCTCCCTCCCACCTCTATCTCCTCTCGCGCCCTTCTCCCTCTCTTCCTCTCCCTCGCTTCCCTCTCTCCCTCGCGCTCTCTTTCTCTCTCCCCTCTCTCTCTCTCTCTCCCTCGCGCTCTCTCTCTCTCCCTCGCGTCCTCTCTCTCTCCCTCGCGTCCTCTCTCTCTCCCTCGCGTCCTCTCTCTCTCTCCCTCGCGTCCTCTCTCTCTCCCTCGCGTCCTCTCTCTCTCCCTCGCGGCCTCTCTCTCTCTCTCGCGCCCTCTCTCTCTCGTTCGATCCGTGGGTTTGGAGGGCCCTCGGCACGGTATCCTGTCGTGTGAGCTTGGGATGTAGTTATTATTGTTATCATTTAATTGTTCACTTTTATTTGTCCCTTTCTCTGGTTTTCGTTTTTTTTTTTTTCTTTCTTTCTTTAAATGTTTTTTTTTTATGTATGTGTCTGTTTGATTGCTTACATTGTGTTTCTGTCTACTTCCATTCTGCATTTCCTCTCTCGCATGTTCTTTTCTCTCCTTCTCCCTTGCTTTCCCTTCCCTGCCTTCCTCCCTCCCTCCCTCCCTCTCCCTCCCTCCCTCCCTCCCTCCCTCCCTCCCTCCCCTTCCCTGTCTTCCTTCCCCCTTCCCGGCCCCCTTCATTTCTTCCACCCTCCCTCCACTTTTTCTCCCTCCCTTTCCTCCCCTCCATTTTCCTCTCTCTCCCGTGTCCTACCTTCTTCCTTCCCCTTCCTTGTCCTCATTCTCGCTCCCCCCTCCCTCACCTCATTAATTCAGTTCATTCCACATTCGTCATTTTTATCCGTTTAGCATTTTTTATCCTTACTGTTCACCCTTGAACAGCTTTCATCAATTCTCTTTAGTCTTCCTACTTCGTAAACATTTTTTTTACTGTCAGTGTAATTTAGGCGCGCGCGCACGCACGCACACACACACACACACACACACACACACACACACACACACACACACACACACACACACACACACACACACACTCTCTCTCTCTCTCTCTCTCTCTCTCTCTCTCTCTCTCTCTCTCTCTCTCTCTCTCTCTCTCTCTCTCTCTCTCTCTCTCTCTCTCTCTCTCTCTCTTATATTCTCCACTTCACTTATCCCTCGTCTTTAAGCTCTCCCTGTTTACTCATTATCTTCCCTTGTTTCATTAGTGCGCGCTAATTACTCTATTGGCGAGGGTACTGTTTGCAATTAACCTATTCGTCCGCCAGAGTTGCTTGGAGATCAATTGACTCCTTCTCCCATCTCCCCTTCTTCGTGTTGCATTCTTCTCCCTACTCTTTCTCCTTTCTTGCTTTCTTCCTCCCCTTCATCCCATTTGCTTTCTTCTCCCTTTACCTCTTCCTTTCTCCCTTTCCTCCTCCCCTCCTCTTTCCCCCCCACCTCTTTCCTCGTATTTTACATCCTTCCCCACCTTCCTGTTCCTTCCCTCCTCCTCTTTCTCCCCCACCCCCCAAAAAAAAAAAAAAAAAAAAATATATATATATTATATTTATTTTTATTCATTCATAACACATCTTATCTTTGTTCCTATCCCGTTTCCTTTGACTCCGTTTCCTGCCTTTATTGCACCGAATATTGGCCACTTTGCACATTTCGCTGCATCGCTTCCTAACGTATCGCGTGCGTTACCTACCCGCGCCCTTCCCCCACCTCCTCCGCCGGGCCCTTTGCAAACCCGGGGCGTGCATGTTTATGTGTGCAGCAATGTCCGGGTGGCCACATGTTGCATGTTGCGGATTTTGCATTCTTGGTGGTTGTCCTGCTGGGGATGGGATGTGTGTGTGTGTGCAGGGTAGCCATTCTTTCTCTTGTTTTTTCTATGTTCCTTCTCTCTCTCCCTCTCTCTCTCTTGTTTTCTATGTTCCTTCTCTCTCTCTCTCTCTCTCTCTCTCTCTCTCTCTCTCTCTCTCTCTCTCTCTCTCTCTCTCTCTCTCTCTCTCTCTCCTCCAATCTTTCTTCCTTCCTTCCCACCTTCCCTGCCCCTTTATGTATCCGTGCTTCAACGTATCTCCGAGGAGGAGCAAGGGTGGCAGAGGCGGTTCAATTGCCAACCGCGTCTTTTGAGCGTGAAATGAAGCCAGCATGACTCGCCTTGTCGCCCTGTGTCATGTTCTTGTCAGTGGCATATTAGCCTGTGCGAGGGTTCTCAGTCTCGCGCAGTTTCTATTCATGACTTGGGTCATCGTAGCGGATGTGCATGTATGCATGAGCTGTGCATGCTCAGTGATGGACTTTTTGATAGTCATGATGACTTGTTTGGCTTTGTTGGTTCGCTCTCGTTTGCAATGCTGGTCTGGAGTAAGACGTGCCGGCTGAAAGAGGCTTCTTGCACCTCCTAATTCGTAGTGGCACTTCCTGGAGACGCTTTCTTTTAGGCCATTTGCTCAGTCGTAAAGTAGTTGTGGAGACAACTCTAACTGTGGAAAACACGTGCGCGAACACACGCACGTACGCGCACGAACACAGTTGATGTGCACCATGAAAACGACGGAGGCAGCGGCCGGCATGGCGACTGCTGACCTCTTGTTTGGCGGGCGTGAAGAGGATGGCGACGGCCGCCCCCCTAAGCCGCGCGTCGATCAGCGCGGGCGTGAAGATGTTTCGCAGACGCCAAGGACGCTGAGGCCTGTAAATAAGCTCCTCCATTGGCCGTATCACGAGCCGCCGCGCCGTGTGGCCCCGTAATGTATGCCGGAGCATGCCTCGCGCCTCGCCCGCTGCGAGCAATGACTCCGGGAGCGAGTTCCGTGTGTTACGCTTATAGGAAAGAGAGTTTGATATAGCGGCGGCCTCCGAGGGCTTGAGCGGGTGCAGGCTTCTTTTAAAAGCCTCGGAACTTTTGGAGAACGTGGGGGGCGGAGCTAAAGTGCCATCCGTCGTTCTCTACGGAGAATCGCTCGCGATATGTTCGATTTTTGTCAATTTTTTGACTTTGTTTTCTCTCATCTTGATCAAGTATGTGTGTATGCTGCATACATGTGCGCGCCGTCAGTATCGGTTAACAACGTAATCAAAACAATTTTTTCTCGCCCCCGTTTCGTATTGGTTTGTTAATTGGGCGATGGACATACGTTCAGTGAGCGGGCCATCGCTCTCGGGACAACCTCATGGGATTCTCAGCCCTTGGCTGTGGGAGCAGAAGGACTAAAGTGGCACGCTGTGTGTTCGTGTGACGCGCCGAAAAAAAACAGCTGATCACGAGTTGTTTTTCCTTCCTCCTTGCTCGAGAACGGTTGGTCAGCTCCTTTTTATGCGCTTACTCATTCAGTTGCTTCGTCCTCCTTCCTCCTCTTCTCCCCCTCCCCCTTGTCATCTGAGGTCTGACCTCTCTTAACCTCTATTGACCTTTGCATTTGTGTTTTGCTTCGCGCGACATTTGAGAGTCGGTTAGATTAGGGTAGACTTCGCTATTTTCGTGTCCTTTACGTTGTATAGACTGTATGTTTGACTGGAATGTTATCTGATATAAAATTTGTTTGTGGCAGTGTTATCAACTGATGATAAAACTAATCATATCCAAAATCAGCGTAGATACATTATTTATCTGTTTATCCTCTTGTTATTATCATCATCATCATTATTATCATCGCTATTATAACCACCATTACTATTATTCTTAGTATCATTACTTACAAATGTAGCCTTTGAATGCATTACATGATGCATTACCTCTATAAACACTAACGTCCATTTTTTCTTTGTCCACAGGTACGTGTCGATGTTACCGCAGTTGTCATAGTAACGCATATCATCGGAATTGATAGTCAGTCAGCTGTTAGAGCCGTGACGAATTCAGGTAAATATTTCTGAGAACTTGAAGGCTGTTATTTTTCGCGAGGATAGAGGGAAGGGTTAGTTTGTATATCGGAAAGGAGGGAAATGTGCAGTGTAGCGTTTATTGCGATAACGGAAGCTTTCGTACAAGTTTTGGTTTTAAAGTGATTGTATGGGAAAAAATAAAAGGTACAAAATCATGGACTTGGTTAGTAAATTGGTAGTACAGATCACATTTGTCAGAAAAAAAAGATAGAAATTAGCTTTTATAAGGAAATTAGCTTTTATAAGGAACCTCTCAGTAATCTTGAAAGTCTCGGAGGTCGACGGCGAAAACGACAACAGTGATAGTACTAATAAATGAAAAGTGAAAACAAAAACTTCGCAAACGGCGCGAACAGAAGGCACCATTTTCGCCATTCGCACAAAGTTCTCGCGATTTCCCTCCGTGTAATTAAAAGCGCTCCGGAGGGATAACGGTCACAGCGGAATGTTCCAGAACCCTTATCCTCGGCGCCTGCAACCGCCCATCGCGATTCTAGCGTCGGTATGTCGATGTCGCGTAATATCGGGTAATTGAGATCGTCTCGAAGAGGGAGGGGAGGGGGGGCCGCCGCCGTCATAAGCCATATGTGTGTAACCTCTGCTTAACCATGTGGCCGGCGGGCGGTCGTTAATGAAACCGTTAACAGGCGAACGGTCGTGATGTTGTGCTGTTATTGGCTGGGTGGGGGAGGAGGAGGGGAAGGTAGGGGGGAGGGGAACGATTTGGGAAGTGGTCGTTATATGGAGCAAAGTGTTTGTGCGTGTTGTGTTATGGCCCGGCCTGCGTCATCTTGTTTGCCTTTTTTGTCTTCATTTTTTTTCTGGCACCCGCATTCTCCACGCGCGCGCGCGCAACCAACCACACACACACACACACACACACACACACACACACACACACACACACACACACACACACACACACACACACACACTCTCTCTCTCTCTCTCTCTCTCTCTCTCTCTCTCTCTCCTCTCTCTCTCTCTCTCTCTCTCTCTCCTCTCTCTCTCTCTCTCTCTCTCTCTCTCTCTCTCTCTCTCTCTCTCTCATTCTCTCTTCTCTTCTCCTTTCCTACCTTCCCTTCCCTTCCCTTCTATCCTCTCCTCTAAATCTCTTCTCCCTCTCTTTTTCTCTTCTTTCGCTCCCCCTGCTATCCATGCCTTTATCCCCCTTTCCCCCTATTGGCATAGATGTACGGTACCCTTGCTTTCCCCTCTTCCCGTAACAACCCTTCATCAGTCCCTCTCCCTTTTTCCTCAAGGGAGTAGCAGATTGGAGGCACGGGGGGGGGGGGGGGAGAAGGGCGGGGCGGGGGGATTAACAGGGTCGTCAGAAAAGGGTGAGGGACAGAGGGGGGCATAGTTGGGGGGGGATGGACATACCCGGGGGAATTTTAAGGTTGGGGACAAGGTATGAGAGGGAGGGTATGGAGAAGATAACGAAGGGGGGAAGGAGGGTAAAGGGGAAATAGGAAAGAGGGGAGCGAGAGAGGCAGAGGAGAAGAGGCAGAGGGAAAGGAGCCGGTGAGAAGGAAATATGAAGAGAATGGAGTGACATGAGAGGAGATAGGAGGAGAAACAGGAATGATAGAAAAGGAAATGAAAAGGGAACCAATGAGAGGAAAGTGAGGGAGAATGAGAAAGAAAGAGAGGGAAATAACAGAGAAGGAAAAACAAGAAAAGGAAGAAAACGAGATTATGAAACAGTAAGAGAGAGAACAGAGTGAGAAAAAGAAACACGAAAAAGGGAAAGAAAGAAGTAAAAAATACAATTTTAGGCAAATAAAGAAATCAGCAACGAAAATGGAACAAATACGACAATAGAAATGTGAATGTGTGCATGTGTATGTATGTATGTATGTGGGTGCGTACGTGCGTGTGCCCCGCCTGCGCGCCTGTTCCTGAATGTGCATAGTCCATAAAAGCGCCATTATAATCACATGCAGACAGCTGAATAAGCCGGCGCAATGGGAGCCCAATAACCCACTTGAAGTACAGTGGCTTGTTGACTTAATTGTTGTAAACAGGACAGAGCGTACGGCGGAGCGTGGGCTGGAGGGGGGGGGGGTAAGAGAAGAGGGTAGAAGGGGAGGGAAGAAGAGGGAGGTGGGGAGGGGTAGGGGAAAGTGCAGAAGGGTAAGGGTAGGGGAAGAAGGAAGGGATTGGGGTAGGAGAAGGGGTATAAGGTAGAGGAAAGGGGTTTGGGGTAGGGGAAAGTGGGGAAAGTTAAGGGGATAGGTAAAGAGTAGGGGAATGGGGAGGGGGGAGAAAGGGGTTGAGTTGCTAGGAGACCAAACTTTAGAGAGACAATGTCATCGGTTAATTGTGGACCCGGAGAGAGGAAGTGGCATCTGGTAGCTTCGGTATTCGGGAATGTGTCGATTGGAATGGGTAGGGGGTAGAGACAAAGGGAGGGGGGGAGAAAGGGGGGAGGTGAGTGAGAGAGAGTGAGAGTGAGAGAGAAAGGGAATATGAGAAGAGGGCAAGAGAAGGGAATACATCTCATTAGTAGCATCGGCACACAATAATTTCTGTCCCCACTTCTCTCTCTCTCTCTCTCTCTCTCTCTCTCTCTCTCTCTCTCCCTCTCTCTCTCTCTCTCTCTCTCTCACTCACTCTCTTCTCTCTCTCTCTCTCTCTCTCACTCACATATGTTTGACGCAGCTGTGGTGGCAGGTTTTTGCGTCTATTTATTATGCAGGAGGCAAGTAGTTGGAGAAGGTAGGCCGATTCTTTGTTTTTCCTTTTCTCTCTTTTTGTTTGTATTTGTTTTTCTCTAGTCTTCTTTCCTATGTCTGCTTTTTTTTCCGTCTTCGCTTCGTTTTTTTCTTTTTCTCTTCTTCTCTTTTCGTATTTTTCTGTCTCTCTCTCTCTCTCTCTCTTCTCCTCGCTCCTCTCATATTCTCTCTCTCTCTCTCTCTCTCTCTCTCTCTCTCTCTCTCTCTCTCTCTTTCTCTCACATTCTCTCTATCTCTCTCTCTCTCCTTCGCTCTCTTTTTCATTATTTTTTTTACCTAACTTATCTTTCCTTCTCTTTTCTCTCTCTCGTGCTTCAGTTTTGTAGTTACAAAAATACTGCCATGACGTCATCAACAGGAATGCCACTTGCCCCCTAATTAACCCCCTTCGTGAGCGAGCAAGCTTTGCGTCACTTGTGGGCGTCAGCGTGCTATGGGCGTGGGCATTTGTGCGTTGGTCGTGGGTGGGAGGGTTGGTGGGGATAGGGAGTGGGGAGGGTGGGAGGGGGCAGGGATAGGGGATGTAGCATGTGGGGAGTGATAGTGGCAGCGACCGTCCCTCCATAGCACCCCTCCCTCCCCCCTCCCGTCTTGCCTCTCCCTTCCACCCTTGGAGTACTCTCCCACACGGCGCCACTGGCATCGATCTCCCTCTGCAGCCTACATGCTTCCCCCCCCTTTCCCTCTCTCCCTCTCCACCCCCCCCTATCTCTCTCTCTCCCTCCCTCTCTCACTCTCTCCCTCTCTCTCGTCTTCTCTCTCTCTCTTTTCTCTTTCTCTTTATTTTCTCTCTTCTCCCTCCCTCCCTCACTCCTTCCCTCCCTTTCTCTCCCTCTCTGTCTCTTTTTCTTTTTCCCTCTTCATCTCTCACCCCAATGCCCTTCCTCGCATGGGCGCACAAACACTTACATTTATAATTATTCGCTTCCACTCTCACTCTCACTCACCCTTACACTCCCACTCCCACTCCCGCACGCACGCTCGCACGCACTCTCAACCCATACGTGACTGAACGGCGCGCACACGCCTCCGCCGCCGCTCTGTTCGATACTTCAAGCGCTGTTAATTGCACGTCGTCACAAGGCCTGTGTAAATAAATAATTCGGCTGACATGTGCTACAATTCTGCCCCCCCCCCCCTTATCCTTCCGATTCCCCCTCTCCCCCTCTCCGTTTGGCTATCCCCTCCCCTTCCCCTCCCCTTCCTTCTGTACCTGTGCTGGTGCATGGCTAACTATACAATGTGCACATGCATACAGGCAAAGACATTTTAAATTCATGGTTTTATACAGGCGCATACTCCAGTAAACACTCATGCCGATGCAGGCAAATGCGCGCGCGAACACTCACTCACTCACTCATTTACACACACAAATACACACGCACGCACGCACGCAGGCACTCACGCAATGAGGTGCTTGCCGATGGACACGCATGCCACACACACAGTTCGCACGTGTTCCTACAGATAAACAAAAGATACACGGGGGGGGAGGGAGTCCAAACCACCACGCATACCGGAAGTTGAAGGGGGAGGGGGGAACCTATGTCAAGGGAGGGAAGTAGGGGAGGGAAGTGTCATGGAGTATAAATTAATGGAGGGAAGTGTCATGGATTATACATCAAAGGCTATAAATGCTAAAGGAGGGAAGTAAGGGGGAGGGGCACACGCCAAGGGAGGGAAGTAGGGGGAGGGGCATACGCCAAGGGAGGGAAGTAGGGGGAGGGGCTCGCGCCAAGGGAGGGAAGTAGGATGGAAGATATTCATTCCAGCGAAGGGAAGGGAGGGAGGTTATACTAGACGAGGGAAGTGCCAAAGGGGAGGGAAGGGAAGGAAGAGGTTTATTTATGATGAATAAGGAAGTGAGAGGGATATAACCTGCGCAGCTTTTCCAGAGGTTTCGATTTTTTTTTCTATTTAAAGGCGGGGGTTCGGAACGCAATTTGTGAAGAGAAAACTCCCACAAGATTCCAGATTCCGTGATGGGGAACATACTCGATATTCTGAAGAGTCCGAAAGATTCGGGGTGATACTATGTTGATGAGGAGGAGGAGTGTATATTTACTTTATTATTTGTTTTATTATTTTTTTTTTTTACGCAGATTAAGAAAACTCGGCTACCCGGGGGTCATGCGATGTACTTGAAACTTTAAATGATCATCGGTATTCAGTTATTGAGCAACGTTTGCGGGCCGTCTCGGGTTCCTAAGGTCTAATTAATCGACTTTGTCTTGTCTGGGGGAGGAGGTGGTGGGGAAGGTGGAGAGAAGGGAGAGGGAGGAGGAGGAGGTGGGGAAGGTGGAGAGAAGGGAGAGGGAGGAGGTGGTGGGGAAGGTGGAGGGAGGGGAGGAGGAGGACGTGAGAGGTATTCGGTCTTGCTTGTGGTAAAAAAAAAAAAAAATGTTTCTTCTTCCCACCCGAAGAGTGGTGGGGAAGGGCGGCCGCAGCATTGGCTTTCCTCTCTGGCTGTTGTAGTATTAAACCACAACCTCCACGCCTTCCCTCCCCCTCCTTCTCCCCCATTCCCGCAACTCTCCTATTCTGAAGGGGGACGTGGCCCTCCCACCCCTCCCCATGCCGCTCTCACTCCTCCTCTCCGTGTCCCCCTCCCCTCCACTCATCAGAACTCCACTCTAAATGCGAGAAACGGGAACCCCTTGGTTTGTCGAGTGCCACTTGATAGGAGGAGGAGGAGGAGGAGAAAGAGAAGGAGGAAGAGGAAGGGAGAGAGAGTAGGGGAAAGAGGAGGAGAAGGAGAAAGTAGGGGGAAGAGGAGGAGTGCAGAGAAAGTAGGGGGAAGAGGAGGAGTGCAGAGAAAGTAGGGGGAAGAGGAGGAGGAGGGGAGTACGCAGGAAGGGGCTGTGGGTCTAAGGCGAGGGGCTGTAGGGCGCGGCCAGGGCTTGCGTCAGGGCTGGTTTCGAGGGGAGGGAGGGTAAAGGCTTAGGGACTGGTCGTCGACATAGTGTGCTAAGGATATCCTCCCTCTTCTCTTGTTGAATTCTCTCTCTCTCTCTCTCCGTCTGTTTGATTTTATTTTTCTGTCTCCTCGTTTCTCTCTCTCTCTCTCTCTCTCTCTCTCTCTCTCTCTCTCTCTCTCTCTCTCTCTCTCTCTCTCTCTCTCTCTCTCTCTCTCTCTCTCTCTCTCTCTCTCGCTCACTCGTTCTCCCTGGCGATTGTAGCAAAGAAGAGAACCTGCAACCATTTCTGTGTAAGCGGATGACACGGAGTCCAACAGTGAGAGGTTCAAAGAACCCTTTTTTAGCGCGATTATGCTCTTTTATTGCCCAGGGGACCATTCGAGATACGTGGAGTGCGGAAATAAACAGTAGTTCGTATGTCATATCACCGCTAAATAAGGCAAATGATTCATTAAATCAGTTATGATGCTTTGATGATATAGAAAAGAGCGCGCGTTTGTTGTGTAATGAGGGAGAGTGGGGATTTTCTCTCTCTCTCTCTCTCTCTCTCTCTCTCTCTCTCTCTCTCTCTCTCTCTCTCTCTCTCTCTCTCTCTCTCTCCCCCCCTCTGGGAAGGAAACGATGATTCTGCAAACGAGATGACCCTCGCCGTCAACTCGTAAAACTGGGTCGTTGCGCTGAGCATCTGTCATCGAGACGCCACGCAAAAGCCTCCTCGATTTAAAAGGAATAATAATTCATAAACCAAGAAGATGCTTTTGTATAACGTGTTCGCCATCTCGTTCTGCCCACTACTGAAGGTGGAACAGTCTTTGGAGATGGCCGAGAGGGCGTGGGAATGGGGGGGCGAGGGCAAAGCTTCTTGGCGCCCCTCCTGCATTTCTTCGGCAATTTGATAATGTGGCCTGAGAAATGGGCGGTATTTCGGTCATATAGGGCGGCGGGCGCGGGGGTCGCTGTTGTAATAAAGGCTTTATAGCACGGGGTAATGGCGGAGCAGACGGTGACATGGTCGCCGTTATTATCATCGGTAATGGTAATGTTATTCGCTCCCGTCGCCCTTTCTCTCATTCCTCTCTCTCTCTCTCTCTCTCTCTCTCTCTCTCTCTCTCTCTCTCCTCTCTCTCTCTCTCTTCTCTCTCTCTCTCCTCTCTCTCTCTCTCTCTTCTCTCTATCTCTCTCTCTCTCTCTCTCTCCTCTCTCTCTCTCTCTCTCTCTCTCTCTCTCTCTCTCTCTCTCTCTTCTCTCTCTCTCTCTCTCTCTCTCTCTCTCTCTCTCTCTCTCTCTCCTTCTCCCTCGCCCTCCCCATCCCTCTTTCCCTCCTTTCCTCCTTTCCTTCCCTTCCTCTCCTATCGAATCATATTTCTTTTCCTCTCTCGCTTTCCGCTCTAATCGCAAAGCAGTGTTCCCACTCTAAGGCCTCCGGTGTGTAATCCGCGAGAAATCGTCCAGTTCGAAAGCATAAAATACGAAATGCAATTCGGAACAGCTCACCTCACCCTTCCCCCCTCCCCCCCTCCTCTCCCCTCCTCCTCCACCTCCTCCTCCTCCTCCTCCTCCTCCTCCTCCTCCTCCTCCTCCTCCTCCTCCTCCTCCTCCTCCTCCTCCTCCTCCTCCTCCTCCCTCCTCCCTCCCTCCCTCCCTCCCTCCCTCCCTCCCTCCCTCCCTCCCCGCAATCCTCTTCTGGTCCCATACTCCTTCCCCTAATTTTTCCTCTCTGTTCCCCTTACCTCCCCAACCTCCCTTACCTCCCCAACCTCCCTAACCTCCCCTACCTCCCTTACCTCCCCAACCTCCCCAACCTCCCTTACTCCCTCCCCTTACCTCCCCTACCTCCCTTACTCCCTTACCCCCCACCTCCCTTTCCTCCCCAAACCTCCCCAACCTCCCTTACCTCCCCAACCTCCCTTCCTCCCCAACCTCCCTTACCTCCCCAACCCCCTCCTCCCTTACCTCCCACCTCCCTTACCTCCCCATTTACCTCCCCTTACCTCCCCAACCTCCCTTACCTACCCCAACCTCCCTTACTCTTTCCCCAACCTCCCCTTACCTCCTTACCTCCCACCTCCCTTACCTCCCTTAACCTCCCTTACCTCCCAACCTCCCTTACCTCCCTCTACCCTCTCCTACCTCCCCTTTCCTCCCCAACGCTCCTCTTATCCTCCCCAACCTCCCTTACCTCCCTACTCCTCTTACCTCCCCCCTTCTTCCTCTCCTTCTCTCCTATCTCCACCTCCTCTTTCCTCTCCCTCCTTCTTCTTTTCCCCCTCCTCCGCACACGGTCCGTACTGTTGCTTTTCCTCCTTCTCTTTCTCCCTCTCTTCTTTTTCTCCTTTCTCTTCTTCTTTCTTCTTTCTCTTTTCTCTCTCTCCTCTCCTCTCCCTCCTCTTTTCTCTCTCCTCCTCCTCCTCTCTCCTCCTTCCCCCCCCTCCTCCTCCCCTCTCCTATTCTTCCTTCCCTTCTCTCCCTCTCCTCTCTCTCCCTCTCTTCCCTCTTTCTTCCATACCTCCCTCCTTCCTTCCCTTCCCTTCCCTTCCCTTCCCTTCCCTTCCCTTCCCTTCCCTTCCTATCTCCTGACGGCGTTGGGGAAGTATAGAAGGGGGGGGGGGAGGAGACCGAATGGTGATCAGGGGCTTGGGGTGGGGAGGGGGGTGGGGGCATGATGGCTTGATCTAAGTTCTCTTCGCCTGTTCTTTCTCTCCCGGTTATCGGACGTTCGTACTTTATCCTTCCTTCGCCTTGGGATTCCCGTCTTTTCTTCTCTTTCCTCTTCCTCTTCTTTTTTTCTTTAAACACTTTTCTGTGGCGATATCCTGGGATAAGCGTGATTGGAAGGCACACGAGATGGGTGAGGTAGGTGAGGTGAGGGACGATGATGATTCGAGGGGAAGGGGAAGGAGAAAGGTGAGTTGGGAGGAGGGGAAGGGGAAAAGGTGAATGAGGGTAGGGTAGGGAGAGACATGAGTGAGGGGAGGGGGGGAAAGATGAATGCGGGGAGGGGAGGGGTAAAGGTGAATGAGGGGTAGGGAGTGGAGAAGATGAGTGAGGGAAGGTGAGCAAGAAGCATGGAACCGCTGATGGATAGAAAATCGATGCGAGATGATGAAGGGGACGAGGCGAGAAGGATAACTATAAAGAAAGAGATTAGTGGGAGTAAAAAAAAAGCGAGAGAAAGGAACATGAAGGAAGATGAGCTTGTGTTGTTGGTAAAACCTGTTTCAGGAGACGAGGCATGAGGCTTTCACAAAAATTGAGGTGAGAAAAGTAAGCGTTTGGACCCCCCCCCCCCCTCTTTTGTTTTTTAGAAGTTGACTGTAAGAGATTTGAAGTTAAGAATATGGCTGTTGATTATTTCGAATAATGATGATGATAAAAATTGATTCATGATACGGAGGTGGAGCGATGAAAGGGCGGGTACCGTCGGGTTGTTCTCCCTCCCTCTCTCCCTTCCTCCCTCCCCTCCCTCCCCCTCCTCCCTCCCTCCCTCCCTCCTCTCTCTAATTTTCCCTCCGCCACTCACCCATAAACCCTTCCTTCCCCCCCTCCTTCCACTCCCCCTCCTCCCCCCATTCTCCATAAATTCACATCCTTTCGCCGAGTGCTTGGTCATCCTCCTTATGAAGTAGAGGAAGAGCTAATGTGTTTTATAGCATCGCCCTGGTCGCGAGAGTAATTAAGAGTGACGCGAGCTCATGGTGACAGCTCTTGTTCGCGGCGCAGGGGAGGCGCTCTCACGGGACCGCCGGTGCCACCTTCCTCCCCCCCCCTCTCCCCTCCCCTTTCCCCTTTCGCTTTCCTTTTCTACTTCCCCTTTTCCTTTCCTCTTTTCCTTTCCTTTCCCCTTACTTCTTTCCCTTTCCCCTTTCCCTTTACCTCTTTCCCTTTCCCCTTTCCCTTTACCTCTTCCCCTCGGCTGGTGGCATTGCGATAGGGTTCTTGCGGGTGGAGTGGGTTCGGGTTCGGGTCCAGTTGGGGTTGAGTGGAGTGGGGTGGATAGACAAAGATACGGAGATCCGCGCACGCAACTGGTGGATTTGCAGGTAGGCACTCTCGCCCGCGAAAATTCATACACTTTATTTTTACAATTACGTTAGACTCTCTCTCTCTCTCTCTCTCTCTCTCTCTCTCTCTCTCTCTCTCTCTCTCTCTCTCTCTCTCTCTCTCTCTCTCTCTCTCTCTCTCTCTCTCTCTCTCTCTCGTACACTCATTCCTCTCCCTCCTCCCCTTTCGTTATCCCTGCCTTCTATACCCCGTGTCCTTTCGGCCCGGGAGTAAAGAACAGCAGATCGTTGAGGCACCACAGTAGCTGCCTTGATCCTCGCCCACAGGACCTGCACTGTGCGGCGAGGGCGGTGGTGATGGTGGTGGGTGTTCGCGGAGGTGTTAACACAAACCTGCAACCGCCCCCCCCCCAACCTCGCTTCGTTTCTCGTCCCTTTCTCGCCTCGCCTCGCCTCTCGTTTCTTTTCTTTTTCTTCTCTCTTCTCTTCTCTTTTCTCTCCTCTCCTCTCCCTTCCTCTCCACTGCTTCATTTTCTCTTGCCTGATACTTTCTCTTTTCTTCCTTCATCTACCTCTTTCCATTTTTCCTCTCCATATATTTCCCTTCCCCTTAATATTCTCCCTCATCATCCCTTCCTTCTCTTTCTCTCTCCCTCTCACCCCCCCCCCCTTTCACCCTTCTCTCTTACCTTCTGTCTTCCCCCTCACTTTCCTCCTCACCTTTCCCCTTCCCCTTCCTTCCCCTTACTGTTTCCCCTCACAGACTTCTCTTCGAGCTGCACTTTATGAAGTGAACCTCCTCACCCCTCACCTCTCACCCTCACCCTCACCCTCACCCTCACCCTCACCCTCACCCTCACCCTCATCTCGTTCCTTAATAGCGGCCGTCGGTTTCTTTGCGGAAATCCTCACAAGATGGCAGCAGCATCCTTTGGTCGGGCTGGCATCTTTTTGAATTTCGTGCGTACTTTTTTTTTTGGGGGGGGAGGGGGAGGGGATGGGGGAATGAAAAGCGTTCTCTTGGGTTGCGTCGTTTTTTGTTGTTGTTTTTGTTTGTATCTGTCTTTGTGTTTTTGGCTGGCGGATCGTTATGCTATGTGCTCTCGTTTTTTTTTTTTTTTTTTTTTTTTTTTTCTTTCTCTTTGCCTTTGGAGATATGTTTTGCCGCCGTGCTCATTTGGTTGAAGGTTAGGATCTCTTTTCTTCTTGATATTTTAATTCTCTCTCTCTCTCTCTCTCTCTCTCTCTCTCTCTCTCTCCCTCTCTCTCTCTCTCTCTCTCTCTCTCCCCATCTCTCCTCCTTCCCTCCCTCTCCCATCCTCCTTCCCTCCCTCCCCATCCCTCCTTCCCTCCCTCCCCCATCCCCCCTCCTCCCTCTCTCCCTCCCTCTTCTCCCCCTCTCCCTCCCTCCTCTCCCTATTCCTCTCTCTCTCTCCCTCCTCTCCCCTTCTCCTTCCTCTTCCCCTCACTCCTACTTTCTCCCTGTCTTCCTTCCCTTCCTTCGCCTTCAATAGAGACCAGAAAGAAGGTCGTTTCAAGAGAAAATTCCGGTGGCTGAGCGAAGTGAGGGAAGGAGATAAGCGAAAAGAAAAAGAGGGGAAGGGAAGAGGGAGGGGTAGGGGAGGGGGGGAGGTAACGCTAATTTTCATCGTGTCTCACGTTCGTTTAGGAAGGGGGGGGAGGGAGGGGGGAGGGGAGGGAAAAGAGGGGAACAGAATATTGGATTAAATCGACGATTGTTATTGGCCTAATCACCTCTTTAAGGATGGGGGTGGGGTAGGGGGGTGGGGAGGGAGGCTAGGCGGGGTTAGAGGGGGGGTAGTAGGTATTAGGGGGAGGGGGATCAGTCAGAGTATCAGGTTGATTGCCCGTGATATCAGGGGCGGTGAAGGATGAGGTGGTTCTGCACGTCCTCATTTGTCACGGGGAAGGGGGGGGGTAGGGGGTTGGGGGTAAGGTGGGTGTAGGGCGTTGGTGGATGGGCTTTCCTTGGGTGTGGGGGGTGGGGGCAGTGGCGTTGGGGAGTCAAGGGGATGGAATGGTTGTTTTATAACGAGTTGCTGGCGGTTTGATTAGCGATGTTGTTGATGATATTGATTCCGGTAATTATGATGTGATTTTGTTATTGATACTTTTCCCCTTCGTTATTGTGAAATTCGCTTCGTAGAGATTCGACTCCCCTCTGCCTCCCTCTCCCCTTCCCCCTCCCCCCCTCCCCCCTTCCGTCCTCCCTCTGCCCCCCCCCCCCCATCTTTGAGCTAATACATCACACTTACATCCGAGCATCCCTGTCATGGGCGGCGTGGTGTGGGCGTCCAGCGACACCTCCGGGTCAAAGCCTCTCTGCATGACGACAAATCCCATTAAAGGAAATAAGCTTCCTGTCAAGGGCGCGATAGGGGGGGGAGGGGTGGAAGAGGGGGTGTACGTGTGTGTGTGTGTGTGTGTGTGTGTGTGTGTGAGTGTGTGTGTGTGTGTGTGTGTGTCCGTGTGTGTGGTTGAGTGGTTATGAGATCTGTGTGGGGGTGGTGTGGGGTCGGAAGTGGGTTGAAGTGTTGTGCGCATCTTAAGGATGTTCTGTAGTGGCGCGATAGGGGGGGGGTGGGTGGAAGGGGTGGTGTGCGTGTGGTGTGTGTGTGTGTGTGGTGTGAGTGTGAGTGTGAGTGTGAGTGTGGGGTGTGTGTGTGTGTGTGTGTGTGTGTGTGTGTGTGTGTGTGTGTGTGTGTGTGTGTGTGTGTGTGTGTGTGTGTGTGTGTGTGTGTGTGTGTGTGTGTGTGTGTGTGTGTGCTTGTTGCGTGTGCGTGTGCGTTCAAGGTCTATATAAGTACTTGTATGAACCTCGTGTGTGTGTTTGTCTGTGTTTGTCTGTCAGTGTCTGCTTGCCTGCCGGTCTTTTCGTCCGTCCGTCCGTGTGTCTGTGAATCTGCCTGTTTGTGTGCCTGTGTTTATTGAGTGTGTGTGATTGTGCGCAGTGTTGACGGTTAACTTCGCCCCCTTTTCCACCGCGCGATCGTTGCATTGCACATGCATGACGACCGGGCAGTCTTCTAGGAGCGATTAATTATAGAATCATGCGCGGGCAGTCCCGTGGGACCTCGGCTCTGCATGCTGAGCTGTTTAGCTGACGTCATCGGCGGCCGATGCAGGTGTATGCGAGGCTGTTTGCGATGCTGTTGCATTTGCAAGTTGCAGTCCCGACACGTAGATCGAGAATACAGGATGAGACGGGCTGCCGGGAGACGCTTGCGATGCGCGCGGCTATTCTCACGAGCCCTGGTGACGTCACGGGGAAGATGCGTCACGTGACAGGGCGCTGTCATGTCATGCCCACCGGCTGCTTGAAATAGATGTAAAGAAAGAGAATCAAACAAATAATAGCAAACATATCCGGCGGATACGGTTCTGTGAAATCTCGTGATAAAGATGGTAGGAAGCGAAAGATAACGTCCGAGAATAGACTTAAAAAAAAAAAAAAAAAAAAAATGTGCGTGCGGTCGTGTGAAAACGAAGATTCGAATGTCGTTTCATTTTCTTAGATTGTCCAGATCGATTTTTAACCAAATGTACCCGGGCCGAATGCGGGGAAATGAATACTACGATGGTATAATGATCAATGTGGAGCGGATAATGCGGGCCCTGGAGGTGGATTCATCCGGGTTCCTAATCCGCAGGCGGCCATCGGATGATCCAGACCTCGTTTCCATTATACGTATTAAATGACACGTCGTCTGCGCATACGTATTATCGGGGAAGAAAGAAAGGAAGAAGAAAAAAGGGGGGGGGAGGGGGGAGATAAGTAGGAGGGAGATGACATGACACATGCATTTCCCGGAACCGAAAGAAAGGAGAGACAGAGAGAGAGAAAGAGATAGAAAAAAAAGAGGAGGAAGGAAATGGAGCGTGGAGGAACGTTTTCTGGCATCCGTCTCGATAACGCCCGAGTCACGGCGGAAATGTGTCACGGTGCTCGGGGCGGTAGCCGGGGGGGGGACGCGTCGTTGGCTGGCCGATGGTTGTGACACTGGTAGGGTCTAGCGGTAACGGTGGGGCGGGTGACGGCGGAGGTAGCGAGAACGGTAGTAATGCTAGGGAAGGTAGCGAGCAGTAACAGCGGTCTCTCTCTCCTGATCTTTTCCATCGTCCTCTCCTCCTCCCTAACCTCTCCTGTCCTCTCCTGTTTTCTCTCCTCTCCTCTCCTCTCTCCCCTTTCCCATTTCCCCCCCTCTCTCTCCTCCCCCCCCTCCCTCCCTCCCTCCCTCGCATCGTATCGCGCGCGAGGACGGGCGCGACGATCGTCTCCTCCGCGCCGTCGTTCCGTTCCGATCAGCGCTCGCCGTCGACGCCTTTGCGGCAGCGCGTCTTCCTCCACTGCCTCCGCCTCCTGCCTCCGCCTCCTGCCTCCTCCGCTGCCACCTCCTCCTCCTCTGCCTCCTCCGCTGCTACCTCCTCCTGTCTCCTCCTCCTGCCTCCTCCTCCTGTCTCCTCCTCCTCTGCCTCCTCCTCCTGCCTCCTCCTCCTCTGCCTCCTCCGCTGCCTCCTCCTGCTTCCTCCTCCTCCTGCCTCCTCCTCCTCTGCCTCCTCCTGCCTCCTCCTCTGCTTCTTCTTCATTGTCGTCGTCGTCTTTGTCTTCCTTCTTCTCTTTACTATTCCTTGATCTTCTTATTGTTTTCCCCTTTTTTCTTTGTATTGTTGTGTTTCCTCCTTCTTACTTAAAAATTCCTCTGTGATATCACGATGATGTCACGATAACTTCCAAAATGTTAAAGGGAGAATAAATATGGAAAGAAAGAGCGGAAAATATAAAGCTGAAATGGTGTTCGGGATAGAAAGAGAGAGAGAGAAAAAAAACGTATAGCTTTAATGCACCGACGAACGTTTTGCTCTCCGATCGACACCGACATTTCTGCTTTTAAACGACGGATTAGCGAGGCGTGTTCCAAGAGATACGGCCGTTATCGCAAATGACTTTTCTCTTTCCCTCTACGGCCAAATTCCCCGCCGCTGGAACAGATGCACTAGGTATTCCGGGGCCGCGCGGAATGTGTCCACAGCGCATTCCACCGCGGACAGACAAACAAACAAACAAACAAGAGAAAAGAAGGAAAAGGTCGAGGCAGAGGACAAAAATTCGTCCCTTCTCCTTCTCCCCCCTCCTCCTCCCCTCCTCCTCCTCCTCCTCCGCCTCCTCCTCCGCCTCCGCCTCCGCCTCCTCCTCCTCCTCCTCCTCCTCCTCCTCCTCCTCCCCTCCTCCTCCTCCTCCTCCTCCTTCCTTCTCTTCCCTCTCCTCTGCCTCCTCCGCTCTCCCTGCAGTCTTCTAACCTACTTCCTCGCCCTTTTTTTTTTTTTTTTTTTTTTTTTTTTTTACTCTCCTCCCCCTCCCAACAATCCTCTCCATTCTCTCCTCATTTTTCTCTGCCTAGCATCCTTTCCTCCATCCCCTTACCTTCCCCATCTCTCCCTCCTCCTCTTCCTCATTTCTCCCTCTCCTCCTCCTCTTCCCCTTCCCTTCCTCATCTTTCCCTCCCCTCCTCTTCCCCTTCCCCATCTCTCCCTCCCTAGCTCCCATCTCTCCCTCCCCTCTGCCCCCGTCCGCCCCCTCCGCCCCCGTCCGCCCCCTCCACCCTCTCTGCCCCCTCCGCCCCCTCTAGACCGCGGCGATATTAAAATCCGGCCGTCGATTATTGAGCCGCACAATCAATCAAGCGAAGACCATCAGGACTAAACACGGGGGAATTTATAACTCGCGTGTGAGAGAGTGGAGGAGCGTGGGAGAGAGAGTGAGGGTGAGAGAGTGAGTGAGGGTGAGAGAGTGAGTGAGGGTGAGAGAGTGAGTGAGGGTGAGAGAGTGAGAGGGTGAGCGGGTGAGAAAAGGAGAGAATGAGGGAGGGAGGGAAGGAAGGAAGGAAGGATGGAACTTAGGAAGAAAGGAACCAAAAAGAAAGAAAGAATGAAAGAAACAAAGGAAAAAGGTAGGAAGGGAGGAGAGGGAAGGATATGAAGGGAATAGAGAAAGCAGGAGGGAGGGAGGGAGAAGAGAGGAATGGAAATGTGAAAGGAGAGGGAGGGAGGGAGGGAGGTTAGGGAGGGAACGATGGCTGATGGGGGAATTGCAGGGATATTTCAGTATTGATGTGTGTGTGTTTTTTTTCCAGGAGGGACATGTGGGGGGAGGGGAGTGTTTCCGAGAAATGGTTATGGAAAAGGAGATGGGGGGGGGGTGTACGGAGACTGAAAGGAAGGCGATGGAGGAGATGGGAGCGAGGATGCCGGGGATATATGGAGATACGTAGGAAGGGAAGATGATGACGCGTCGTGTTGTTTACGACTGTGGGTTAAAGGGATTTTTCGGTGGAGGATGAGCTACGAGGATGGTTAATAAAAGGGGGGAGTGGAAGAAATTGAGAGAAAGAAAAGTATTTTTTTCGACTTTTTTCCATCCATTGTGATGAAAAGACAGAACCTGTAAGAAGAAGAAGGAAGAATAGGCAAGATAATGGGAACATTATTATTTCCCAGAGAATATTTCCCTGTTTCGGACGAGGGAGGGGAGAGGGAGGGCCGAGTGATGGATGCTGTTATGATGCTTCTGGTGAGAGATGAGGCTGGGTGGCGCTTCATCATCGGCCGGGCGCTCTGTTCGGAGGTTGAAATGCTCTGTACATACTCACATCTTCAAGTTGCGCTGTCGTTGAAGGCTGTGTGTGTGTGTGTGTGACCTGCTGACCTGCCTGGATTCGTGCGGTGAGGTGTATCGTGTTTTTATATTGTTTATTTATTTATTTATTTATTTATTTTATTTTTGGTTGTGGATTTCTTCGTGTATGCGCGTTCGCACACCCGCTCATATGGACGTCCACCGATATCTATTGCTCGTCTCCTCCCACTCCTTCCCTTCCCTTCTCCCCACTTCATCCCCTCTCACTGCCTCTCCCCCTCTTCCCCCCCGCCTCCCCTCCTCTCGCTGCCCACTCCCTCCGGCTCTCCCCGTGCCTCTCATCCCCTTGCCTCTTCCCCTCTCCCTGCCTCTCCCCCTCCCCCGATTCTTCCCTTCTCCCTGCCTCTCCCCCCCCCCCCAGCTCTTTCCCTCCTATCTTCCCCCATCCCCAGACTCTCCCTGCCTCTCCCCATGCCCCTCCCTGCCTCTCCCTCAAAGACCCGAGTTAGTGGCACAGGTCGTGTTGACGCGGCTGAGGCCCGAGAAGGTCGTTAACGAGATGTAGGAGCCTGTAACCCACGAGGAGCTGAAAGGAGGAAGGGCCGGCCATCTCTAGGGACCCTGACGTAACTTATGGGGGTCTATGGGAGTCCATGGGGGGGGGTTCGTGGGGGTCTATGGGGAGGGGTTGAAAGGGAGCTAAGAGGGAGAGGGAAGGAGAGGGTGAAGTGTCTTAAGGAGTAAGGGAAGGAGTGTGCGACGGAAGGTGACGCCTCGGTTGGATAAGCTGGTGATAGGTGTTGGGAAATCGTGTGTTTGTTTTCTGTAGGTAGATTGAGATAGATTGATTAGGTGGTTAGGTGGGAGAGGGAGAGGGAGGGAGAGAGACAGGGAGAGGGAGAGGGACAGGGAGAGAGAGAGAGAGGGGGGGCAGGGAGAGAGAGAGACAGACAGGGAGAGAGAGAGAGGAGGAGGAAAAGGGGAAGGAGAAGGAGAAGGAGGAAGAGGAAGAGGAAGAGGGAGGGAGGGAGGGAGGGAGGGAGGGAGAGGGAGAGAGACAGATGGAGACGGGTAGGTGATAGATATGGAATTTATAGGCGAATATATCTATGAATTAGGAGGACTAGATTAAATACGCCCAGGAGAAACGGGTCCCAGCCACACGGAACTTAAAAAGAAAGAAAGAAAGAAAGATAAAAAGACGACCGTTCTAGAAGGCCGATGGAAGCAAAGCAAAAAAAAAAGGGGGGGGGGCAAAGGAACAGCGGAAAGCAAATGAAAGGGCGCGTTCCGGATTATCGAACGGCAATAAACGAGAAGCCAAACGAAGCCAGAAACAACAGGTAAGCGCGCCAAATTTAATGGCTTAATGGGGAGCATTGATTCGGCGGACGTGGAAGGAGGCGGGGTGCACACCTGTCCGGGGAGGGGGGGGGTAAGACGGAGGGAGGAAGCAGGAGGGGGGGGAGGGGGGAGAAGGGGGCCGGTGCACCTTGGGGTTTGCTTGCTGGCGCTTCGTCTGCTTGGCTTTGAAGTGTTAAGAGGTTTGTCTACTGGTGGGACGGGGTAAGAAAGTAGTTTGTTTTTATTATTTATTTATTTATTTATTTATTTAGTTTGTGTAACAATGGTGATGATGACGGTAAAGGTGGTAGTCATGATGATGATGATGATGATGATGATGAATATTACAGCATTTCTCTCAGAGCCCAGATAGGAAAAGCAACCGCAAAGCTTTCTCTGTGGTCTTGTGATATCCCCTTTTCCTCCCTCCCCTCTCTTCTCCCCTCCCTTCCCTTATCTCCCCCTCCGCTTCCCCCCCTTCACTTCCTCATTCCACCCCGCCTCCCTCCACCCCCCACCCCCCTTTTCCATGCTCCTTCCCACCTCAAAACTTTACACTATGGTATAAAATTCCCACCTCAGCCGCTACAGCCGGACGTGGAGGCAAGCATGCGTGAGAGGGCAGCCCCGTGACGGCCTCTCGCCTGGGGAAAGGGAACGGGAGGGCAGGGGGGTTATTTTTATTTTATTTTCATTTTTACTTTACTTTATTTTGCTTTATTTTTTCTCTTTGGGGAAGGGGGGGGGGGGTTTAGAAGGATGGAGGGGGAGGAAGACCGGGGAGCGGGGAGGGAGGGAGGGAATGAGAGAGGAATGGAAGAAGGGAGGGAATGAGAAAGGGAGGACGGGAAGAGAAGGGAGGGAAGGAGGAAAAGGGAAGATAGATAGGGAGAGAGGGGAAAAAGGAGAGCGAGAAAGGGGAAAAAAACGAGAAGCGAGAGGAACGACGAGCATCAAGTGTACAGGAATTAGCGCTCTTAATCTTCCCGGAGGCTCCCGTTTTGACAGGTCATTGGGTCCTCTTCTCCCCTCTGTTTCCCCTCCCTATACGCACTGTCTTTTCTCTTCCCTACCCTCCCTCTCCCCCTACTCTCGATCTCCCCTTCCCCCCCTCCCTACCTCCCCTCTTTTCCCGCCCTCGCCCCGCTCTCCGCCCATTCACCTTCCGAGGGGAGTAGGAAGAAAGGCCGAGAATTTTTTTCCCCTCGCCATCCCGTGGAATCGATTGCCGCCATTCCCGTCGCGAAGAGTAACGTGCATCGGCGGCCTTAACGTCTCCGCGCCACGCCCTCGGGACATAAAGGCGAGGGGCCGGGCCGCGCGAGGGCGTGGGGGATGGCGACGGGCGGCGGTCGTGGGAGTCGAGGGGAGGGGGGTTAAAGGGGAATGGGAGAGGGGAAGGAGAGGAGGAAGGAGGGAGGCGAGATGTTTGGGAAGGGTGTGTGTGTGTGTTTGTTTACTTTAAACCTGTGATCTTCCCCAAAGTTTGGCTGCTCGCACGCCTCGCACAAATGCAAATACACACTCACACGTAGTCTTGTATACACGTGCGCGCACCACGCACACGCACACTGACACGCTTACTCTCGCACTCACTCACTCACTCACTCACTCACTCACTCACTCTCACTCTCACTCTCTCCTCCCCCTCTCTCTCTCCTTCCCCCCCCTCTCTCTCTCTCCTCCTCCCCTCCCCCCCTCTCTCTCTCTCTCTTCTCTCTCTCCTCTCTCTCTCTCTCTCTCTCTCTCTCTCTCTCTCTCTCTCCCTCCCTCCCTCCCTCCCTCCCTCCCTCCCTCCCTCCCTCCCTCCCTCTCCCTCCCTCCCTCCCTCCCTCCCCCCCCTCTCTCTCTCCCCTTCCCTCCCTCCCTCCCTCCTTCAGTCACCAACTCACCTGAGTCAGCGGGCATTACACACAGCTCTCAGCGTGAGAAGATCCCTCGCGCCAGTTCTTCCTTGCGACAAGTGTCCTACTCTCATGGCCAAGGGTGACACTTCAGTCGTCATTCACTCTTTTCTTACACCCTTAACTCACACCCACGAGTGTTGTAAGATGTCGTTTATGTTTGTTTGCTTTTTTTCTGTATGGATATTTCCTCTCTATGGGTGGGTGTTATTGTCGTAAATGGGACATAAATTCGTATAGGCCTAAAGCTGTTCTTTGAAACGGAAAGTAAATGCTTTGTCGGCAGCACCGACCGTCCGTCGGGGGGGGGGGGGTAAAGAAAGAACGAAACACGAAGACGGAAAGGAGGAAGGAAAAGAAAAAGGAGAATGAAGAGAGAGAAAGGGAAAAGGGAAAGGGGATAAGAAAGAAAGAAGATGAAAGGGGAATGGTAGCTGAAAGAGAAAAAAGAAGAGAGATAAAAATACGTATTGTTATATGCGTTGCCTCCATGGTCACGCCCTCAGCGTCACGCCCGTTATTCTTCCTAGCTCTCTCTCTCTCTTGTGTTTTGTTCTGCTTCCTCTATGTATTTATATATTTTTATCTCTTTCATTATCCCCTCTCTCTCTCTCTCTCTCTCTCTCTCTCTCTCTCTCTCTCTCTCTCTCTCTCTCTCTCTCTCTCTCTCCCCTCTCTCTCCCTCCCTCCCCTCACTCACTCACTTCCTCCCTTTTGCCTTCCACTCCCCTCCCTTTCCGCCCTTTCCCTACCACCTCCCTCCCCTCCGCCCTCCCCCTTCCATCACACTTCTTTCCCCCTCCCTTCCACACCCGCCCCCCTCCCCTACCCCCTCCCTCTTCTTCCCTACGTTAAATCCACTCAGTCCACTCATGATGATCTCCCCCCCCCCCCCAATCTCGGACGGGTCACACGTCACACAGTCACTCCCATGTTTTGCATGTAAACCCTGGGTGTTCGATTGGGGAAAATGTTCAAATATATTCGTATAACTAATTCATGTTGATGAGAGAGAGAGAGAGAGAGAGAGAGAGAGAGAGAGAGAGAGAGAGAGAGAGAGAGAGAGAGAGAGGAATTAGAAGAGTGAAAGATGCTGGTGATAAATGTACGTTTCGGATGGGGGTGGGCGGGTGGGGGGTGCTGGGGTACGGATAAGGGGTTGTGGCCCCTGCGATAGAGGGGGAATTTGAGGGGGTTGAGGGTTGGGGGGGGAGGGGCTTGGAATCTTCTCTCGAACCCCCCACTTGAAGGGACTCTTTGCCATTGTCATCTTTCTGGGAGTGTTGGAACTTGGTGGTATCTTGAACTCTCGAGATAGGGGCGAGTTTGGAGAGGGAGGGAGGGAAGGAAGGGAGGGGGGAGGGAAGGAAGAGGGAGGGAGGAAAGGAAGGGAGGAGGGAGGAAAGGAAGGGAGGGGGAGGGAGTAGGGAGGGAAGGAGGGGAGGAAGGAGGGAAGGAAGGGAAAGGGAGGGAGGGAAAGAAGGGAGAGAGGGAAAGAGGAAGGGAGGGTGGGAGGGAGAGAGGGAAGGAGGGAGGGAGGACAGAAGGAAGGAGGTGGTATGGAAGGAAGGAGGTGGGAGGGAGGGAGGAAGGAGGGAGAGAGGAAGGGAGGAAGGAAGGAAGGAAGGTGGGAGAGTGGGAGGAAGGAAGAGATGGAAGGTTTGAGAGAAGGAGAGATGGATTGAGGAACCAAGAGGGAAAGAAGGAAATAAAAGAAAGGGTGTGAGGAAGACAGAGCGGATGGGATCAAAGTTTTCGTGTTTCGTCTGTTCTTTTCTCCCCTTGTTTGTTTCCCCTCACTTAGAGATCCTTGTGAAATCACATTCTTCCCCTCGACCCTCCTTTTTATTTTGTTTTCTCTCGATCACCTTTCTTCCCCTCTCCTCCACTCCTCCTCCTCCTCCTCCTCTCCTCCTCCTCCTCCTCCTCCTCCTCCTCCTCCTCCTCCTCTCCCTTCTCACTATAGATTCCCCGTTTTTGTTTTAAGATTTTCTCCGTTTTCCCCTCTTCTTTCATGGCGCTTTCGTCGTCTCCCCTCTATCCCTCTATCACCTTTTAATTTTCCATGTTCCTTTCTCCCCCCTTCTTCCTCCCCCCCCCCTCTTTTCCCCTCCTGTTTTCCCCTCACTGACGCTGCGGACATGTGTAATCGGAGGTAATACAATCGATAAGTGTAATGCAATCATTCGTAATGTAGTTGAGGAAGGCTGCTGGGTGGGTGGGGGGAGGAGGGAGGGCTGAAAAGGGGAGGACGTTTAAGTACGTGCGTGTTAGTGTGCGTATGTATGTACGTGTGTATTTTCTTGAGTAGTTTCTTCGTGCCTTTTTCCCCTCCCTCCCCCCCCCCCACACACACTTTTTTTTCTTTTATTTTTTTCTTTTCTTCGTTTGCTCTTCTTCCTTTCACTGCCTTTCGTGTATTGCTTTCAGCTACTGCCACCTTTGTCCCGTCTTGCTGTGGAGTGAGAAGAGCAGGGAGACAGAGAGAGAGAGAAATAATCGATGGAAAGGGGAAAGATGCAAATGTGAACGAGAAGGGTGGAAGAGAGAAAGAGAGAGACAAGCAGGCAGATAGAGAGATACAAGCAGATACAGACAGATAAAAAAAAAAACACACAGGCAGATACACACACACACACACACACACACACGCACGCACGCACACACACACACACACACACACACACACACACACACACACACACACACACACACACACACACACACACACACACACACACGCAAGTGGTCTGAAACCCTCCCATACCCATTCTCGAAAGACATCGAAAACGCCCTCGCCCCGTGTATTGAAGCATTCCTCGGAAGGGAGGTATTTCACACCACAGCGTAATGCGATGCGACGAGACAACGGGAGAATTAGACGGAGAAATATGGACTCCTTGCGAACTGCTCGTTGTAGGGAGAGAGGGAGAAGGGGGAGGGAGGGAGGGAGAGGGGAAGGGAGAAAGGGGAAAGGTGATGGTGGGGAGTGGGAGAGGGAGAAGGGGGAAGGGGGGAGAGTTAAAGGGGGAGGATGGGGGAATGGGAGAAGGAAGGGGGAGGGGAGGGAGAGGGGGGAAGAAAGATGGATGGACGGAGGAGTAGCGGGGAGGGGAGGGGAGGGAGGGAGAGGGAAAAAAGGGAAATGGAAGGGAAAAGGCGTGGAAGGGTAAGGTGGAAGGGGCAGGCAAAAGGTCTTTCGTGTTTTTCTTGTGGTTGTTGTGGAACGTGTATCGGCGGTAGATTACGCCCCCGTTTTCGTTCCTCGGTTTTTCCCCCCCCTTTTTTTCGTTTTTCGTTCTCTCTTTGTAATTCTGTTTCCTTTTGTTGGCGAGATTTTATCTTTGTCATATTTTGTTTTTCTTTTTTTTATTGTCTATAATTGTTGTTGTTCTTTTCCCTAGACATGTGGTAATGGTTCTTTCGATGTTAAAATTCATCCGATGACTCACTTATTTACTTATTTACTAACGTATATACTCACTTACATATTTACTCACTCAATTAGGTATTTACTTTCTCCTTACTCACTCACTGACTCACCAGACTACTGATTCGTCGCATTTACGGCTGACCGGCAACTCCTTCGCCACACGCCCGCGGCAAGCAGTGACCCCTTCTTAGAACAACACCGGGTGTGAGGCCAGCCATCACGCTAATTTTCCCCTTATCTCGTCCCTCTTTCCCCCTTCTAGCTTCCCTTCCGCTCCCCTTCCCCCTCCCCTCCCTTCCCCTCCTCTTCCCTCTCTCCCCTCGGCTCTCCTCTCTCCTCTCTTCTATCTCCTATCTCTACTTCCCCTCTTCTCTCTCTCCCCTCTGCTCTCGTCTCCTCTCCTCTCTTCTCTCCCTTCTCTTCCTTTTTCCTTCCCCTCCTTTCATTCCCCCTCCCCCTCCCATCCATTCTCCCCTCTCTCACTCTTTCTCCCCTCGGGCGTCTTGAGGAGCCACGCCCCTTTCCCAGCTGGTGCTGGGGCGCGCCGCTTGCGGGTAACAAGGGCATGAGTGACCTTGTCCAGGGTGGTTTTTGCGCAGTCGGTTAGTTCGTTTTCGTGTTTTTGTGGCGTATTTTTATGTTTTGTATATGAATTGTTTTTACTTTGTATGTCTCCCCCCCCCCTCCCCCCCCTCCTCTCTCTCTCTCTCTCTCTCTCTCTCTCTCTCTCTCTCTCTCTCTCTCTCTCTCTCTCTCTCTCTCTCTCTCTCTCTATCTCTTTCTCTATCTCTCCCTCCCTCCCTCCCTCCCTCCCTTCCCCCCTCTCTCCCTCCCCCTCTCCCTCTCCCTCTCCCTCTCCCTCTCCCCCCTCCCCCCCTCTCTCTCTCTCTCTCTCTCTCTCTCTCTCTCTCTCTCTCTCTCTCTCTCTCTCTCTCTCTCTCTCTCTCTCTCTCTCTCTCTCTCTCGGGCATTAATTTTGCTAACGAACCTCGGCATGTTTTCCAGCTGGAATCCACGGGCGAGGGGAGATGTTTGTGTTCGAAGGTCCGACCAGCGAGCAAGCGAGCGAGGGGAAAAAAACAAACAACTGTTTATGTTAATTCACGGAAGTTCTTTTCCTGAGTGGATAATTGGATAAGCAAGGATGGCGGCGGATCATCTGTTATTATTATCCTTCTCGCCATATTTCGCTATAAGATTGTTTTTCTCTCTGCACATACGCACACACATTCTCTCTCTCTGTCTCTCTCTCTCTCTCTCTCTCTCTCTCTCTCTCTCCTCTCTCTCTCTCTCTCTCTCTCTCTCTCTCTCTCTCTCTCTCTCTCTCGGGCTTAATTTTGTCACTCGCATGTCTCCACTGGTCACTGCTGTCGTCTTCCACTGGTACTCTGTCTATGTTATTCCTGAATCTCTTCTCTCCTATGGATAATTGGATCAGTTGCTCTCTCTGTATCTTTCCTCTCCTCATATTTCCTCATTCTTTTCTCTCTCCTACTCCCCATTCTCTCTCTCTCTCTCTCTCTCTCTCTCTCTCTCTCTTCTCTCTCTCTCTCTCTCTCTCTCTCTCTCTCTCTCTCTCTCTCTCTCTCTCTCTCTCTACTCTCACTCTCACTCTCACTCACTCACTCACACTCACACACTTGTTTGTATTTGTGCTTGTTGTACGCGTTTACTTGTTCTTTCATTCATTTCAATCATTCTTGCTTCACGGGTAATGTCGCTGTTCAAGAAAGTATAATTATAAGAGAAAAACGAAGAAACTAGTATAGGTAGGAACGGCGGGCAATGGGGACACGAAAGAAAGAAAAAAATAGTGGCAGATTAGAAAAAGTGGAGGAGGAAAAATGGAACCGTAAAATGACAAAATAAAAGGCAGCGTGCTGTGGCATTACGTATGCTGCAGCGAGACCGTCATTTCTGTTTTATATGCGAGTGTCGCTACTTGCGGAGACCCCCCCCCCCTTCCCCCCATTCCGTCCCCCTTCTCCCTCCCTTCTTCCCTCCCTCCCTCCCTCCCCTCATTCCGAGCCCTTCTCCCTTCCCCTTCCCCCTCCCCCTTCCATCCTCCCTCTCCCCTTCCCATCGTCTCTGTTTCTGTTCACTTTCTTCTCTTCTCTTCTCTCCTCTCCTCTCCTCACTTCCCCTTCCCTCCCCCCCCCATCCTCTCTTCATTCCTATTTCCTTTCCTCTCCTCTCTTCTCCTATCCACCCCTTCCGTACCTACTAAATACCTCATTTTATTCTTTATTTACTCTTTTTTTTGTCAATTCTCTTTTCCTCTTTTATCTTTTCTCATTTCTCTTCCTCTTCTATTACCTTCTTCCTTTGCACCCCTCTAACGCGTCCTCTTTTCCCCTTTCTTATCCTTCCTTCATCTTCTTTCCCCATCCTTTCGTCATCATCTTCCTACCTTCCCCCCTAATTACACCCCCTCTCCAACCCCCCATTCTACCCCCCCTTCCCCAGCCTCCCATTCTAAACCCCCTTCCCCACCCCCCCATTCTACCCCCCTCTTCCCCCTATTCTACCCCCCTTCCCCCTATTCTAACCCCCCCTTCCCCCTATTCTAACCCCCCCCTTCCCCCTATTCTAACCCCCCCCTTCCCCCTATTCTAACCCCCCCCTTCCCCAGCCTCCCATTCAACCCCCCCCCTCTTCCACCTCCGTCGCACTCTCGGTGAACTTCCGGACGCCATCCAGCTGTCCTTCCCCTTGGAAACAAAGGGCCGTATGGAAGTTTAAAAACACACCTACATCCTTCGTTATGTATTCACGAGGTTTCCCTTTCCTCCCCCCTCCCCCTCCTCTTTTCTATCCTCCTCTCCTCTCTCTCCTCCTCCCTCCTCTCTCTCTCTTCTCTCTCTCTCTCTCTCTCTCTCTCCCCTCTCTCTCTCTCTCTCTCTCTCTCTCCTCTCTCTTTCTTCTCTCTCTCTCTTCCTTTCCTCTCCCTCTCTCTCTCTCTCTCTCTTCCTTCTCTCTCTCTCTTTTCTCTCTCTTCTTCTTTCTCTCTCTTCTCTCTCTCTCTCTCTCTCTCTCTCTCTCTTCTTCTCCCTCTTCCTCTCCCTCTCCCCCTCCCCCCCCCCCTCTTCTCGTGTTATTTTTAGTGGCGACGCAATGAGACGCGTGTGCGATTGTCGAGGAAGTCGAGAGTGAGGATGGCAGGGAGGGGGAGGGGGAGGGGAGGGGAGGGGATGGATAAGAGTTTTCGTCGATGTTGTTGAGGATGTTGCTGTTGTGTTTGTTTTATTTGTTGCCGTATCCTGGGGCGGGCGGCGTCGGTGGGCGGGCGGGTGGGTGGGCGTTCGTCGCTGGATTGGTCACCTTTAAACCCCGTTATTTGGTCTCGCCGCGACCCATTTTGAGATTTGTTTTATGGCCGTAGTCTGAGCGTAGTCTGCTAATCCTACCAATCAAACTCCAATCCCCTACCCCATTCCCCATTTTCCCCTTCCTTTTGTCCCCCTCTTTCCCCCCCACCCCTCCCCTCCCCTCTTCCCCTCACCCCTCCCCTCCCTCTTTTTCTGTCCTCCAGATACATTCCACAGCCTTATGTCTTTTCTTGCAATCATCTCCTTTTCTCAGTCTTCCCCTCTCTTCCTATCATTCCCCTTCTTCCCTTCCTTACTCTTCCCCTCTTCCCTCGCCGCCTTTCGCTTTTTCGTATCTCCTGTCTCTTTTCGGAGCCGCCCTCCCCTCGGCCCAGGCGGGGTGCTCGAGACGGTGGTGGTGTTCCTTTATCCGGACGTTTCTTCCTTTTCCTCTTTATTTTTTCCCCTTTTTGCGCGTTCGTCTCTTCCTCCTCCTCCTCCATCTCCATTTCCATATCTTCCTCCCTCTCCTCCTCCTCCTCTTCTCCTCCTCCTCCTCCTTCTCCTCCTCCTGCTCCTCTTCTTCCTCCTCCTGCTTCTCCTCCTCCTGCTCGTCTCCTCCTCCCTCTTCTCCTCCTTCTCTTCTCCTCCTCCTCTGCTCCCTTCTTCCTCCCTCCTCCTCCTCCTCCTTCTTCCTCTCTCTCTCTTCCTCCCTCCTCCCTCTTCCTCCTCTCCTCCTCTTCCTCCTCCTCCTCCTCCTCTCCTCCTCCTCCTCCTCTCTCCTCCTCCTCCTCCTCCTCCTCCTCCTCCTCCTCCTCCTCCTCCTCCTCCTCCTCTCCTCCTCCTCCTCCTCCTAACACGTATGCCTTCCTTTGGCGTTAATGGTTCGCTCTTTTTTATTCAACATTCACGTTCTCTCCTTTCCTTTTCATTGATTCCTTCCTCATTCCCCTTACCCCTTGTCCCCATTCTGCCTTTTTTTTCCCAGATTTTCCTTCATCCCCTTTCGCTTCAAGTTCTTTCAATTTCTCCGTGTGTCCATTAGTTTCGTCAGCCTCCTATTTTTGTGTTTTTATATATTGACATCCGGGTCCTAGTGCGAAACCGTTAATGAGTTTGTACCCGCGTTTGATTTCCCCTCGGAGGTTTTGTTATTGTTATTCTCTTTCTTTCTCTTATTTCTCTTCTTCTTTATTCTTCTTTTTTTTTCTTTTTTCTTTTTTTTTATTTATCTCCTGTTTTATTTTCTTCTTTTTCTTTCTGCTTTTTCTGTCTTGTTTTTCTTTTTCTTCTTCTTTTTCTCCTTCTCCTTCTTTTTCATCTTCTTCCTTTTCTTTTTCTTCTTTTTCTCCTTCTTTTTCATCTTCCTCCTCCTCCTCCTCCTCCTCCTCCTCCTCCTCCTCCTCCTCCTCCTCCTCCTCCTCTTGCGGACTCTTCCTTTATTTGGTCATTCTTTTTTTCCTCCTCCAGTCCTACCCTGCGTCCCTTCCTTTATTCGACTTTCATTAATTTCTCCTTTCTTTACCGTTTCATCTTCTCTTCCTCTTTCTTTCTTCCTCCACTATCTCTTCCTTTATCCTCCTCCTACTAGTTTTCTCCTCTCTTTCCTCCTCACTTCCTCCTCCTCCTTCTACCATCTAATCCTTCTTCCTCCACATCGTCTTCCATTTCCTCCTCATCTCCATTTCCCCATTTCCCCTTCCTCGATCCATTTAGGTTCTTCCTTCTCTTTTTTTTCTTTTTTTCTTTTTTCTTTTACTTTTTACCTTTTTTTTCTTCTTTTCTTGCATATCAAGCCGTGTTTCATTGCGCCTGCGCTGGCCTGGCCCGGAGAGAGGGAGAGGGGAGGAAAGAAAGAAAGGGGTGGGGAGGGGAGGAAGGAGAGAGAGGGGTGGGGAGGGGAGGAAGGAGAGAGAGGAGGAGGGAGACAGAGGAAGGAGAGAGAGAGAGGGGGGAGACGGAGGAAGAAGAGAGAGAGACGGAGGGGGGAGGAATGAGAGAGTGTGGGAAGGGGGAGATGGAGACAAAGACATGGAAGAGGAGGGGGAGACGAAGAGAGAGAGAGAGAGAGAGAGAGAGAGAGAGAGAGAGAGAGAGAGAGAGAGAGAGAGAGAGAGAGAGAGAGAGAGAGAGAGGAGGGAGGGAGGAGGAAGGGAGGAAGGGCGGGGTCGTGCGTGTGCGTGCATGGGATGCTGAATGTATCTGTATTATGTTGTCTGGAGCCACGATGTCGCTTGGCTGTGTCGGCTGGAATGGCTTCTGGACGTTTGTACATGTTTGTGAATAGCATGTTCCCTATTTTCTTTTATTTTTCTTTCTTTCCTTCTTTCTGTC
This sequence comes from Penaeus monodon, assembly GCF_015228065.2. Lineage (NCBI taxonomy): Eukaryota > Metazoa > Arthropoda > Malacostraca > Decapoda > Penaeidae > Penaeus > Penaeus monodon. The sequence goes on along the minus strand of NC_051399.1, from coordinate 9,893,382 downwards.
TATCTATCTATCTGTTTTGATCAAGTTATTTTCCTTTCTTTCTCTATTTCTTTCTTTCTTTTCTTTACTTTCATTCTTCTTTTCTTCACTTTCATTCCTTTCCTTTCTTCGCTATATTTCCCTTTCTTCCTTTCCTTTTAATTTTCTTTCTTATTTCCCTCTTCTTTCTTTCCTTCCTTCTCTATTTTCCTTATCTCTTCTTTTTTCTTTCTCTTTGTTTCTATTTGTTTCTTCTTTTTCCCATTCTGCTTCGTGTGTGGACGAGTGGTGTTCCGGATAATTGTTTTTGCTTTTGTTTTTTTACTCAGTGACGCTGTCTGTCTTGTGCAAGGGGGAGGGAGGGAGGGAGGGGAGGGGTGGAGGGGGGGTTGCGAGTGAGAGAGACACAGATTAGCTGGCAGACAGACGGACGGATATCCAGACGCAGACAAAGGCACAGATGCAGACGAGATAGTGTGTGTGTGTGTGTGTGTGTGTGTGTGTGTGTGAGAGAGAGAGAGAGAGAGAGAGAGAGAGAGAGAGAGAGAGAGAGAGAGAGTGAGAGTGTGAGTGTATAAGTGTACAAGTGTGTGTATGTGTGTAAGTGTACAAGTGTGTGTATGTGTGTAAGTGTACAAGTGTGTGTATGTGTGCAAGTGTAGGTGTGTGTGTGTAAGTGTAAGTGTAAGTGTGTAAGTGTGTTACTGTAGACAAGTATTTTGTGAGTTTGACTTTGTAGAGAAGTGTTTATGCATTTCGCCCTCTCTCTCTCTTTTTATTTACATAATGAATACATTTATGCAATACAGACTTTAGGTAAATAAACAAAATGCACGGATGGAGCACTGTGTTTCTACTATTAATATTTTTCCTCCTTTCTTTGCAGGTATGTGTCGGCTCCACGAATATGCTTGTTCAAGGACTTGATTCAAGGTTTGATTGTACATCGTAATGGCCTTTCGTGAAGTTATTGTTATTGTCTCTGTCCCTTGGGTGTTCTTGGGATGTTCAGGATAATTTTTGTTATTGTTATTTTACATCGGGAGGGTGTTTTTCAACATCTTTTGATTTTATTTCTCTCCCCATTTTCTCAATCTTTTTTTTTTTTTTTTTCTTGCTCTCATTCTCTTTTTTGTCTCTCTCACCTTCTGATTTCTCGCTGTTTCTCCTTTTCTCAGTCTTTCTTTTTTGTTGATCTATTTCTCTTTATTCCTTTATTCCTCTTTCTCGTTTTCATTGCCTTTTTCTCCCTCTCTTTTTCTCATATATTTTTGTCACCCTATCTTCTTTTCAATATCTCTCCCCCCCCTTTTTTTTTACTCTCTCTCGTCTCCTCTTTCTCCACCCACTTTTGTATCTCATTTTCTCGTCTTCTCTCTCTACCCCTGTCTCCTGTTTCTCTTTCATTCTCCCGTCCCCCTCTTCTGTCGATCTCGCTCACTCCCTCCTTTTCTCTTTCTTTCCCTGCCTTCCCTCTTCATCGTATTGTCTTTCCTCCTCCCATGTTGTATCATCTTCGCATCTCGGGGATTGGAAAGGTTGACTCGAGGAGGAATCGCATTAAGTCAAGTATTAGTATCAGGAGTATCAGGTAACCGTGCTCTCAGTTCCCCCTTTCCCTCATCTCCCCCCCCCCCCTCCTCCCCTACTTCATCCCACCGGTTCACTCATCTCGTTCTGTTTCTCCCTCCCTCCCTCCCTCCTTATCCTCCTCTTTTTCTTCCTCCCTACGTCTGTTTTTTTCCTCCCCATCTCTTTATTTCATCCTCTTTCCTCCCTCTTCATTTCCCTCCTCCTTTTTTCTTTTTCTTTTCTTCCTTTCTCTTCTTCCTTTCTCCTCTTTCCTCTCCCTCCTCCTCCTCCTCCTCCCTTTTTTCCTCGTCTTTTCCTTCTTTTACCACCGCCTCTCTTCTCCCCCTCCCCCCTCGACCTCCCTTGCCTCCATAACCCTCATTGCAAACTCCTTTTTACTGCCACTGCCATTCCCCTCCCCTTGCCCCTATCTGCCCTTCCTCTCCTATCTCTCGTCTTTCTCCCTTTCTCTTTTTCCTTCCCCTTGCCCCTCTCCCTTCTCTTCTTCACTTTCCCTTTCCTTCTTCCCTCCCCCTTCCCCTTCTCCTCTTCCTTCTCCCCTCTCCTTTTCTTTCTCCCATCTCCCTTTCCTTCTCCCCTTCTCCCTTTGCTTCTCCTCTTCTCCCTTTCCCTTCCTACCCTCATCGTTATTCCTCTCGCCTTACTGTCGCCGCCGCCCCTATCGTCAAAGGGATAGCCCCTCGGGGACGGTGGGGAAACTCCTACCTTTTTCCCCTCATCCCCTCGCTTTCCTCATGTCTTTCCCTGTTCTCCCTCCCCCAATTTTATCCTATTTTTATTTTATTTATTTATTTTTTTTATTTTTTTTATTTATTTTTTTTTTGTCGTCTTTTTCCCTTTTCCATCTCCTCTTTCCTTTCCCATCTTTTTTGTTTTTTCCCTTTCCCAGTATTCCCTACTATTCTCCTTTTCTTCTTGCCATTTTCCCTTTTCCTCTTTTTTTCCGTTTTCCTTTTCCCTTTTTCCCTTTCCCTTACCCCAACTTTTTCGTTTCCTCTCGCAGTTTTTCCTATTTTTCTTTTTCTTTTTCATTTTTCTTTTTTTTTCTTCTCCCCTTTTGCAATTACCCTCAACTTTTTCCCTTTCCCTTTTCATATCTTCCTTGTATTTCGTTTCCCCTCGCCTTTTTCTCGGCCTCCCCCCCCCCATTATCCTAACCCCATTTCCCCTTTCCACCTCCTTCCCCTCTGTCTCTCCACCTCCCTCCCCTCCCCTCCTTCCTCTCTTTCTCTTCCCTCTCCTCCCCCACTTTCTCTCCCCCTCCTCCCCCACTTACTCTCCCCCCCCTCCCCCTCCTTAACCTCTTTCTACCCCCGCCTTTCCCTCGTTTCCCTCCCCTCCCCTTTCTCCCCCTCCCCCTCTCCCCATGACGTAAGATTACTGGCGATTGTTTTTATTGTTTTATTTCGATTGTTAATCTTTATTGGAGCCTCTCTATTGATCCGATAAGGTAGAAGGGTAGATGCGGTAGATAGGTCGCGTGTGTTTCTACTTTATTTATTTATTATTCTTTAGTTCTATTGTTGTTATTGATTATATTTTAATAGGTCTGTTCTCTAGTGTTGACGATGAGTTAGGCTTGTGTGTTCACCGTTTTATAGGTGTGACAATTACGTGTTTTTTTATCATTTTCATATTATTGATGTTGTTTTTATATTTTTTATTGTTATTATTGTTACTGTTGTTGTTATATTTTTTATTGTTATTATTGTTACTGTTGTTATTGTTGTTATTTTTTATTGTTATAGTAGTCATTGTCATTATTATTATTATTATTATTATTATTATTATTATTATTATTATTATTATTATTATTATTATTATTATTATTATTATTATTATTATTATTATTATTAATTTCCGAAATGTTGATGTTCCGTTTATATTGTTATATCTATAATAATGCAGACCTTTATTTATGTAGAAAAATGGACAGATGAATAAACGTAGAGATGGATTCAGGCACAAATAGGTACAGTTGTACATAGCCTATTCAGACGGAACTATAAAGGAGAGAGATGGAGAGAGGCGAGAGAAAAGAGAAATAGAGAGAGAATGAGAAGGGAGACAGTGAAAGAGAGAAAAAGGAGAGAGAGAGAGAGAGAGAGAGAGTAAAATAGAGAAAGAGGAGAGAGAATAAAATAGAGAAAGAGGAGAGAGAGTAAAATAGAGAAAGAAGAGAGAGAGTAAAATGGAGGAAGAGAAGAGAGACAGTAAAAGGGAGAAAGAGAAGAGAGACAGTAAAAAGGAGGAAGAGAAGAGAGAGAGAGTAAAAGAGAGAAGAGAGAGAGATAGAATGAGTGAGACAGAGAAAGAGAATGAGAGTTAAAGAGAGAATGATAAAAAAGAAAGACAGAAAAGGGGAATGATAAAGAGAATGTGTTTCGGCGTGCGTGACAACCGTAACTCTCTGCCGAGGTAGTGGCGAGATGTGCAGCGTGATGTTAGCCTAGCCTTGACGGGGGTGGTGGGGGGCGGGGGATATGTGAAGGGTTTTATGTTATTATTATTATTTTTTTATTATAGTTATCGCTTCCCCTTGCATTTTCTCTCTCCTCCACTCCCCTTTCCCCTTCCTCTGTTCCTGTTACACTCCTCTTTTCCTCTCTGTCCCTTATCTTCCTTCCCCTCTCCCTTCTAGTCTCTTCCCTTCCCGTCTCCTCTCTCCTCTCCTCTCCTCTCCTCTCCTCTCCTCTCCTCTCCTCTCCTCTCCTCTCCTCTCCTCCCCTCCCCTCCCCTCCCCTCCCCTCCCCTCCCCTCCCCTCCCACCCAGCATCTGCCAAACTGCTAAAGATTCGGAGCTTCTCCATTGCCGGGTCGCTGTTGCCTTTTTTAAAAGGTTTCCATTCACTGGGTCTTGTGCGCTGTTTTGAATGAATTGCCGCCAAGGCCCCCACCTCCTTCCTTCACCCGTTCTCCTCCTCCTGTTCCTCTCCCTTCTCCTCTTCTTCCTCCTCCTCTTCCTCTTCCTCTTCTTCCTCCTCCTCCTAATTTCCCTCCTCCTCCTCCTCCTTTTCATTCTTCCCCTCATCCTCACCTCCCAGTCCCTTTCTCTCTCTTTCCCCCTGCTTCCACCCTTCCATCTCCCTACCACTTACTTTTTTCCCCTTGCCTCCATCTTTCCCCTCTTTACTTTCACCCCTGCCCCGTCATCCCTTCACCCTTCTCCCCCTTTCTCTTCTATCGTATACTACTCCCTTACCTGCCCCCCTCCCTCACCCTGACTTCCCTTGCTTCTCCCTTACCCTTTCCACCCTTTCTCTCTTGTTCTCCCCTCACTCTTTCATCACTTAATATTATTTTCTTTCATTTTTTATTTATTATTATTGTTATCACTTTGTATTCAGGATGTTCTTAATTAGTTGCTGTTTTCATTTTTATTCATCATTAGTAGTATTTTTATTTATTCTTATTTTTTTCATCCGTATTTTTTCACCTGTTGCATTTTTATGTTTTCCTTTTCCTATTCTCTGATCTCCCTCTACATTTAATCGTTTCGGTTCTTTTATCATCATCTCTTATTCCCATCCTCTTCCAACAGCCTCTTCCAACAGCCTCTTCCAACAGCCTATTCCAACCTCCTTCGCCCCCTTTCCAACAGCCTCTTCTAACCTCCCTCGCCCCCTTTCCAACAGCCTCTTCCAACCTCCCTCGCCCCCTTTCCAACACCCCGTCCCCTTTGGTCCTCGAGTGTTATTTACTTGACCACTGCATCATGCGGGATGTTTTGAGGCGGTCAACTTGACGAGAGGACACGGGGTCTTTTTGTGTGAGTGGCGGGATTTTTTTTCTCTCTCTCTCTTTCACTCTCTTGCATTTAGTTCTTTGTTGTTGTTGTTGTTCTAGCTCTTTCGTTGGGTTTCTTCAATTCGTTCATTTATTCTCATCTCCCTCCCTCCTCCTACCTCTTTTTTCTCTTTTTCTCCGCCTATTCCCTTCGCTCTTTCTCCCTATCTCTATCTTTTTTTTACTCCCTCCATCCCTCCCTCCCTGTCTCTCCCCTCCCCTCCCTTAAGCACATGTCATGTTGGCACCGCACGCAATAGCTAAAGGGTAAAGGGTGCGTGTGTATGGTGCCCTTCGTGTCCCAGTGAGTGTGACTATATTGCCAACGAGAGCGCATGCTAGTAAGGGTGTGGGAAGAACAGGGATGAAGAAGGAGGAGGGGTTGGAAGGGAGAAAGGAGGGAGGAGGGGAAGAAGCGGGATGAGGAGGAGGTAGGGCTGGAAGGGAGAAAGGAGGGAGGAGGGGAAGAAGCGGGATGAAGAGGGAGGTAGGACTGGAAGGGAGAAAGGAGGGAGGAGGATAGGAATGGAGGAGGGGAGAGGAGGACTAGGATGGAGGAAGGGGAAAAGGAGAGAGGAGGATGAGATGAGAGGGAGGAAAAGAAGGGGAGAGGGGAGAGAAGGATTTGATAGGGGGATAGAAAGAGTGGAGCGAGGGAGGAGGAGTGAGAACTGGAATGGGGAAAAGAAAAGGGTGTGAAAAGGAGGAGAGAGGAGGACTAGAATGGAAGAAAAGGAGGGGAAAAGAGAGGAGAGAGGAGGACTAGAATGGAAGAAGGGGGAAAGGCGGGGAGAAGGGAGGACTAGAATGGAAGAAGAGGGGAAAGGAGGAGAAAGGAGGACTAGAATGTAGGAAGGGGGAAAGGCGGGGAGAAGGGAGGAGGAGGGGGCGTGGGACGGGGAAGAGGAAATGGCCCGGCGGACTCCCAGGCGGCGATAGCCACGTCCGTCCTGTCGCCTGCCTCGTTCTCTTGTTTACTCCGCTCCTGTCTTCTTCGCCCTCGCCCCTTGTCGCAGTTTTCCTTCCTTTTGCGTGTGTGTTTTTGTTTGTTTCTCTCTTTCTTTTTTTGTTGTTTTTCTTGTATCCCCCCCCCTTCTCTCTCTCTCTCTCTCTCTCTCTCTCTCTCTCTCTCTCTCTCTCTCTCTCTCTCTCTCTCTCTCTCTCTCTCTCACTCACTCACTCACTCACTCACTCACTCACTCACTCACTCACTCACTCACTCACTCCCTCCTTCGTTCGTGTCTTCTCTCCCTCACTCTCCCTCCTCTCCGTCTTTCCTGATTCTGCCTTTTTCTCCCTGTGATGCTGAGCGTGGCGATATCTCCCTCTCCTCCCTTATCACGCTCCATTTGCTCTCTTTTGGATGTTCGGTTTGTTTTGTTTCCCCCCGTTTTGTTTTGTCATTTTCTGTCCACGGTTGCTTAGAGAGAGAGAGAGAGAGAGAGAGAGAGAGAGGGAGGGAGGGAGGGAGGGGAGGGAAGGTGGTTCATAGATATCTCTTTATGTCTTATCATTTCTCCTCTCTCTTATCATCCTTTTTCCTTTCACTTTCCTTTGAGCTCTCTTATTCTTCCACTTCCTCTCTCCTCCTCCTCCTCCTCCTCCTCCTCCTCCTCCTCCTCCTCCTCCTCCTCCTCCTCATTTTCCTCTTCCTCCTTATCTCCTCACGTATCGCTATCATAATCTGTTTAAGAGGCGGAAGAATAATGAGTAAAAAGACCGGACGCGTGATCGAGATTTTTTTTAAGGTTTACTCATGAGTCTCGGGTCATGAGAGGGCGGGATGCGTGCGACAGGGTTATGTGGATGTTCGTCTGCCTCTTTCGCTGTCTTGCTTTTTCGCTCGATTTTCTGTTCTCTTTTTTCCCCGTTTTTTTTGTATATATAATGTTATTTCATCATCATCGTTGTCCTCCTCTTGTCTCCTCTTCCTTTTACTTTTTTACTTTTTATCATCAACATTTATCATCATCATCATCAATCATCATTATTCATTATTCATCATCAATCATCATTAATCATCATCATCATCATCATCAATAATCATCATTATCATTATCATCATCATCATCACCATCATTATTCTCATTCTGCTATTCCTTCTCATCCTCATCCTCATTCTCATTCTCCTCTTCCTCTTCATCATCACCTTTTCCTCATTCTCCTTTTCTGTAAAATGATTTTCCTCTTGTTTTCGTATACTGTTTGATAGAAGTCTTAGGAACTCCTTAATGACCTCCGTGATGTGGGTTTGAGGATGTGGTGGGCGGTGGGGGGGGGGGTGGAGGAGGGAGGAGACAGGGGGAAGGTGTGGAATGGAAATTGGGAAAGGTGAATGAATAGGGTGCGGTTCAGGGTTGGGAATGGCGAGGGAGGAGGAAGGGTAAGGGGGAAGAGAAAGATGGGGAAAGGGGAAGGAATGGGGGGGGGCGTTCAGGGTGGGGGGAGGAATGAAGGAGGGGGAGTGAAGGGCTCTTACGTGGGATGTTCAGGAAGAATCGAGTATTTTGCTCGTGTTTGCTTTCGCGAGGAGCTGGGTAGAGTGGGGGGGGGGGGCGTTCTGGGGTTCCTCGAGGTAGTGGGCGTGTTGGCGACCCTTGTTTTGTGAATAAGGGTTTGCCTTATGACAACCTTTCCTCTCCCCCTCCCTCTCCCTCTCTCTCCCTATCTCCTCTCTCTCTCCCCTTCCCTATCTCCTCTCTCTCCCCTTCCCTATCTCCTCTTTCTCCCCTTCCCTATCTCCTCTCTCTCCCCTTCCCTATCTCCTCTCTCTCCCCTTCCCTATCTCCTCTCTCTCCTCTCTCTCTCTCTCTCTCTCTCTCTCTCTCTCTCCTCTCTCTCTCTCTCTCTCTCTCTCTCTCCTCTCTCTCTCTCTCTCTCTCTCCCCTCTCCTCTCTCTCCTCTCCCTCTCCCTCCCTCTCCTCCCTCCCCCTCCCCCTCCCCTCCCTCCCTCCCTCCCTCCCTCCCTCCCTCCCTCTCCCTCCCATTCCCCACCCTTCCACACTATTCCAACTCCTCGTCTCAATTTCTTTGCTGTTTTCTCCTCTTCTCTTCTCTTTTCGCCAGCACTCCTTTTAACCCAGATCACTCTTCTGTGTCATTCTCCCCCCCCCCCCCCCATCGCTCCTTGCAACCGCACACACGCACACACCCGCGCACATACCCCGTGATTATGGCAGGTATAATCACTAGACCTCAAAGTCATTGACGACGCCCCTGAAATTAGTGGTATTTGGAGACTTGTGAATCTAGACCCCCCCCCCACCTTTCCTTTTTTTTTAAGGGGGGGGGGAGGTCCTTTTACACGATAGCGGGTTCTTTGATTATAATCGCCCAAATGACCAGCATTATCTTTCGCCGGTGTCCCTCATTAGCATCTCTTGATTATAGATGTTGTCTCTGTTGTTGTTATGGTATATTGATATTTTCTAATACGTTTTTAGGGTGGACATACCGTCTGTTTGATTTTATTTTTCTGTCTCCTCGTTTCTCTGTCTCTCTCTCTCTCTCTCTCTCTCTCTCTCTCTCTCTCTCTCTCTCTCTCTCTCTCTCTCTCTCTCTCTCTCTCTCTCTCTCTCTCTCTCTCATGCGTATCCCTTCCTATCCCCCTCCCCCTCCCCCTCTCGCCCTCCTTTCCTTCTCCAAGCCCCTCATATTCCTTCCTCCAACCTTCCCCCTCCCCTCCCCCTCTTTGACGATCCCCTCTGTTGCTTCGACTAATGATTCGCCTCCTTCGTTGCTTTTGTCTTTGGAGGTTGAATTCGTCGCGGCAGTGAATGGCAGATTGTGATGAATGCCTCGGTCGCCACCTGAGACGAGGGGCAGGGGAAAGGGGAAGGGGAGGGGAAAGGGGAAGGGGAAGGGGAAGTGGAGAGCGGGTGAGGGGAAAGAGTAAGGGGAGGGGGAAAGGGAGGGCAGGTAAGGGGAGGGGGAGGAGGAAGACGAGTAAGGGGAAGGGAGGAGGGAGGGGAAGCAGTAAGTGGAGGGTGAGGGGGTGATAAAGAGCCGGAAGTGGGCGCGAGAGGTGAAGGAGAGGTGAAGAATGGTAAAGGTTTTGAGTGGAGCAATGAAGAGTTGTGAAAGAGAGGTGTGGAGAGAAGAGGAAATAAAGAGAAGGGGGAATGAAGGAAGGGGGCAAAAGAAGGGGGTGGTGAAGGGAGTGGATGAGTGAAAAAAGTAATGGAATAAAAGTCAAAGGAAAATGAGGGATAGAATGAGGAATTCCGGGAATGAAGGGGGAAAGACGGGAGGGGGTGAGGGTGAGGGTGACACTCCTCCCCCAACACTGATGAGTCACACACACACACACACGGGTCTTAACAGGTGTTGACTCCCTCGCGCGTGGTGTGCTAATCCCTGCTCGACCGGCTGGTGTTATGGCAGGTGTTTTAGCCCCCCCCCCCATGGTGCCACCCCACTGCCCTCCCCCATAGCCCCCCTCGCCCTCGGGTGCCCTCCCAACCTCCTCGTGTTATTTGTGGACTTCGCCTTGCCTTCCTTGGGTGGAGAAGAGAAGGAGAAGGGAAAGGGAGAAGAAGAAGAAGCAGAGGAGGAGGAATAAGAGTGGAAGAAAGAGGAGGAGGAATAAGAAGAAGAAAAGAAGAAAAAGAAGAGAGGAGGAGGAGGAGGAGGAAGAGGCCCTCCGTCGCGTGCCAAGTGATGACCCTCTGACGTCACGAGTCGTCCTTATCACAAGGAGGAGCACTCGAGTCTCGGGCGAACGTGGCTCAGCGCGATGGCCCGGCCCGGCTCGCCGATGGACCCGGCTAATGGCTATGCTTGAAAAATTGATGAGTGGAATAGTGCGAGGAGCTGAAGAGGGGAGGGGGGGAGAGGCGGTGGGGAGGGGGGAGAGGGGGCAGGAAGGAAGGCGTAAGGTTTTGTTAAGGACTGACACTCTCTCTCTCTCTCCCTCTCCCTCTCCCTCTCCCTCTCCCTCTCCCTCTCCCTCTCCCTCTCCCTCTCCCTCCCTCCCTCCCCCCTCCCCCCCTCCCCTCTCCCTTTCTCCCTCTCTCCCTCTCCCCCCCTCCCCCTCTCTTTCTCTTTTTCCTTCTTTTTCTTTCTCGTTCTTTTTCTCTCATTCCTACTTGAGAGGATGGAAGAGTGAGGACGGGTGTTGCGGGCCTGTCAGCGGCACTTGACAGATAATGAAGGGTTGCCGTCTCGGATTCTGGAAGCTTCGAGAAGGTGTTGAAACCGTGGTACGGGCGGCTCTCTGGCACTCATGGGGTTAGGGTGGGGGAGGGGCAAAGGGACTTCGTGGCACTGAAGGCGAGGTTTGCCCTCTCCGACACGGAGCTCGGCGCCATAGAACTAACCGGTAACGCGGTATTGAGGTGGAGGTGGTGAAGCTAATGACACATTTCTCCGAAGGCGCATTACCCCTCCCTCCCTCCCTCCCGCTTGGCACCGCGTGGAGGGAGCATTACAAAGCCTCGTGGCACTTGGGAAGTCGTAAATAATAACGCTAAATAGGAGTAGTGAATCATTCGCGGCATAGTTTGGGGGACGTTGCGCGTCATGGCTGTTTTGTCCCGTTTTAGGTCGTAGGTTTTTATTGGTTTCGGGTTTCGAGGCGTCATGGGGTTGCTGCTGCTGCTGCTGCTAGGGCTGCTACTTCTGGCTCCCCGGTGTCCTCTTTTTCTTTTTCCCTTTTTTTCTTGTTTTTCTTTTCTTTTTCCCTTTTTTCTTGTTTTTCTTTTCTTTTTCTTCGTTTTCTTCGGCGTTCTTTTTTCTTATTTCTTTTTTTCTACGTCATTCTTCTTCTTCGGCCTCTTTTTTTTTTTTCTTCTTTTTTTTTCTTTTTTCTTTTTTCTTCTTCGTCTTCCCCCTCCCTCTCCTCCTCTTCCTCTCCTCCTCCTCCTCCTCCTCCTCCTCCTCCTCCTCCTCCTCCTCCTCCTCCTCCTCCTCCTCCTCCTCCTCCTCCTCCTCCTCCCCTCCTCCTCCTTCTCCCCCCCACCTCCTCCTCCTTCTCCCCCCCCTCCTCCTGCTCCTCCTTCTCCCCCCCTCCTCCTCCTCCCTCCTCCCCCTCCCCCCTCCCTCCCTCAACCTGTATGTTTTTTGTTCATTCATAATGTAAGCCTTTTAGCCCCAGTGGAGTTACAAAAGGTGTATTGAGGTTTATATGAGTGGTCGACATGAGGAGGGGGGGATGGGAGAAAGGGGGTAGCCTTATGTAATGAGTGACGTTGGGGGTTGGGTTGGGGGTATGCAGGGATGGGGGGTAGAAGTAGGGGTAAGGTCCATCTCCTTTTTGTACGTTTTTATCGCCTTTTCCTTCGTGTTTTGTGGTGTTTGTTTGAAAGTTCGTATTTTTTTTGTGTGTGTTTTTTCCTTTCCCGGCCTTCTCTCCTCCTCCTCCTCCTCCTCCTCCTCCTCCTCCTCCTCCTCCTCCTCCCCCGCCCTCCCTCCTTCATTTCTTTCTGTCCCCTTTTTCCACTTGTCTGTCAGCCAACCCCCCCTCCCCCCTTTCCCCTTAACCCTTGAGTGCGCGAGTGACAAAGGGCCGGCCAGCTCGACCTTCATCATGAGGGGAAAAAAAGGGAAAGGAGGCAAGGGGAAAGGGTGGGGGAAAGGGGTCATCTTTCTGAAATAAACTTCGCTTGTTGAAGGACTGAGGGATGATTAGTTCTCCTTCCGATCGGTTGTTCGTGTGCGAGGCTAGCCGGTTCTCTGCTCATCCTCATCTTCTTCATCGTCGTCGTCGTCATCATCTTTATCTTTATCTCCAGCTTCTTGTCGATCATCATCATTATCATTATTTGTGTGTGTGTGTGTGTGTGTGTGTGTGTGTGTGTGTGTGTGTGGTGTGTGTGTGTGTGTGTGTCTGCGCCCACGTAGCACCACGCCCACTTCTCCCCCAGCCATACTCCCATCCAGAGATCTCTCCCCTCCTCTCCTACGCCTTCGTAATGACCATTCAGCACATTCACTACATATCCTCTAACCCCCCCCCCCCAGCCTTCACCTCCGCTCTCAGCCCTCACCCCCCCCCCCTCCCTCTCCCTAAGCATCTGGCCTCCCTCTCACCCTCCTCTTAAGATGATGTGCATCGGGTCTGTCCTTATCCTTCTCTTCCTCTCCATTCCTCTCTTTCTTCCTCTCACTCTCTCACTTTCACCATTCTCTCCTCCCCCTCTCTCCGCTCTTCCTCTCCTCCCCTCATCCTTCTCTTCCCCTCGTCGTAATGGATGAGGGGAGAGCCGGCGAAGAGGGTCCGGGATTACCCAAGTTTGATTACTGGAGGCTCGCGTTGACGACCTAAGTTGTTTTTGGGTTGGGGTCGGGGGGGGGGATGGGAGGGAGAGGAAGGGAGGGGAGGTGAGGAGGGAGAGGGAAGAAGAGGTGAGGAGGGAGAGGGAAGGAGAGGTGAGGAGAGAGTGAATAAGTGAGAGGGAGAGGGGAGGGAGAAGGGGAAGATAGGGAATGATTGAAGAAATAAACAAATAAAGCAAGAAAGCCTTGAGGAGGAAGGAAGAAGAAAAATGAAAGATGTAGAGCGCACGCGAAAGCAAAATTGAGAGACAGGGCGAGAGCGAGAGCGAGGCGAGAGCGAGAGCGAGAGCGAGAGCGAGAGCGAGAGCGAGAAAGGAAGGGTAGGCCTATGCGGGACTGGCGTCGTCGCCTGTATCGGGCAGAGGACAATTAGATTCACGCCTCCAGACTTAACAACAGCCTGCCGCGGTAGATTGGGCGTTTTATTTGATTAAGCCAACGTCAGAGGTACAATGTTTCCCACCTCCCCCCACCCACTCCCACTCCCCTCCCCTCCGCTCCCCTCCCCTACGCCCCCACCCCTCCCCTAAACTCGGCAGGTTCTCTTCTCTTGTCCTTTCCCTTCCTTGATTTCCTTTTCGTTTCCTTTTTTCTTTTCTTTTCTTTTTCTTTTCTTTTTCTTTTGTCATGGTTTGGTTTTATCTCTTCTCGTATTTTTTTTTCTTTCTTTTTCTTCCCTTTCTTCTCTTTTTCCTTTTCCCCTTTCTGTCTTCCTGGACACGTGTACTATCGAACAATATCTCTCCTCCTGCTTCTCCTTCTGCCTGTTTTTGTTGATGTCGTTATTTGCGGTCATTATTGTTGTTGTTGTTGTTGTTATCGGTGTTATTGTTATCATTATCATCATTATTATCATTATCATTATTATCGGTGTTATTATTATTATTATCATTATTATTCTGTTGTTGTTGTTATGCTTTTATTATTTTCCTTCCATTTTCTTTCTCCTTTTACTCCAGTTTCCCCTCCCTCCCTCCTTCCTCCTCGTGGCCCACCCACTCGCTCACTCGGGGAAGGAAATTCGTGATCAACTTGTCAACAAAGGCCTGGCAACGTCTCGTGTGTAATTGGTGTTGTAGACATACTTCTCTTTCTGACTTTCTCCTTCTCCTCCCTCTCTCTTCTTCTTTTTCTGCTTTCTCGTTTTCTTTCTTCTCCTTTCTCCTCGCTGTGTGGTTTTCTTTCTCTCTTCTGTCTCCTACGTCGTCTTCGTTACTTTTGGTCCTGCTTCTCTTCTTGTCTTTCTTTTCCCTTCATTCTACTTCGTGTCCCCTTTTATTCTCCTCCCTTCTTCCTCATTTCGCTTCTTAATTGTATCCTCCCCACCTTCCCCGCCCCCCCTCTCCTCCCTTAGACAAGACGCATAAATCTGTAGGCAAAGCTCTTCCTCACGCCCCTCCCCCCACCCCTTCCCACCCACGCCCCCCCTCCTCCTCCTCCCGCCTTGAGTCTCGCTCGTTTTTCTTAATATTCACACCGATAGAGGGGAGATAGCGTCATTACTCCCCTCGTCCCGCTAAGCCTCTCCCGATTGCATTTTAAGTGGGATTTCCGACCTTCGGAACATCATCGGCCGAGGAGGAGGAGGAGAAGGAGGGGGTTGAGTTAGAGATGGAGAGGGGGGTGAAGAAAGGGGGAGGAGGAGGAGAGAGAGAGGGGGAGGGGGAATGGCCAAGCCATTAGGCTGGACGACACTTCATTAGTAGCGTTGTGGGGGCAGTGGTGATGGTGATGGTTCGGGTAGGGGTAGGGATTAGGGGATGGGGTCAGCGGTTGGGGGAGAGGGTGGGGGTTGGGGGTTGGGGTCGAGGGTGGGGATGTGGGGAAGGAAGGAACGCTGGTAGAGGTTATTTGCCATCAAGTCCATACTCAACCACCTTTGGGGGGAGATGGTGCCAAGGAAGTAAGGGGGGAGGGGGAGCATTAGTTGGGTTTTCGGTAAGGGTGCTTTAGGGACGCTGTTAAGGGATAATAGGCGTACGTGTTGTGGGTTTATATAAGCTTTTTAAGGGTTGCTCAGGAAGTTTGTGTGTATGTTTGTTGCGTATGTAGTAATAAGTGTTATAGGCCTATAAAGATTTCCACACTAATGCGCGCACACAAACCACGTAGTACGATGATCAACACGCATCCAATTTTGGGGTAAATAAAGAGAGAGAGAGAGAGAGAGAGAGAGAGAGAGAGAGAGAGAGAGAGAGAGAGAGAGAGAGAGAGAGAGAGAGAGAGAGAAATACACGGCTAGGGAAAAGAAAAAAATAGAATTGATCATTTCCCTTCGCCACGCAACTTTTTAAAAAGTAATTTCCCCGCCTCATGTTTTTCCTTGGCCGCAGGATCCCATTGTTTTACGGTAAATGACGATTTATGAACCAGTCACCCGGGAAGGGATATGAGGAAAGGGGGGGGGGTATGAGGAGGGGGTTGGATGACGCAAGTGGGGGTGCGGGGGAGGGAGGGAGGGGGGGATGGGGATGTTTCCTTTATGCAGTCAGGGGAAACATAGTGTTTGAGGAGGAAATTGCCGCGTGTGAGGGTGGGAGGCAGAGGGGGATTTGAAGAAGATAGATGGAAGGATGGGAGAGGGAGAGAGAGAGAGGGAGGGATAGGAAGGAAGGAAAGAGAGAGGGAGGGATAGGAAGGAAGGAAGGAAAGGAGGAGGGACGGGTAGGAAGGAGGGAGGGGAGGAAGTGAGAGAGTGAGAGAAAAAAAAAGAGATCAAACGTAAGAGATTGAAAGAGGAAAGAATTGTGAAACTAATAAAAGAGGAAGAGAAAGAAGAAGGAAGCAGAAGGGATAGAGCGAGAGCCAAAAAATAACTTTGGCGTTTGGAGTGACACTGATACACGGAGTATGTGTCAGTGTGCGCGATGCAAGGGGCGCAGCAGGTGGTAGCAGTGCAAGCAGAGGGCAGCAGATGGCGGGCAGACCTGGTGGGATACAAGATAGCGTGTAATAAGAGTCGTGAGAGAGAGAGAGAGAGAGACAGAGAGAGAGAGAGAGAGAGAGAGAGAGAGAGAGGGGGGGAGTGAGAGATGAGAGAGAGAGGGGGGGGGGGGGGGGGTGGGGAGGGGGGGGGGGGGGGGGCGGGGGAAGAGAGAGAAAGGGAAAAGAGAGAGGGGAGGCAGAGAAAGGGAGAATTCGCCAAGGGAGAGAAAACAAGACGGGAGGTATAACACGCATGTTCTCTCTGTTCTCTCTGTTTGTTCCTCCTTGTTTGTACCCGATTCTTTGATGGTCTTTTTTTTATTATTTCCCTTTCCTTTCCATTTTTTTTCTCCTCTATTCTGTCTTGATTTTTTTTTCTCTTCTTATTTTCCTTCCAGTTTCTTTGTTCCGCTCGGCTTCCTTGCCCCCCCCCCCCGTCTTCCGCTTCCTGGATTTCTTTCTTCTTTCGCTTTTGTTTCTCGGTTGGTTTCCTCTCCTTGGTCTTCTTATCCTTCGCCTTCGTTTATCACCGTCTTTCTCTTTATCGAACTGCTTTCCTTCTCCCCTGCTCCGTCTCGTCTTCTTCCTCGTCTTCTTCCTCCTCCTTTTCATTCTCCTGCTCCTCCTCGTCTTCTTTTTCCTCCTCCTCCTCGTCTTCTTCTTCCTCCTCCCCCTCCTCGTCTTCTTCTTCCTCCTCCCCCTCCTCGTCTTCTTCCTCCTCCTTGTCCTCTTCTTCCTCCTCCTCGTCGTCTTCTTCTTCTTCTTCCTCTTTTTCCTTGTCGTCTTACTCTTCGTCTTCCCCTTCCCCTTCCCCTCGCCACCACCATTATTCCCCTCTCCTCTTCCCCTCTTCTTCCTCCTCATCCCCCTCCTCTTCCTCCTCTTCCCCCCTCCTCCTCCTCCTCCCCTCCCCTCCTCCCCTCCCCTCCTCCCCTCCCCACCCCTTATCCTCCCCTCTTTGTATCCTCCTCCTCACTTACTCATCTTATATAAAGCTGTCAAGTCGTTGCAGTTTCAACCTTGAGCAAGACTGAGATTCATTACACATACTTAAGCTTCATCTGCGTTCGCTCTTAATTACACGTTAAGCCCGGCCCAGCCACGCAACGTCTTGATAGTGTGTGCAAAGTGTGTATTGCAAGGCGCTGAGTGTACGGTTAGCGTGTTTTCATAATATGCAGTGTGTGTGTGTGTGTGTGTGTGTGTGTGTGTGTGTGTGTGTGTGTGTGTGTGTGTGTGTGTGTGTGTGTGTGTGTGTGTGTGTGTGTGTGTGTCAGTCCGTCCGTCCGTTCGTTCCTTTTATTAATAATTTTGACATGCGTCCCATTATGTAAGTTTTTCATGGGGATTCGAATATGATCGTTTTATGTATACGTTTCGTTATGAACGCTTTACGTGTGCGTTATGTATGTACGATCTTCGTCCCTGTGAACTGCGGTGCGCATTAACCTCCCCCCCCCCTCCTCCTCCTCCTGTTATGGAGCATCCACGCACCCAGTTGATACTGTTGTAACGGCGGCAGGCGTGGCTCGGGTTACCGTGTTTATCCTGCCTCTCACCAGTTTCCTTGCGGCCGGATCGCTTTACCGCCTCCACGAGTAGCCGAAATGGGCCTCTGGCGCTGTCGCTCGCGATGGGGGTATTTTCGGTCTCTCTCTCTCTCTCTCTCTCTCTCTCTCTCTCTCTCTCTCTCTCTCTCTCTCTCTCTCTCTCTCTCTCTCTCTCTCTCTCTCTCTCTCTCTCTCTCTCTCTCTCTCTCTCTCTCTCTCTCTCCCTCTCTCTCTCCTCTCTCCTCTCCCTCTCCCTCCCTCCCTCCCTCCCTCCCTCCCTCCCTCCCTCCCTCCCTCCCCCCTCCATCCTCTCTCACACGCACGCAAATAAATGTGATTAAAGTATCAACTCCTATTTCTGTTTTGCCAATGCTTCAATATTGCAAGGCGGTTCTGCAGCAGAGGAAGACACAGGTGTTAGAGTGCAAGCGATGACGGTGTAACACTCACTCGGTCTTAAGGATTCATATGTCCAGTCCACCTACGTCCCCCCCCCCCTTCCACACCCTCTCCTTGCTACCTGAACCCCTATTGCATTGTTGCCTTCCTCGGACGCTGGCCCTGGCTCCTGCTGCTTTACTCCGCTTGCATTACTCCACCTCCCGTCTCTCTCTCTCTCTCTCTCTCTCTCTCTCTCTCTCTCTCTCTCTCTCTCTCTCTCTCTCTCTCTCTCTCTCTCTCTCTCTCTCTCTCTCTCTCTCTCTTTCTCCCTCTTGTCCCCGCTCTCCCTCTCTCCCTGTAACTGGACGAACTAGCTCTTGTCTCTCTAATGAGTCGTGATTTTTGTCTTTTTTTTTTGTTCCTGGATGTTTATGGTTCGTCCTAATGGTGAGCCGCGAGGGGCTTTACGAGGTGTGTATGAGGAGGGAGAGGGTCAAGGGGTTCAGTTTTGAGTGTGTATGTGTGTGTGTATGCATGTATGTATGCATGTATGTATGTGTATATATATGTAAGAGAGTAAGCGAGTGTGTGTGTGTGTGTGTGTGTGTTTGAGAGTGAGTGAGTGAGTGACTTAGGACAAGTTTCACGCTGCCTTCGCTTTCTTTTAGCCCCCCCCTCCCGCAAGCAAGCAAGCAAGCAAGCAAGAAAGCAATGAAGCCAGCAATCGCAGTCGGATCTCGGGACGCTTGAAATTCGAATCCTTGGACGGCGCCGTGCGTGTTTCGTGGAGGTTCGTAACTCACCCGGATCCAAGCGCGCTCGTATCTCACCTCCCTTCCCCCGCCCACGCCCACGCCCCCCTCCCCCACCGCCTTTTTCCCTCGCCCGCCCGCTGCACTGTTCGGATCCAGCGAGAATTTATGCGGCGTGAATCAGGGGAAGAAGCGGGGCCGCGCATGGGCTGCCAGACGCGGCCGCAAACACGCCGGGAAGCCGCACAATGGAAACACTACACCATAAACTACTCAGCCTCGCCCGCTCTGCAGCGCCCCCCTTCCCCCACCTACCTCCCTTCCTCCTCCCTTACTCCTATCCTCCCCCTATTCCCATGTTCTCCCTTCCCTATCCTCTTCCCCATCCTCATCCTCTTCTCCCTAACCTAACCTATCCCTAACCTCACCTCAGCTCCCTTCCTTTCCCCCTATCCTCCCTCCCCCCTCCCTCTCCCCTCTGCCGCCACTGCGTACCTAAGCCGCCCACTTCCTCCTACCTGTTCTTGCCCGCCCATCCTCTCGCTCCACCGCCCGCCCGCCCGCGCTCTGGCACTCATGATCTCTTTGATGCCGCAGCCTCGTTTGGGCGTCTCGGTAAACGGGCCTTGTCAGCGCGTAGGCCCTTGCGTGAGGCTTTTGTTTGGCATCGGTGTGTTTTCTTATCTCCGAAGTGCCCTATCCACCCTCCCATCCTCTCCTCTCTTCTCCTCTCTTCTCTACTCCTCTCTTCTCTACTCTTCTCTTCTCTTCTCTTCTCTTCTCTTCTCCTCTCCTCTCCTCTCCTCTCCTCTCCTCTCCTCTCCTCTCCTCTCCTCTCCTCTCCTCTCCTCTCCTCTCCTCTCCTCTCCTCTCTTCTCCTCTCCCCTCCTCTCCTTCGTTCGTTCTCCTTTCTCCTTCTTTGTTTCCTTCTTCCATTTCTTCCCTTATTTCTTTTTTCTCCTTTTTTCACTCTTCGTTCCCCCTTCCTTCCTCCTCATTTTCTTTCTTTCTTCATTTTGCTCCCCCCCCCCCCTTAATTGCCGTTCCACATCATGCTTCCCATTTTCTTCCATTTTTTCTCTCGTTCCTTCTTTCCTTCCCCCTTTCGCCCTTCTCTTTTTTTCCTTTTCTCTTTCCCTTTTTCTTTTCTTTTTTCTTTTTTCCCATTACCTTCCTCCCACTGCATTGCATCCCGTTTTCCCTTTTCCCGCCCTTCCCTTCCCTTCCCCTACTGTTTCCCGTTTTCTCCCTTCCCTTTTTTCCTCCCCTTCCCCCTTCCTCCCCTTCCCTCTCCCCTTCCTCCCCTTCCCACCCCCCCTTCCTCCCTTTCCTTCCCCTTTTTCTCCCCTCTTCCCTCCCCCCTTCCTTTTTCTCCCCCCTTCCTCCTTTTTCTCCCCTCCCCCCTTTTTTTCTGCAGTACCTGCCGGTTGCGACGTTTGGCATCCCCCTCCTCCCTCGCCGCTGACCCATTCTTGCGAACTTCCCTCGTGCCATTTGGCCAACCCGTGATATCCTGTTCTCTTTCGCTCTCTGTCTCTCTCCGCGCTTTTCTGTTTTGAATTTCTTTGTGCCTGTCTGTCGGTTTCTCTCTCTTTTCTCTCTTCTCTCTCTTCCCTTCCCTTCCCTTCCCTTCCCTTCCCTTCCCTTCTCCCATCTCTCTCTCTCTCTCTATCTATCTATCTCTCTAATTCTTTGCTATTTTATTTTTCTGTCAGGTTTCTTTCTTTTTCTTTCCCTTCTTTCTTTCTTTTTCTCGTCTTGTCTCTCTTGTCATTTTCTCTTGCTTTTTTTCTCATTCTTTTTCTTTGTTTTTCTCCCTTTGTCTTTCTTCCTTTTTTTTACTCCCTCCCTTCCACTTCCCTTTTTGTATCCCCTCTCCTTTATATATCTATCTCCCTCCCTCTCTCCCTTCCTCCACCTCCCTCTGCCTTCCTCCACCTCCCTCTCCCTCCTTTCTTCCCCCCCTCCCCCCCTTCCCTCCTGCCCATTCCCTTCGAAATTCGCCCTTTTTTTCCGCCCGATTGCCGTTTGCTGCATTTACAGCATGCAGAGTCATCAATGTTATCAGCGGCTCTGGCCATTTTCCTCTTGTGTGTGTGAGTGTGTGAGTGAGTGAGTTGAGTGTGTGCGTGCGTGTGCGTGAGCGAGCTCTTGCTTTTGTGGTCTTTGGGGGCGCTTGCTTTGCGTGGTCGCGTGCTCTGGCTCAGTTCGCTTGCGATCTTGACACGATATGTATGTCTACCTGATCCTTTGCTTCCTGTCATTGTTTCCCCTTCCTCCCCTTCTCTCTATCTATCTATCTCTTTCTTTTCTTTCTCCACTCTCCTCCCCTCCCTCCCTCCCTTCTCCTCCCGCATCTCCTCTCCTCCCTCCTTCCCTCTCTTCCTCTCCGCTCCGCTCTTCACCTCTCTCTCTCTCTCGCTCTCGCTTTCTCTCTCTTATATATTCCCCTAGTAATTTGTATTTTCTCCCCGTTTATCTCTTTGTGCCTGTCTCTCCCTCGTCCGCTTCGTGTAGAATAATTCCAATAATTGTTTTACGCACGCCCGCTTCTGAAAGGATGATTATCGGCCTTGATTTTTGAAGCATCGATTATCCGCAAGTCTGGGGGAGGGGGAGGGGGGATGAAGGTGGAGGTGGAGGTGGGAGTGAGGGGAGGGAGGGAGGGAGGGAGGGAAGAGAGGGAATGGGAGGAAGGGGAGACTCGGGAGGTTGGGGGCCGGGAAAGGGGAGAGGGTTACAGGGCACTAATGGCACTTATGGCACTCATGGCACCGAACGAGCCTTGTTATACCGAGGCCGCGTTCGGTTCTCTCGGTCGAGAATCGAGTTCGCGGAATTGGCGGTGGGCGCTTGTCCGAATGGCCGGAAGGCGGCTTGGTCACGGCACTTTGGCGATCTGTCGGTATTTCAAATTTATTCGGTCGATCGGTTATTCACCTGCGAATAATTCTTGCATCTCCTCTTTCTCGCATCCCGTCGGGGAAAGGCGTCGCGCGGTGGACCATGGCCGCGAGTCCATAGTATAAATGCTAGAAGCGCTTCAGATGTTGATGTGAAAATAGGAGAGGAGAGAATGAAATAATAGAGAAAAGAGAAGAAGAGAGAGGAGAAACAAGAAAAAAAAACAGAAAATAAGAGAGAGAGGAAAAGTGAATCTCCCAGCCAGTAATCGGATCAAACGGGCGAGAATTTCATTGTTATCGACCGAGTCCAGATAAGGTCTGATTGCAGGAGGAGGCCTAGGTGCTCTTCCTTTGTCCTCCTTCCTCCCTTTCTTCCTTTCCTCGGTCCTTCCCTCGTTTCTTTTTCTTTCCTCCTTCCTTTCTTTCTTTCCTCCTTCCCATCTTTCTTCCTTTCTTTCTTTCTTCCTTCATTTCTTTCTTTCCTCCACCTTCCTTCCTTTCTTTCCTCTTCTCTACCTTCCTTCTTCTCTCTCTTTCCCCTTTCCTTACTTCCTTAATCTCTCTCCTTCCATCCTCCCTTCCTTGCTTCGTTCCATCCTTCCATCCTTCCACAGATAATTTTTGATAGATATTTATTTCTGACTTTCTTTTCCTATCTCTTTCCTTCTTCTCTTTCTTTACCCTTTTCTTCCTTTCTTCTTCTATAGCGATAACGAATACAGTATCGGAGAGGGGTGGGAGGGGAAGGAGGAGGCAAGTGATACCCTCCTCTTCCCCCAACCCCTACCCCCTACCCCCCTACCCCCAATCCCCATCTTGTCAACACGACCTTGGCGGTTCATTTCTTGATAATTCTCTCTCTCTCTCTCTCTCTCTCTCTCTCTCTCTCTCTCTCTCTCTCTCCTCTCTCTCTCTCTCTCTCTCTCTCTCTCTCTCTCTCTCTCTCTCTCTTCTCTCTTTCTCTCTTTCTCTCTTTCTATTTTTCCTTTACCATTCCTTTCAGTCCTCTTTACCACCTCTTTCTTTTCCTTTTTACTCTACCTCTTCCTCATCCTCCCCCCCTTCCCCTTCCCCTTCTCCTTCTCCCTCTTCTCGATCTCCTCCCCTCTCTTCCGACACCTCCCCCTCCCCCTCCCCCCTCCATTTCTTCTCATTCATCTCCTCATCCATTGCTCTCATTCTCCTCGACCTCCTCTTCCTCCTCTTTCTCCTAACTTCATCATACACTCTGTAATCACGTTAAGTGACGTCCCGGCGGTAGCTTGCATGTCTCTCTCTCTCTCTCTCTCTCTCTCTCTCTCTCTCTCCCCTCCCTCACTCCCTCCCTCACTCCTTCCCTCTCTCCCTCCCTCTCCCTCCTCTCCCTCTCTCCCCCTCTCCCTCTCTCCTCCCTCCCCCTCTCCCTCTCTCCTCTCTCTCTCTCTCTCTCTCTCTTTCTCTCCTCTCTCCTCTCTCTCCTCCCTCTTCTCTCTCCTCTCTCCTCTCTCTCTCTCTCTCTCTCTCTCTCGTTCTCCTTTCCTCTCCCTCCTTCCCCTCTCCTCCCTCCCTTCCACTCTCCTCCTCCCCACACTCTCCTTGTTATTCAGTGATTCTGCGTCTCGATCATGTAAAAACGAGAAAATTGGAGAATAATAATACCGCGCAGTTAATTGGTGAACGAAGAGGGAGGGGCGATGGAGCTGGCGGAAAAATGTTTCTATTGAGGAACCTCTTTCTTTCTCTTTTTCTCTCTTTCTCTCTTTCTCTTTCTCTTTCTTTCTTTTTTCTCTTGTCCTCTATCGGTTCTGTTTCTCTGTTTCCTTTTTCTCTCTATTTTTCCTTCTCGGTTCAGCTTGTTTCTTTTCTCTTTCTCTCGCTCTTCTCTCTTGTCTCTTTTCTCTCCTCTCTCGCTTCTGCTTTTTTTCTCTTGTCTTTTCTCCCTCTCTCTTTTTGTTCTTGCTGTTGGTCTTCTCTTTTTTTCTCAAATTTTCTTCCGTTGTATGTCTCCTCGTCCACATCTTTTTCCGTTTTCTTTTTTCTTTTTCTTTTTCCTTTTTTGTGTATATTTGCTTACTCGCCTCTTGCCTCTCTCCCTTCCCTCCTCGTGTAGATCCTCGTGAAATTTCCTGGAACACGGCGAATGGAAAACGAGAAAAGATGATAGTAGGACACCCAATCTGGTTTTCGTTTCTCTCTCTCGTTTCTCCTTCCTCCTCCTCTCTTCCTTCCTACACTTTCCTCTTGGCCTCTCCCTCTCTCCCTTCCTCCCTCTCTCCCTACCTCTCACCCTATCGCCCTCCCCGCCTCCCACCCCCTTCTCGCTCTTTCGCCCTCCTTGCCTCCCTTCCTATCTCCCCCCCCCCCCTTCCTATCTCCCTCCACCCCTTCCTATCTCCCTCACCCCTTCCTATCTCCCCTCCCCTTCTCGCCCTGTCTCCCTCCCCTCCCTGCTTCCCTCCCTACCTCCCTATCGTCCTCCCCCTGCCTCCCTCCCCCTGCCTCCCTCCCCCTCCCCCTCCCCCTCCCCCTTCTCTGTAGCCGAACTGGAAAGATAGCGAAGGACTGAGCTCGGGTTACGATAAAGGTGTTGAATATTTTTGTCCTGGTTTTGGTCTCGTATACCTTTTTCTTTCTTTCTTTTCTTTTCTTTTTTTTTTCTTTCATTTTTCCATTCTGGATTTGATTAAAAAAAAGGGATTGTGTTTCTTCTGGGCGTTGTTGGTTGTTGTTGCTGTTGTTTTCCCCTTTATGTTATGTTGTGTATTTTGGTCGACGTTTTGTTGGAAACTGACTAACGTGTTTAATGATTTGATTACGTGCGATTACGTAAGCGTTGTAGATATCTGATTATTTTTTTCTTTCCATCTTTCTTTCTATTTTTCTTTTGCGAGAATTTACGTCGTCCCTTATCAAGGTTTTATGGAACTTTGCTCATGGTTTTCCTTTTGTTCTTTTGCCACAGGTAGTTAAACAGCTGGACCAGAGCGCCTTCGCCATGACGGGACTACGCGTCGCCTTACTCGCTCTGGCGTTATTACATGGTGAGTACGATTGCCTTTTTCCTCTTTGGATGTGTCTCTGTCTCTTTTTTGCTTTCTCTTTCTAGTTCTCTCTTTCTTTCTCTCTCTCTCTTTCGCTCTCTCTCTCTCTCTCTTCTCTCCTCTCTCTCCTTCTCCTCCCTCTCCTCTCCTCTCTCTCTCTCTCTCCTCCTCTATCCCCTCCTCTCTCCTCTCCTTTTCCCTCCCCTCCTCTCCTCCCTCCCTCCTCCTCCTCCTCCTCCTCCTCCTTCTCCCTCCCTCCCTCCTTCCTCCTTCTACCTCTCCCTCCTCTTTCTTTCCCTCTTTCTTTTGTGATCATCCCTTCCCGTACCCCACCTCTCCTCACGTGCGCCGCCGAGGAAGTCTTGATTACGGCGCCGAAACTTCTTATCGAGGCAGCGTGAGCTTCTCCGGAGGGCTTGTGGGAGGAGGAAGGGAAGGGAAGGAAAAAATGGGGGAAAAAAGGAGGGGGGGGGGATATTGGGAAGAAGGAGAGGACGGGAGAGAGGGAAGAGAAGTGGGAAGTAAAGGGAAGTGGGACTGGGGATTTTTTTTTTCTTTTCTTCTTCTTTTTCTTCTTCTTCTTCTTCTTCTTTTTGAGGGTTTGAAGGAAGTTTAGTTTTTCGTCGTCCGCAAGGAATATGAAAGAAGAGAAGAAAATTAGAGGATGGAGATAGCGATTTTTTTATCATTTGGGTTTGGAGACTTGGTGGAGTGTTGGTGATGTGATGATGGAGATGTGATGGTGATGTGATGGTGGGGATGGTGAGAATGGCGGGTTTTAATTATTTATTTATTTATTTTTGTTTCCCTCTTTCTCTATTTTTTTCTATTTTATGACCCCCTCCCCCCAAAAAAAAGTGTGCTAAAATATTAGCGATTGCAAAAAGATGACGATAATATTTACGTAGATAGATAGAAAGGAAAAGAGAGAGAAAGGAAGAAAGGAAGACAAATAGATAGATAAATAGATAAAACCATCCAGAAAGAAATCGCAAATTCCGAAATAGGTTTTCTCTTTCTCTCCGTTGTCCTTTGTGGGAGGTTCCGTTTTCCATGTCCGTTTCGCCTTCCTGTCGCGGGTCGTCGGGGAGGGGGGGGGGGGGGGGGAGGGGGAGTGGACGGGGTGGGGTGGAGGTGGGGGTGGGGGTGGGGGTGCGCCTCTTGACTTGAGAAGAGAGGATTTTTTTTCTTCATTTTCTTTCTTTGTTTTGTTTTTATGTTTTTTTCTTTGTGTTATTTTTTTGTTTTTGTTTTTCTTTTTTTTCTTTTTTTTTTCTTTTTTCTTTTTCTTTCTTTTTTCTTTTTCTTTCTTTTTTCTTTCTTTTCCTTCGTTTGAGGGAAGGCAGGGCAAGAATGAGGTGATTTATCCTTATATGTATATAAAAAAAAATATTTAGTTTATCTATTTATTTAAACTCAACTGTAGTTTGCGTATCCTGCGTTTGGGCGTTTTGTGCGTGAACGGTATGGGTTGTGGGCGGACAGGAAACCCCCCCGTAATCCCTCAGCTTTAGGTCGTGGGCGGCGTAGGTTTGACGGTTGACCGAGAGTGGGATCAATACCCACGGTGTGCTTGCCCACCCGCGGAGTTCCCCCCCCCCCGTACACCCACCCACCCGCACGCACATTGACATCCACCCACAAGCCCGCCCACCCACAAGCCCGCCCACCCGCACGCACATCGCCATCCGCCCGCACGCACGCCCATGACATCCACCCACCAACCCGTCCGGACGCACATTGACATCCACCCACACGCACGCACGCACGCACACCCATTCATGTCCACCCACACGCCCGTGCTCTCGCCCATGACATCCACCCACACACCCGCACGCCCATTTTTCTGCAAATCCATCGTATGCGAGACCAGTATTTCACAATTGGAATACCGGTAATGTTGATAGCGAAGTCACGACTGATATCGATGATGATGATGATGATGATGATGATGATGATGATGATGATGAACGGAAAATGCGATGATGGGCGTGTGGGCGGATATGGTGAGCGTGATAGTGGTAATGTATGTTCGTAAATAAGGGCGAATGAGGTGGGGGAGAGTGAGGGCGAAAAGGGAGAAAGGGGGAGAGGGAAAGAGAGGGGCAGAATGGAAGGAAGAAGAGAGGGGGAAAGGGAGGGAGGGAGAAGGGAGGGAAGAGAGGAGGAGGAGGGAAAGAGAGGGGAGAGGGAGGGAGGGAAGAAAGGAGTAGGAGGGAAAGAGGGAGGGTGAGGGAAAGGGAAACGGAGGGTATGAAGAGAGAGAGAGAGAGAGAGAGAGAGAGAGAGAGAGAGAGAGAGAGAGAGGGAAGAGAGAGGGGAAGAGAGGGAGGAGGAGAGGGGAATGGAATAGGAAAATAAACGACTTGAAACAAAGAAAGAAGAAAAAGAGAAAAGGAGAGAGGAAAATTGAGAGAGAGAGAGAGAAAGAAGAGCTTGCGAACACGTGGATCTGACTTGGAGTGTCGTTTAACGTGCCATGAGGGTGGGGGGGGGGGGGTTGCGTAGGTGGGCATTAGTGACCTTGTTTGTACTGCCGCAGTGAAAAATGGGGGGGGGGAGTCTTAAGGAGGGGGTTCGTGGGTGGGCACTTAAGGGGGGGGGTTAGGGGAGGGATGTAGGGGGATAAATGAGATATGAGATGGGAGGAAGAAGAGGGAAAGAGAGAAGAGACGGAGGGGTGATCTGGAAAACGAAGAGAGTAAAAGAGAGCGAGAGAAAGAGAAAACGATAGATGTTGTGTGGGAGGAGGAGGAGGAGGAGGAGGTGGTGGTGGTGGTGGTGGTGGTGGTGGTGGTGGTGGTGGTCAGCAACCCGGACCCCAAACCGAACAAACTCGAGGATTCCAATCGCGAAGGAAATAAATAAGGAGGGAACGAAGAAGGGGAAGAAGGAGGAGAGGAAAAGAGAGGAGAGGAGAGGAAGGGCATGAAGGAATAGGAAGGCAAGGGAGAAGAGTGTAGAAGGTGGAAGGAGGGTGAGAGTTAGGAGGAGAAATCGGGAAGGAGAAAGAGAAAGACAGATAGAGAAAGAGAGACATGTATGGGAGGATTAAGAAAAGGAGAGAAAAAAAGAAATAGATGAAAGAAAAAAATAGGCGGTGGCGTGTCCCCTTACGTGAAATTTCCGGCCGGTGATCACGCGGTTAACCGAAGGATTCGTCGGAATTATCTTTAATTTCGCCCCTCCCCCTTCCCCTCCCCCCCGCCGTGCGCCATTGCGGTATCAGGCCGCAGCCGACGCGACGGAGAGGCGGCTGACAGTTCATTGGGGGTGGGGGGGGGGGAGAGACAGGTATGGATAAGGGAGGTAATTAGTTCGAATTCCCACGGTGGCATGTGGAGAGGCGAGACAGGTGGTCGCAGATGGTACGAATGTGCACAGCGGTTAATCTGTGTCTGTGTGCGCGTCTGTTTCGTGTCTGTCTGTGTGTGCGTCTGTCTCGTGTCTGTCTGTCTGTGTGTTTGTGGGTGTGCGTGACTGTACGTGGAACGTGGGCGTGGAGATGTGTGCGCGAGGATTCCCGGTTAAAGGAATTGCTATTGGCGTGGATTTGATTGCGTGGTAATGAGGTTAGTGTGTCTGGTTGATTAGCTTTGATTTCGTTGTGATCGGGTTAATTTGATCACATGGACTGGATCTGGGGATTCCTTTTTCGTCTGTTTATTTTTCTTTCTTCCTTCCTTTCTTCCTTCCTTCCTTCCTTCCTTCCTTCCTTCCTTCCTTTTTCATCTAGTGTTCTTTTTTTCTTTCTTTCTTTTCCGCTTTCTTCCTTTCTTTTCCGCTTTCTTCCTATTTTGTCTAGTGTTTTCTATTTTCTTTCTTACCTTCTTCTTTCCTTCCTTTTTCGTCTTTTTTCTTCCGTTTCTCATTTTCTGAGAAGCAAAGATTTTTTTTACACAAACTTTCTTGCGTTGTCCCCTGCAGAATGATCTTTATATTAGTTCCTCTCTCTCTCACTCTTTCTCTCTCGCACTTTCTCTCTCTCACTCTTTCTCCCTCTCACTCTTTCTCCCTCTCACTCTTTCTCCCTCCCTCTCTCTCTCTCTCTCTCTCTCTCTCTCTCTCTCTCTCTCTCTCTCTCTCTCTCTCTCTCTCTCTCTCTCTTTCCTTCTTTCTTTTTTCAGTTCCGTTTTTCCTTCGACTTGTGTCCGTTTCCACTGTTCCCCCTTTTTTATTTACTTCTCTCGATCCCCCTCTGCCCGCCATTTTTATTTCCTCCTCTTATTTTTTTTTTTAAGTTCATTATTCATCTTGTTTTCATTTTACCTCTTTCCCTTTATTTTTGTTTATCATTTTATTTTATTTTCTTCTCTTTCCTCCCCCTATCGGTGTGGAAAGGCGTTGCCATCCGACCCACCCATACCCCCCCCCTCCCCTCCCCTCCCCCCCCCCCCCCCCTCCCCCCCTCCCCCCCCCATGCCCCTTGCCCCCGATTGTGAATTCGTTTCGCAAAGATATCGCGTTTCCCCCTGACCCTGGCAAGCGATCGCCTTCTCACGCTGCTCGCTGATAGGGAGTGGGGAGGGGAGGGGAAGGGGGGAGGGGAGGGGAGGGGGGAGTGGAAGTAGGTGGTAGGTGAGTGGATAGGGGAAGGGGTAAGGGGAGGACAGGGGAAACGGAAAGGGACAGTGGAAGGGGTGTAGGGAAAATGAAAGGAGGAGGAGGGGCAGGGGCAATTAAGGGGGGAAGGAGAAGGAGAGGATAAGGGGGAAAGGGGGAGGGATTTGGGGTTAGGTTTAACGAAAGGGAAGGGGAAGGAGAGAGGTTAGGGTTAAGAGTAAAGGAAAGGTAAGGAAGTAATGAGGAGGAGGAGGAGGAGAAGAAGAAGAAGAAGAAGAAGAAGAAGAAGAAGAAGAAGAAGAAGAAGAAGAAGAAGAAGACGGAGAAGAAGAAGAAGAAGAAGAAGACGGAGAAGAAGAAGACGGAGAAGAAGAAGAAGACGGAGAAGGAGAAGGGGGAGGGAGAGATGAAGGATAGAGAAAGGTGAAGGAAAAGGGGAGGGAAATTTTTAGGTTAGCGGTAGGGCAAGGACAAGGTGGGAGAGGGGGGAGGGGGGAGCGAGATAGGGGAAAGGAGGTAATGGAGAAGAGGGTGGAATGGGGGAGAAGTGTAAAGGGAGGACAAGAAGGAGAGGGGAGAGGAAGGGAAGGGGTGGATAAAGGGGAAGGAGGAAGGACATGTCAGAAGTCGGAGTAGGAATCACGTCGCGCGATATGCTTCTAGTCAGTTCCCCCCTCCCCCCATTCCACCCAGCTCCCCTCCCCCCCTACCCATTCTCCCCCTTCCCACCTCCCCACGTAATCTGGGCGCGCTGTGTTCGGATTTTCTTTTCTTTTCTCTTTTCTTTTTTCATATGCAAGGGCGTTTTTCCTTTCTGTTTTGATTGTTTCCATTCGTTTCTCATTTATCTTATTGACTTGTTTATTGTTGTTGTTTTTTTAACGCGACGGTGTATCTCCATTTCTTTTTACTGTTTGTTTTTGTTATAGGGTTTACATGTTGCTTCTTCTTCTCGTATCTGTTTCTACTTCACTTCACTTTCCGCCTCTGTCTTATCTTCTCTTCTTTCTCCTCTCTCTCTCTCTCTCTCTCTCTCTCTCTCTCTCTCTCTCTCTCTCTCTCTCTCTCACCTCCTCTCCCTCCTCTCCTCTCCTCCTCTCTCTCTCTCTCTCTCTCTCTCTCTCTCTCTCTCTCTCTCTCTCTCTCTCTCTCTCTCTCTCTCTCTCTCTCTCTCTCTCTCTCTCTCTCTCTCTCTCTCTCTCTCTCTCTCCTCTCTCTCTCTCTCTCGGGAACGAGAAAGAGAGACAGCCGTCACAGGAGACAATAAAGCGAAGATTACCTGCTGGTTAACCTGCTGATTGGCCTGCTGCTCAGTCCCGAGATGATGAAAGAGAAGACGAAAAGGAGAATGAGAAGAAGAGAAATTAGAAGTAGTAGAACTGGAAGAAGAAGAAGGAGAAGAAGAGGAGGAGGAGGAAGTAGAAATACTAGTAGTAGAAGCACAGGAATTAGGAGGAGGAGAAGGAGAAGGAGAATTAGGACGCTGCGTTGATAAGACGTCGTCGGAGGGGGTTGGGTAAGCTGGATTCTGGGAACAAAGATGTATTGCGTCGGTGTTTACGTCTTGTCAGTCAGCCGACGGGGGAAAGGTCGCGTTAGGAGGAAGTGAGAGAGAGAGGAAGAGGGAAGGAGGGAGGGGTAGAGAGGAAGAGGAGAGAGGAAGAGGAGAGAGAGAGAGAGAGAGAGAGAGAGAGAGAGAGAGAGAGAGAGAGAGAGAGAGAGAGAGAGAGAGAGAGAGAGAGAGAGAGAGAGAGAGAGAGAGAAGAAAAGAGATGAAAGGAAAAGAAAGGGGACAGAAGGGAGAAAGAGAGAAAAGAGAGATGGGAAAAGGAGGGGGAGGGGATAAGGGAAAGCAACCCAGATTATTTTGAAATGAAGTTGTACCGCACTGAATACTTTCCTTCTCAGCCTTGGCTTGCACAGGGATTCGAAGTCGAAAAAGCGCCCTGATTAAATGGCAGAGACGCTGCTGCAGCTGCCGTCGCTCTACAAAGGGATATGAATGAGAGAGGGAGGGAGAGAGAGAGAGAGAGAGAGAGAGAGAGAGAGAGAGAGAGAGAGAGAGAGAGAGAGAGAGAGAGAGAGAGAGAGAAAGGGGAGGGGAGGGGAGGGGAGGGGAGGGGAGAGGGGGAGAGAGTGAGAGCGTGTGCGCGTGAACGTGTGCGTATGAGTGTGAATGTGAGCGTGTTCGTGTGCTTGAGAGTGTGTGTATGTGTTTGTTTGTTTGTGTTTGTGTTTGTGTTTGTGCATCTCGCCTGAGAAGATCAGGCGAGATGAGTTGAGATGATGATGCTATGACAAACGGGAAGGGAGATAATGACGTGAGGGGGTCGGAGCTGAGGAGATGATGCTAGGTGAGGCTTGACAGTGCTTGAGAAAGGTCGAGGAGGGGGGGGGGGAGGGAAGGGTTGGAGGAGGAGGAGGAGGAGGGAAGGAGGGGAGGGAGAAGAGGAGGAGAAGGGAAGGAGGGGAGGGAGAAGAGGAGGAGGGGGGGGGGGATTAGAAGGAGGAGCGTGGGTGTCACAGCGCAGCCAATTTATCACACGTCGCGGATGACGGATGGGTCGGGAGCAGCGCGCCCTCGGAACGGCTCTTGGTGGCACCAGGGTTGAAGGAGGAGGGGGGGGCGTGGCACGGCTGTCCTTTCCCTCGCTTTCTCGCTTTGTCTTCGCGTCACTCATTATCTCCTTTTCATTCTCTCACTTTTTCTCGTTTATCTCTTTCTGTTTCTCTTGCTCTTTGTCTCTCTCTCACTCATTCTCTCGTTTGCCCTCTCACGCCCTTCCCCTCCATTGCCCTCTGCTCCCACCTTTCCTTCTCCAATCCATCCGTCTTACTTCCCTCATTCGCTCAGGCTGATTGTCAGCCCCCCCCCCTTCCCCCTTTCTCCTCGCCTCCGTTCCTTCATCTTGCTTTTTCCCTTTTCTCTTTCGTCTTTCCTCTCCTTCCCATTTTGACCTCGAGCTTCCCTTTCATCCTCTCTCCTCTCCATCTTTTGCTCTCTCTCCCCTCTTTCGCCTTCTCTACCCTCAATCTGTCATCTTCCCTCCTTCCTCATTCTCTCCTCTTCTTCTCTTATCATCTCTCTCCTCCTTTCTTCCTCTCTCTCCTTCTTTCGTCTTCTCTCCCCTCCCTCCTCCGTCCTTATTCCCCTTCCCTTTTTCGTCCACTTCTCCCCCTTTCGCCCCCCCCACCCTTTTCGTCCCTTCTCCCTCTTTCGTCCTCTTCTCCCTCTTTCGTCCTCTTCTCCCTCTTTCGTCCTCTTCTCCCTCTTTCGTCCTCTTCTCCCTCTTTCGTCCTCACTCCCCTCCCCCTCTCGTCCTTATTCTCCTCCATCTTACGCCTCTGTCGTCTCTCCTCGCGTCCGATAATTAGAGTTTGGCAAGGCTCATTGGACGCGGGGGCCGAGGGGGGAGGGGGGGTTGGCTCAGAGGGAGAAAGGAGGGGGGGGGAGAGGAGTGGAGAAGAGAGGGAGGGGTTGGCTCAGAGGGAGAGAGGAGGGGGGGAGGGAGGGAGTGGAGAAGAGAGGGAGGGGTTGGCTCAGAGGGAGAGAGGAGGGGGAGGGAGGGAGTGGAGAAGAGAGGGAGGGGTTGGCTCAGAGGGAGAGAGGGGGGAGGGAGGTAGTTGGGCTAAGAGGGAGGGGTGGCTCACATGAGAGAGGCGGGGGAGCGATGGGAGTGGAAGAAGGGAGGGTTGGCTCAAGGAGGAGGAGGGGTGTAGGGGGGCGGTCGGAGAGGAGGGAGGGTTGGTCAAAGGAAAAGGAGGGGGGCGATGAGGCGAGTGGGTAGAGCGGGGTTGCCTCAAACGTGCTAGGAGGGGGGCGGAGGGTTGTGTTCAAAGTGAGAGGCATGGGGGGGAGGGAGGGTAGTGGGAATTGGACGGGTTGGCTCAATAGGGAGCAGAGGAGGGGGGTCGATGCGAGGTTTGGTTCTCCCATGGGCTTCTCAACGGAGGGGGGGTGAGGGAGCTCCGGAGAAGAGAGGTAGGGGTGCTCATGTATGGAGCAGAGGGGGGAGTGGATGCGGGTGGAGAATGACGTGGGAGGGGTGGCTCTCTTAAGGCTAGAGGCTGGGGCACGGGGGCGGTGCACAAGGGGGGTTGGCCCTCAACAGGGAGTAAGGAGGGGGGACGGGGGCAGTTGGAGAAGAGAGGGAGGTTGGCTCAAAGGAGAAAGGAGGGGGGTGGAGTAGGCGTTGGCCTTCAGGCCTCCGTGTTCGCCTTCCGTCTGGGGGGGGGCTGTAGGGCGGGTCGTTCAGGGGATTGGGGTGGAGACGCATGTGGAGAAGAGGTGGACTCGCGGTTTGCCTCATACTGGCCTTCGTACCGAGTTCTTAGGGGCTGGAGGGAGCGCCCTGTTTCAGGTACGATGTGCGCTTGGGGGGCCGTGGATCGCCTTGGCAGAAGATCGAGGCGGGGGTCCGCTCAAACCTTGGCGCAGTATGCGATTGGGGGAGGGGGGTCGTTCAAACGGCGAGATGCGGGGGTGCCGCAGGGTGGAGAATCCCCGAGCTGGGTGGCTCGGGTCGGACGGGTGGGATAGAGTGGGAAGCTTGGCGCAGGGGAGGGAGAGGAGGGGAGGGGGTTGGCTCAAAGGGAGAGAGGAGGGGGGAGGGAGGGAGGGAATGGAGAAGAGAGGGAGGGGTTGGCTCAGAGGGAGAGAGGAGGGGGGGAGGGAGGGAGTGGGAAGGGAGGGAGTGGGTGCGAGGGGAGAGGAGGGGAGGAGGGAGGGGTGGCAGAGAGGGAGGGGTGGGCAAAGGGAGAGGAGGGAGGGGGGAGGGGTTGGGAGGGAGAAGAGGGGAGGGGTTGGCTCAGAAAGGAGGGTGGCAGAGAAGGAGGAGGGAGGGGGGGGGAGGAGAGGGGGGGTGGAGAAGAGAGGAGGGGGGGAAGGGAGAGAGGAGAGGAGGGGGGGGTGGGAAGAGAGGGAAGGGGGTAGGGAGGAGGAGAGAGGGGAGGGGGGGAGGGAGAGAGGAGGGGGGTGGCTCAAGAGGGATGGAGAAGGGAGGGTGGCTCGAGGGAGAGGAGAGGGGAGAGAGAGAAACTAATAAGGTAGGGGAGAGGTTGGTGTGTGGGGAGGGGGTAAGGGGGGGGGAAGGTTGAGGGTGTTTGTTTCTCGA
This sequence comes from Penaeus monodon, assembly GCF_015228065.2. Lineage (NCBI taxonomy): Eukaryota > Metazoa > Arthropoda > Malacostraca > Decapoda > Penaeidae > Penaeus > Penaeus monodon. The sequence goes on along the minus strand of NC_051399.1, from coordinate 9,859,538 downwards.
AGACGATTGATGGATACGTCGGTGGATAATGTATCGATGGAGCGATTCTCGGTCACAGGCCCCAGAGGGATGAGTCAGTCGTTGCGTTGAGTGAGAGAGAGATTTGTGTGTGTGTGTGTGTTTTGCATTGTATTGCGTTTGAAAACGTTCTTTGCTTGTCAACATCGAAATAGTTCATGGGCCATTTCCCTCCCCCCCCCTTTTACCTTTTAATAACACCCACCTAACCCCCAAATGACTCCCTCTCCCTTCCCTCTCTCTCCCTTCCCTCTTCCACCCCTTCACACTCTCCCGTTCCCCCCTTCTCTCACCCTCTGCTTTTCCACTCTCCTCACCCTCTCCCTTCCCCAACCTCCTCATCCTCTCCCTTCCCCAACCTCCTCATCCTCTCCCTTCCCCACCTTCCTCACCCTCTCCCTTTCCCGCCTCCTCTCCCTCCTAACATTCCCCCCCCCCCTCTCCCCTCTCCCCTCTCCCCTCTGCGCCATGCAGCGGTTACACGGATGGCGAGGGATTTGGCGCAGTCGTCAGCGGCGTTGTGCGTCGGGTGGGGACGGGGATTGTGCGCGGCGCCCGTCGACACGCGAATTACCCGATTATTTATGTAGTTACTGGCGCGGCCACTCGGAGGGCGGCGGCCAGGGGGGGCGGCGGGGTGGGCGCGAGGGGGGAATGCTAAACGCGTGTTGTCAGCGGCGGGACACGGCGCCGGAAATGTCCTGTAATTGACGTGTCCATTTTGGCGTCAACAAGTCCGCGCTGATCCCCCCTGTTAGCAGTGCTGTGCGCGAGAACACACGAATACACTCGCTCGCTCGCTCGCCCTCTGTCTGTCTGTCTGTATGTCTGTCTGTCTGTCTGTCTGTCTGTCTGTCTGTCTCTGGCCAAGTCTCTCACACACGCTCACGCATAGACATACGCGTACAGCAAATACTCAAAGAACGATCACAAGATGAATCTGTTAATCATCCCCTCCCGCTCTCGTCGATGCAGCTTAGCAACAGCGCCGCACAGCTTTCAGGGACAGCAACAGGAAACGAGATTAAACAGAAACGAGCCACACCTCCTCCTAAGCGCACCACGAAAGAAAGGAAAGAAGGAAGGAAGGAAGAACATAACGTCTTCAAATTTATTCTCTCTTCTCTCTCCCTCTTTCCCTCTCTATCTATCTATATCTATCTAGCTTTCGGCCTTTTTCTCCGTTCGTTGTACCGCAGATGGAGCAGGGCAGGCCGAGGCGACCGACCGCCCTTACCGCATCTTGAAATTGGAGCTTAGGCGGCAGAGCATCGTGGGCGTTTTGGTTTATTCATTCACTTGTGTATGTGAATGAATGATTTGAGTGTATGATTGGAGTTTTGAATTCGATCGGTTTATCGATTCTGTTCGGATATTAAAAGGTCGTTTTTTCCCCCCTGTCGGTTTATCGCCATTTCGTTCGAGTGAACTTTTTGACGTTTACTCCGCCGGTGGTTGTTAAAACGCGGTGATTAAGGTTATCTCCGTTCTGAAATAGTATGAGGACGGTAATTAGGAAAATTATGGGAGGAGGGGGTGGGGGTAGGAGGAGGGGTAAGGGAACGGAAAGGTAAAGAGAAGGGGAAGGGGAAGGGGAGGGGAGGGAAGGGGAGCTCGCTGCACGATTTGTCTTCAATTCTGGATAGTTTTCCATGCAGTGGGAAGTTAAAGGGGTGAGTGGGAGGGTGGGGGGAGGGGGTAAAGAGGGCGGGGAAGCAGTTTGCGAAATGGCGTTTCGTGTGCGTAAGTGGTCGAATGGGCGGAAGTGTTCACGATTCTATGTACGTGGTTAAGAGAGTGGGGAGGGGAGGGGATACCTAACTAATCTATGGCGTCGTGGATGTTACTTTTACAACTAGATATATTCTCGTATTGGGTGGAGAATGCGCGCCACACTTCTGCAGCGGAGGCGAGGCCGTGTATTAATGACGGCAGCCATATCAGTACGCAGTGAGCCCGTGTTTACGTACACGGAGGAAACCTTTGATTCGCAATACCTACTACGCACATTCACAGCTCGTATACGCACCGAGGCAAATCGCATCAGCTGATCGCGACCGAAGGGCTGCCGCAGCAAATCTGTGGGGCACATGTACGGCTGCCGCGTTTGTTGCGGTCGGGCTCGGCCGAGTGGTCCGTCGGAGACAGCTGGGTCGTTGTCGGGGAGAGCATCGTCGTCTCTCTCCCTCTCTCTCTCTCTCCCTCTCTCTCTCCCTCCCTCTCTCTCTCTCTCTCTCTCTCTCTCTCTCTCTCTCTCTCTCTCTCTCTCTCTCTCTCCTCTCTCTCTCTCTCTCTCTCTCTCTCTCTCTCTCTCTCCTCTCTCTCTCTTTCTCCTCTCTCTCTCCCCTCTCTCTCTCATTATATATATATATATATATATATATATATATATATATATATATATATATATATATATATATATATATATTCGTCTACTTTTCCTTGTATACCACTTCATATGTGTCTGAGCACCGCGGCTCTATGATAGCCACAAACGATAAGTCTTATCTTGGCCCAGTTGATAGCTATCCAGTTGTAGGCTGATGTAGACTCATCACACGTTCCCGCATGTCATGTGATGTATTTCCGCTCTTATTTCGTTTTCTCGCTCCCCCCTTTTCGAGTGTATTCTGCGCCGTAATGTGCCGCTTTGTCCTCCCCATGAACGGGTGTTAAGGACTGTCCAATGGGATCCGGGATCAGTTTTAGGTTTTCTCTCTCTCAAACGTTTTTATGATCTGTCTGTCTGCTTGACTCTCTCTCTCTCTCTCTCTCTCTCTCTCTCTCTCTCTCTCTCTCTCTCTCTCTCTCTCTCTCTCTCTCTCTCTCTCCTTCCCATTCCCCTCTTCCTCCCCCCTCCCCCCTCCCCCATCTCGTTATTAATATCGCAAGTTCTAGAATCTAGTCTTTTCTGGCGCCCAAGCAATTAAGCAAGCAAGCATGCAAGCTGCCTGCTTTTCCCCTCACCTTTCTCTCCACCTCCCCTCCCCTCACCCTCTCCTTCCCCCTACCGCTCTTCGATCCCCCTCTTCCTCCCCTCCGTTCCCTCTCCCTTCTCTCTCACCATTCTCACCCTTCTCCCTTCTCCCCCTTGCCCCTCGATTACCCCCCCCCCCTTCCTCCCATCCTCTCCACCTTCCTTTGTTCTGTTCCCGGTGCCCCTCCCAAGGTCCGGGGGGGCTGGAAGCATAGGAAGTTGGGGGGCGAGGGAGGGGAGGCGGGGGGCGAGGGGGGAAGGTCTGCCATTACTTAATTAACATGTGCAACTTGAACTTCGCACAGTGTTAAAAAGTACGACTGGGAATCCGATATAGGAATGGGAATTGCGCTTTTTATATATAGTTATGCATCTACCTTGCCTATTTTTTCTTGTTTTATTATTATTATCATTATTTTTTTATTATTTATCTTATCCTGCTTTATTTACCTGGCGTCAGGTCATAAAAGGCCGAAAGGGGGGAGGGGGTTGAGAGAGGATTAAAAGGTATAAAAATTAAGAGAGGACTAATTACTGTCGTCAATACATCTGCATTTTATTACTCTGTATACATTCACACTTCAAACAATTCTTGATTGTTATTCGTTCCTTCTGCCCCCCCCCCTTTCCGTCCCTTCCACGGGCGGCTGGCTTGATAAAGCGGCCGAATAATAATTAGCAGTTGTTAGTGTCATTAGCAGCTCTTGCACCTGCGGATCTCACCCCCCACCCCACCCCTCGTGCATTTCCCCCCTTCCTCCGGGTCCTTCCCTATTCCTTTCTATTCCATTTTATTCCATCTCTCCTTTGCCTTGTATTTCCTCCCTTTTTCCCCCTCTTATTTCCCCTTCTCACTTTCTTTTCTCGTTTATCCTCCCCCGTGTCCTTTCTCCTTTCCTTTACTCCTTTTCCTCTTCCCCTCCCTCTTTCTCCTCTTCCTCTTCCCTTTCATCCCCTTCTTCCTGGGCCTTCTCTCCCCTCCCTTTCCATTCCACTCCATCTCCCCTTTACCTCCTATTTCCTCCTTCCTTCCCCTTCTTTCTTTCACCTCTCCAATTTCCCCGCCTCACTTTCCATCCCTCCTTTTCCTCTTTCTCCTCCCCATTTCCCCTTCGCCTCCCCCTCCCCCTCCCTTCATCCCCCTCCCCCTACGTTGCCTTTGTTACCTGCTTCCGGCGTCAACGCTTGCTTTTACTGATTTTGCTTCTGCGATTAGCGTTACTGCGTCCGGTTTCTGTTCCTGGTTTTGTCTATCTTTGGGGGGAGGTTTCTGCCCCTCCTTTCTCCTTTTCTCCTTTCTTTACATTGTTCTCATCCCCAGCCTCTTTCTTCTTCCTCATTCCCAGTTTCTTCTCCCTGATTGCCATCCTCCTTCATCTCCCTCATACCCAGCCCCCTTTTCCTCACTCATCTCCAGCTCTTCACTCACCTTCCTCCCCATCCCTCCTCTCTCCTCCCTCCTCCCTATCCCCCATTCCCTCCTCCCTCACGCTCATCCCCATCCCCTATCCCTCCCCCTCATCGCCTTCCCCCATCCCTCGCCCTCATCCCCATCCCTCCTCCCTCACTCCACTGACGCACTCTTTGAGATTGCTTCTCCATTCGATGCCCCTTTCGCACTCTCTCATCTCTTGTCACGTGCATAGGTAGTCAAGGCACCACGCCCCCCCCCCCCTTTTCTCCCTCTTCTTGCTCCTGATCCCCTCGTGCGATCATGACCTCCCTTCCACCCCTCTTCCCGTCTATGACCTCCCCTCACTTTCTCTCTCTCACTCACTCACCCTCTCACCCCCCCTCTCTCTCTCCTCTCTCACCTCACTCCCCCTCCCCCTCCCCTCCCCCCTCCCTCACCCTCTCCCTCATAACCCGCATGTTTCATCTCTTGCCTCTCGCCTTCCTCCCTTCTTCCTTCTCTCCTTCCCCCCCATTCTCTTTATTACTGCGTTTGGCTTCCCTCTCTCGGTGTATGCGTTTCAGTGGGAAATTGAACAAGGGGGGGGGGGCACCTATTGTCAGCTCATCCTTGTCTCTGGCTCCGTTGATTAGCGATGTCTCTCACGTATTATCTACCGAATTGCTGCCGCTCATTCTCCCTTCCTCCCTCAGTTCCGCCCCCTTTGCCTGAACCCCATCTTCCCCAACTTCCTGACTCCTCCCCTTCTCTCTAACCCCTCCCACTCCCCTCTAACCCCTCCCACTCCCCTTAACCCCTCCCACTAGCCCTACCTCTCCCCCTCACCCCCACTCCTAACCCCGCACCCGGTTAGTCACCCGATGAATCAGCCGAAGGGACCCGAGGTTTTGTCTTGTCCTTACTCGTGTAGTACTCGCTCCATCGCCGCCCACTCACCTTCCCGAGGCCGCCCGCGTCGAAGCTGTCGAGGACGTACCAAGGGCGTGCGGGCGTGCGGTGGGGCGGGACCGGGAGATCGTTTCATCGAAGCCCGTGAGGTGCGTGATCGATGCCCGAGCCGCCGCTAAGTAGTACGGCCATTATTTCAGCCGCGGCCGAGGTCAAGTGCGCTCGTGGGTGGGTGGGCGGTGGGAGGCAGGGAGGGGTAGGGTCAGGGAAAGAAGGGGAGAGGGTCGGGTAGGGGAGCCTCAACGCCAGTGTTAATGGAGGGAGCCTATGCTGAGTTCGGGGGCCCTCGATGTTTACAGGGAAGGGAGAAGGTTCAGTGCGCCAAACCAATATTACAGCGCGTGGGCGTCATGTTCAGCATAGGGGCCCCAATGTTCAGCGAGGGGTGAACAGCGGAGGCCTCTGGTGTTCCCCGTGGGGAGGGCTAACGCTCGGCGTGGGGGTCCACTTAGGGGTAAGGGGAAGGGGGAGGGGGAGGGCAATTTGCAAGACTTGCTATTTAGAAAGACGAGAGTTTCGGGGACTTAAAAAAGAGGGGAAGAGGGGAGGGGGAGTACCAGGCAGCTCTGTATAGTCGAGTCGAATCGTACAAAGAACCCGACAAACGAGGAAATAGAGGAATGTGAATCCCTCTCGAATCCAGAACAATAGGAAGACGTACTAGTAGCGATATCCAGCTGCGAGGGGAGAGAGGGGAGAGGGGGGCGCAGAGAGAGAGGGGAGGGAAGGAGGGAATGACACTTAATGGAACAAATACATACTTCCTCTTTCCAACAGGTAGATGTGTTATTTTCGCCCTTATTGCCGTTTTTATTGGTACCAGGAGATAGATTTTTTTTTTATTCAAGTGTTCGGGGCTTCGAAGTGAGTTATCGAAAGCAGCAGAGGGGTATCAGGTGTGCTTGTCCCCTCGTAAGTGCCCGGTCGTAGCTCGAGAGTGAGGGGAAATATGTGCAAATTTGAATTCGAAAGTCGCTCTTAGTCTCCATGCCGGTAGTTTTGTACCGACTGTCTTTTTTACATAGGGGAGAGGGAGGTTTTTTTTTACAGAGGGGAGGAGGTAGGGGGGGGGGTAAAAAAATATTGGATCTGGGGATAGGACATAGATTAGCGCGTGAGAAGCGAAATAAATCCGTGAACACGCAGCTATTCTAGGGTGCGATGGATGACGGGAGGGGGGGGGGGGCGTGGATGCAAGTGCCCGCTGGTGGATCAGTTTACGAGGGCGGTTGTAAAGGCTAGTTGGTTGTGTGGGCGCCGCTCGTCGTCTGCTGACCCCCCCCTCCCCTCCATACAAGGCCGTCCGCTGCGACATTTTGATGAACCGCAGCGTGCGAATTGAACACTTGCGCGGTTGCAGATTTCGTCTGGCACAGACAATGGGAAATGTGTGTGTCTGTCTGTCTCTGTGTTAATCTGTCTGTTTCTGTGGGTCGGTTTGTCTGTATCTCTCTCTCTCTCTCTGTCTATCTATCTATCTATCTATCTATCTATCTATCTATCTGTAAGATGGTCTGTCTATCTGGTGATGTGGCTATATATATATATATATATATATATATATATATATATATATATATATATATATATATATATATATATATATATATATATATATATATATATTAGTCTTGGAAGGGAAAACTGACAGCTGAGGGAAGCCATTATTTGTCCACGCCCGACGCTGTGTTGACTCGGGTGTACGTGGGCGGGGAAGGGGGTCGCAGGGGGTGAGGGTAGTAATGGACAAAATAGTTTGTTGAGGAGAGACACTCCACTGGATGGGCGAGGGGAGATATTGACCAGAGTCTGAGAGAATAGCGGTTGATTTTTGGGTTGACGGAACCACACGGGGGGCGGAAATGAAGAGGAAAGTGGGTGAGGATGAGAGACAGACAGACAGACAGAGGGAAGGAAAGAGATAACGAGAGACGTACGAAGACAAGGAGACGGAGTAAGAGACAAGCGGACGGAACGGGGAACGGCATCTACAAAAAGACAAGAGATAGCGATAATAACGTCAGCTCGACGAAGCTCCCGGGCCGGGATCAGGTGAGGGCCGATGCCAGGGATGAGATTGGCGAGACGAGTAAGCTCAGCCGAGATATTGTTTGGGCGAGGCGAGGCGGCTGTTGACTCAAGCCGGCGCGGAAATGGGAACTTTCCCCTGAGGTGAAGATGTAGCCATGGCGGGGGGTGACGGGGCTGAGGGGAGGGGTGCGAGAGAAGGGGGAGGGGGAGGAGGGGAGGGGAGGGGAGGGTTAAGGGAAGGGAGAGGAGGAGAATAGGGAGGGAGAAGGGGAAGGGAGGAGAAGAATGGGGGGAAAGGGAAGGGGCAGACGAAAGGAAGGGGTGTAGGGGAAAGGGAAGGGAAACGTACAGGATGGGTGTGAGGGATTAGGAAGGCAAATGAAAGGTGTGGGGAAGGGGGAAGGGCAAAGTTGAAGGGAAGTGCAAGAGGAGTGCCAGGGGTGCCAGTGCCTATGTGATAACAGCGGAGTGATACCCAAGTCAATTTTTTTTCTTTGAAGGAATTGATTTCACCCCCCCAAAAAAAAAAAAAAAAAAAAAAAGAATAATAATAATAATAAAAAAATAATAATAAATAAATAAATAAATAAATAAATAAATTACATTGCCAGTTTTATTTCATTTGCTATTTTCATATGGCATATCTAGCCTGCAGAAAATGAAAGAAAGAGACGTACGGAAAGAAAATAGATCAAGAGATACGATAGGTGGAACCATCAATCAAAGATAGGAAATATCTCAGAATGAGTCCTAAGGCACTCGCAGGCACTAGCCGTAAACAAAATAGCAGACAGACCCCAGCGAACTAGCACCATCGCTAGCTCCCCCCCCCCTCCCCACACACACGCCTCATCCCGCTGTAATCCCCATTCCCCTCCTTATTCCCACCCAAAGCACACCCCATTCCCCAACCCCATTATTACCCCTAAGCTTAATCCCAGCCTCCATTAACCATTACCCCTTACCCCATACCCCAATCTCCAACCCTTACCCTTACCCTTACCCTTATCCTTACCCTTAACCCCCATCCCTATCTCTAACTTCAGCCCTTACTCTATACATCCCCCCTCCCCTCCCCTCCCCTCCCCTCCCCCCTCCCCTCCCTCCCCACCCCTCCCCCCGAAACAAACCGACGAACAATAGGCTGATTAACACCCCCGCCCCCGCCCCCCCCCCCCATTGCATTAATCAACATAGGGAGAGGACGCGGAGACGGATTTTGAGTTGATTGATTGTAAGAGGATTAGGGAGTTGACAGCCGCTTGATTAGCGTGAATTGATTAAGGGATCGAAGTGAACCGCGATTAGTTTAGGCATTTTTGTGGTTGATGGGTATATTCTCTCTCTTTTTTTGGTAGAAATTGGGGCGGTTTTGGTGGGAGTGGCTGTGTGGATGACGTTTGATGAAAAGGTGTTGGAGTTGATCAAGATTGGGTGAATGAAGGAGTGAATATGTGTGTGTGTGCGTGTGTCTGCCTGTCTGTGTGTGTCTGTGAGAGAGAGAAATTATCTGTGTATCTCTTTATATCCGTAAAAAAAAAATAATAGTAATCCGTAATTTCGTTTTCCATGTTTCATTTTCATTTGCTTTATAATTAGCAAAATTATTTTAAGCTTGGTTGTTAACCTGCCGGGGACGCAAGTGGCATGGCGATGCGGAGAAAGTGCTCGGATGCATAATAATGAGATGAGGGAGAAGAGCATCCCGGATAGGGAGACTATTAATGGGACGAACAAAGAATCGGGAATTAAAAGAATAGAGGGATACACAATGGGAAGGATGGAGGGATATATATATATATATATATATATATATAGAGAGAGAGAGAGAGACAGACAGACAGACAGACAGACAGACAGACAGACAGACAGACACAGGCAGAGAGACAGACAGACAGACAGACAGAGACAGACAGGCAGTAAGAAAAAGAGAAAGATTAATGGCGATGGGACAGGCGGCAACAGAGGGAGCATTCGAGAATCATTAGGGATCAATTACGCAATTAAGAACCCGCGGGCGCGTGACCGAGCGTGCCAGCGTGACCGCCGTTATTTGTTTGTCTGCTCAAGGGTGACCGCCTTCCCCCCCCCCCCTCCCCATAACGTTCTCCTCCCTCCAACCACCCTCTCTCTACCCCTCCCTCCCAGTCCCCAGTCCTCTCTCTCTACCCCTCTCCCCTCCAACCCCCTTTCTCTATCCCTCCCCTCTATCTACCCCTCCCCCCTCCAACCCCCTTTCTCTGTCTCCCTCCTCTATCTACCCTCCCCCTCTCAGCTCCCTCCCTCCCTCTCTCTCTACCCTTCCCTCCCCTGCGCCGCCCCTTTTGCAAATAAGGTGAATGAATAGTGACGTGGATGTGTGGGGTGGGCGTGAGGTGGGCTCCTGGGTGGCCATAATTTCGCCACGGAGTTTTGGCCTTTCGGTTGTGGGCGGGCTAGGGCCGAGGGTTTGGGCGTCAAGACTGGAGGCTAGTTGCTAGTGGTTTGATTTGAACGGATCAATGTTTTTTTCTTTTTGTTTTTTCGTTCTCTTTCGTTCTTTCTTTTTCTCTTTCTTTTTTTATTCTTTCCCTCTCTCCTTTCTCTCTCCTTCCTCTCTCTTCCCCCCCCCCTTCCTCCCTCTCCTTCCTCTCTCTCTCTCTCTCTCCTTCCTCTCTCTCTCTCTCCTCTCCTCCCTTTTTTTTTCCTCTCTCTCTCTCTCCTTCTCCTTCCTCTCTCTTTCTCTCTCTCTCTCTCTCTCTCTCTCTCTCTCTCTCTCTCCTTCCCCCCTCTCTCTCCTTCCCCCCTCTCTCTCCTTCCCCCCTCTCTCTCCTTCCTCTCTCTCCTCTTCTCTCCTCTCCTCTCCTCTCTCATAAAAAACCGTTTTGTTGGGGCACTAGGTTGTGTCGAGTGGTAAATCGATAAATTGATTTAGTTACATTTTATTGGCTTAGTTGTGAATACTGCATGAAGGGTTGGCTTGCTGTGGTTGGGAGGGGGGGCGGGGGAGTAAAGAGGAAGGAAAGGGAGAAGAGGAGAATGGGAAAATAGGAGGAGGAGAAGAAGAAGGAAACGGAGGAGGAGAAAGGTGAAGAGGAAAAGGGGGAAAATAATGAGGAGGAGGAGGAAGAAAGATGAAGAGGAGATGGAGAAAGATGAAGAGGAGGAGGATGATAGGAAAAGAGGAGGAGGAGGAGGAGAAAAAAGCAAGAAAGAAAGAAAAGGAAGAGTGGGGGAGGAAGATCTTGTCGGACGAGAGGCTGCGGTAGGGAGGTTTAGACGCGCGGTCTCTGTGGTATTTACGAGATGCCGATTCGGGGCAGCGCTCGCCGGGCTCCAGATCTGGGCTCTTTGTTGGCGATTCGGTCGGGCTCCTCTGGGCTCCTTCCTTCGGGCTTCCTTCGGGTTGCCTTCGGGGATCGTGACGCCTCTCGTAACCCCTTTTTTCTTTCTTTCTTTCGTTCTTTCGTTCTTCTCTCCGCCTTCTAATTCTTCGTCGCCGTAATATTTGGAGAGAACTGTTTTTCGTGTTGTTGTTGTCATTCTTTGTCTTTATTGTTTTGTTCCTCCTCCGTCTTCGTTTCCACCTCCTACCACTTCCCTCTCCTCTTTTTCTTCTCACCTCCTCCTCCTCCTCCTCCTCCTCCACCTCCACCTCCACCTCCACCTCCACCACCACCACCCTTCTCCTCCACCACCCTTCTCCTCCTCCTCCTCCTCCTCCTCGAGTAAACACAACCTGGACTTGTTGCCCCAATTTTTCGTCCCACATATTTTTCGCCTTTATTTACCTTCCTCTCTAATGCTATCGAAAACAAAACCTCTTGGGGAGGATTTGGCGATGCCCTTGCGAGTGATCCTGTGGCATAGGGCGTTGGTGTGGTGGTGTGTGGGCGGGTTGCGGTTGGGGGTGGTTGGTTGAGAATAAAAGCCTGGTGTGTGTGTGTGTGTGTGTGTGTGTGTGTGTGTGTGTGTGTGTGTGTGTGTGTGTGTGTGTGTGTGTGTGTGTGTGTGTGTGTGTGTGTGTGTGTGTGTGTTATTTTATAAACACATTCATATAGGATACGCACATGATATATTTGAAATTCGGAGGAGAGGGTTAGAGAAAGTGAGGGTGAGGGAGGGAGAGAAAGCGTGAGAGTGAGGGAGGGGAAGAAAGAGTGAGGGAGAAGGAAAAGAGAGTAAGGGAGAGAGGCATGGAGAGAGTGGGCGAGAGAGATAGAAAGAGAGACAGAGAGAGAAGTTGAGGGGAAGGACGAGATGGACGAATAGCGACGGGGGGGGGGGAGTGGGGGGGGGCTGACTTCAGTTAGCGACTCAACTCGTCGTAATTACTGCTACGCAAGTGAGGTAGAAAATCGAGACTAATAAGCAAGCCGGCAAATGTCTGGGCCCTCGCACCCCTCCCCCTCCCCCTCTTCCCTCCACTTCGCCACGCCTCCTTTCTCCTCTTTCCCCTTCTCCCTATCCTCTTCCCCCTTCTCACTATCCTCCTTCCCCTTCTTACCCTTACCTTATGCTCCCCCCCTCCCCCCTTTCCCCACAATGCCAAAATCGCCTCCCTGATGAGAACAGCGAATCGTTCCGCCCACGTCCCGCCGGCCTCTACGGGTCATTAGAGATGATGAATGGTGCCGTAATGTTCGGCGTGTGTGTGTGTGTGTGTGTGTGTGTGTGTGTGTGTGTGTGTGTGTGTGTGTGTGTATGTATGTGTATGTATGTATGTGTGTGTATGTATGTGTGTGTGTGTGTGTGTGTGTGTGTGTGTGTGTGTGTGTGTGTGTGTGAGGAGTGAGGGATCGATGTGTATTGTTTGATCAGGTTGCTATTATTTTCTCAACGCTACGATGGAAAGAGCGGTTTAGTGAAGGGATTTACTTTTAGTGTCGTTGGGATTTGTGTGTTTAATTCATGAGAGCGAATTCAAGTAATGTATTAATTGTATGTGCAGTTATTTGTATCTGTGTTTATAAAGTTTATATTTCCTGATATTTTTTTTACTGGCTTCGACCGCCCGCCCGCCCACACTCCCTCAATTGGGGCCCTTATCTGAAAAATAATGATCAATTTCCGTAGAGTTTATCGAGCGGAGGGCGTTCAGGGCGGAGGAAATCCCGTCTTTTTCCTCGCGTTTTCCTTGTCGTGTATATTTTGAAAAGACGGAGGAAGAAGCGGAGAAGATACGTTGGAAATGTCAAAGAAAAGGGAGAAAGAAAGAAAGAAGAAGAAAAAGGAACGAACAAATACAAGATAAGAGTTTTCCGAATGAACATTTTTTTTTTTTCTTTTTCTTTTCTTTTTTTTTTCTCCCCCCCAAAAAAAAGTTTTGCTTTATCGTTATTTGATGGAATGAGAAATGGGTTTCTGCGTTCATGTTTATTTCCCAATCTTGAGAAGTCTCTCCGCAAACATCTTTTCGAAAGTCGAGTAAGCTATTCTGCTCTGGATGAGACAAGTCTTTTTTTTTTAATCTTTTCTCTCTTTTTCTTTTTAGTTTCTCCTCCTTTTTGTGTCGTTTCGTATTGTTTGGGCAACTTTATCGGTTGATATCTTTCCAGCGGTTTCTCCTTTGGCTGTCGGTTTCAGTAGTTGTTTCTTATCTTGTGTTTTCGTTGTTTATTTTCGCGTTTGGATCCTGAATTTGCTGTTGTTATCATCATCATCATTACCATTATCATTATTATATTTATTATTATTAGTTTCATGCCCTACCTTTGTTTATTTATATGTAATTGGTGTTTTGCAAGTTTTATAGCATCATTGAGTGTTAATGGAATTGCGAGTCAAAGTTTTTTTTTCCATGAAACGACGAAATTTTCTTTTTTCAGTGGTGATGCCGAGAGAGAGAGAGAGAGAGAGAGAGAGAGAGAGAGAGAGAGAGAGAGAGAGAGAGAGAGAGAGAGAGAGAGAGAGAATCCCTAGGTGTAATGGGTCTCTCTTCCTGCCCCCTCGCTCTCCCTCCCTCCCTCCCTCTCTCTCTCTCTCCCTCCCTCCTTTCCCCCTCCTCTCCCCCTCTCTTTTTATCCCCACTCCTTTATGGCGCCTTATCTCATACCCAGCCAGGCCGTGGCCCAGTAGCGGGCGATACAAGTGACCGTGTAACAGGATGATGTTTCAGGGAGACAACGGGGGTTAAGCGATGGAGGGAGAAAGGGGGGGCGAGGGGGGAGGGGAGAGGAGGGGGGAGGTCGAGGTAGATGCGGAAGAGAGACGGCGACCACGTGGGCCAAGGTGTACCTGGGTCTGCCTACCTGGATTCCGAGCCCATGCTGCCTTCCTTCCCTCTCTCTCCCCGTCTCTCCATGCTCCTCTCCTCTCTCCCTCTCCTCTCTCTCTCTCTCTCCGTCTGCCCTCTCTCTCTCTTCTCGTCTCTCTCTCTCCTCTCCCTCTCCTCTCTCTCTCTCTCCTCGCTCTCTCCCTCCTCTCTCCCTCTCCTCTCTCTGTTCTCCGTCTAAGCTCACAACATCCTCTTCCTCTTCGACTTCCGTCTCCCTCTCCCTCTCCCTCTCCCCACCCTCTCCCTCTCCCTTCTCTCCACTCCCCTCTCCCTCTCCCACACCCATTCCCTCTCCCACACCCACTCCCTCTCCCACACCCTCTCCCTCTCCCTCTCCCTCTCCCTCTCCCACCTCTACCTCTTTGCTTGGGGCGATTACAGTCCCCGAGAAGAGTTGCGACCGTTGTTGATACAGTGAAGGAATTAGTCGAAGAAAGCTGTAGCCGATATAATTTATTTTATGACCCTGAGCGAGTCCTTTCTTCTAGGATGACCCCCACCCCACCTCACCCCCTCCCGCCCTCGCTCCTCTCTCCTTACTTATTGTCTTCCTGAGAGTGGGAGAGAGAGAGAGAGAGAGAGAGAGAGAGAGAGAGAGAGAGTAAAGAGAAGAGAATAGATAGGAATAAAGCAATAAGAGAGCCCGCGCGAGAAAGCCCGACTACCTTTTGACTCCTTCGCCTTTGTGTCGCGAGTGAGCGAGCGTGAGATCTGAATATCCTGAATGGGCGCCGAGACCCGTGTGTTGCAGCCCGCGCGAAATGTTGCGAGAATAAATACATTTCACAGGCCGAACTACGATGGGATTTTTCCAGTCGGGAAGAGGGCGGGGAAGGGTTGGGCAGGGGTGGGGGGGGGAGGCGCACGAGGATGAGTCCTGCAGGAGAGCACGAGTCTTAGAGTGAGTCTGAAGAGAGAGGAGATAGACAGGCTGATTGACTGACTGACAAACTGAAACACACACACACACACACACACACACACACACACACACACACACACACACACACACACACACACACACACACACACACACACCTATTCAGAGAGAGAGAGGTTGAGATTGAGGAAGTGCATCTTGACGGCGGCGCATTCTCCCGCGGGCGCCAACGAGCGAGAAATGGAGTTTGATCTGCAAGAAAAGACGGATGGCAGAATGGCGTGAAGCGAGGCGAGGCCGAGAGTGTGTTTGGCCGTCGATTCTCCTTTCAGATGTAAACGCTCTTCTTTTGCCTCGCCGGGAAGAGTGTGTGGGAGGGCGAAGGAGGATGGGTAGGGAAGAAAGAAGAGGGAAGGAGGGAGGGAAGGGAGAAGAGGGGGAGAGGGAGGGAAGGGAGAAGAGGGGGAGAGGGAGGGAAGGGAGAAGAGGAGGGAGGGCATGAGAGAAGGCGGGAAGGTGTGTGTTTGGGAGAAGGGAGGTAGGAGAGGTTAAGGGAGAAGCGGGAATTGAAGAAAGGAGGGGAAGAGGGAGAGGGAGGGAGGAGAGAGCGGAAGAAGGAAAGGTGTGTGTTTGGGGAGAGGGGGGATAGAGAGAGAGAGGGAAGGTGAGTGTTTGGGGAGAAGGGAGGAGGGAGGATGGGGAAGTAAGAGAAAAGAGTGAGGGAGGGGAAGGGAGGGGGGAGGAGTGAAGGGGTGGTTGTGGGGGGGAAGGGAGAGAAGAATAGGAATGGGGAAAGAGATAAGGAGTGTTTAGGGAATAGGGAGGGGAAGAGGGGTAAGCAAAATGTATCGCGCACTAAAATCCATTGCATAGAAAATTGTTTGTTTAGGGGAAAGCGCCGCGGAGTTCGGTGCAAGCAGTGGAGAGAGAGAGAGAGAGAGAGAGAGAGAGAGAGAGAGAGAGAGAGAGAGAGAGAGAGAGAGAGAGAGAGAGAGAGAGAGAGAGAGAGAGAGAGAGAGAGAGAGAGAGAGAGAGAGAGAGAGAGAGAGAGAGGCGCTTGCCGTTGTGTGACAGCCGCTCTCCATAAATATTCGTATCAAAGGGAGTTTTGGGGGAACCTTTTTAGCAAACTCTGGGGGAAAGTCCCGGGGGAAAGGGAGGTCGAAATTTCGGGGTGCTTTTGGGCCTTTTGTCATGTCGGCGGCGTGCGGACCCCCCGACGATGATCATTTGGGGATTACCCTTCCCCCCCTTCCCCCTTTTCCCCCCCCCCTGGGCTCCCCCCTTCCCGGCATTAACCTATTATTCCATCTTGAATTAAAAATTTGCCGCAGAAAGCGGGCCGGAAGCTTTTTTCTTCGTTTTTCTTCCTCTTCTCCTCTCTTTTCTTTCTTCCCCTTTTTCCCCCCTCTCCCTTTTTTTTTTTTTTTTCCCCCCCTTTTTTTTTTTTTCTTCTTTTTTTTTTTGGGCCACCCCCCCCCTCCCCCCCCCCTTTTTTTTCCCCCCCCTTTTTCCCCCCCCCGCCTCCTCCTTTTCCCCTTTTTTTTCTTTTCCCCCCTTCCCCCCTTTTTTTTTAAAAAAAAAAATGGGGCCCCGGGGATTCCCTCGGGGGAAGGCCCCTTTTTTCCCCCCATTCCCTTCCTTTTCCTCCTTTTCCCTTTTCTCCCCTTCGCTTTCCCTTTTTCCTTCCCGGTTTTTCCCTCCCCTCTATCCCTCTTCTTTCCCCCTCTCCCTCTTCCCCCGTTCCCTCTTCTTCCTCTCTCCTCTGGTTCTCTCCCCTTCCTCCTCCTTTCTCTCTCTCTCTCTCTCTCTCTTTCTCTCTCTTTCCCCCTTTTCTCTCCTCGTCCCCCTCTCCTCTCTCCCTCTCTCTCTCTCTCCCCCTCTCTCTCTCTCTCTCTCTCTCTCTCTCTCTCTCTCTCTCTCTCTCTCTCTCCCTCTCTCTCTCTCTCTCTCCCTTCCTTCCGTCGCTTATCTTTCGCCCCCTAGCTAGGCCTGGAAGGATTAATTACTCAAGACCCTTAATAGCCAGGTGAAGTAGCCCTAGCCCGGAGTCCTACGGGCGTATGGTCTGTAATGGCCGCCATAGAGGTCAGTTTGTGTGCCCAAGTCGCCGGCACTTCGACGCTATCACTGGTTGGAGAGGCGGGATCGTCGTATTTCATCGTCTGTAACGACTGAGAGAATTCTCACGTTGGCAATTTGATTTTTTTTTTAGCAAGCGAGAACTCTGGATGTCTTTGTGTGTGTGTGTATGTGTGTGAGTGTATGTATGTCTATGCCAGTGTCTAAGTCTAAATGTATGCACTCTTGTCTTTTTTTCTGCCTGTGTGTGTTGGCATGGCAAAGTTGATTCGTCACGTGGGAGTGCCTGTCGCGTGTCGGCATGATGGACTGGAACAGAGAGACTGGAGGTAATTATTGATCATTAAACCCTTGCCGCCTTTCCCTGGAGGTTCGTCGTCTCTTTTAAGCGATGGCTGGAATGTTCTAGAATCCTGAAATATATCAGGATAATGTCAGTCATTGTCACAGAATGGAGAAGATTGTCCATCCGTAAGAGTGAACAAAAAGAGACAGACAGAGAGAAAGGATGAGAGGAAGAAAAGGGCAACAGAGTCAAAAAAAAAAAAAAACGATAGAGACGTATTTTTTGCGATTGGATATCAAGACTATCTCCTTTTATCCCCCCCTCCCTCCTTCCTCCTTCCCCACGCGCACCCCTTTTTTTCTCTTCCCGAGCTACCCACATGCGCCCCACGTGACTCTTAGTGAAGTATTAGAGCGTGCCCCCCCCCCCTCGCCCCTCCCATGTACTCTCAAGTCTTAGGGTTACTTGGCACCGGTGGGCGGAGGGTCCCGGTACCTGAGTGTTGTATTCCTGATGGTCATTACACGAGCTTTCCGTCTTTACCTGATGGATGGCGGGGCCCTTTAGTCTTGCCGCTGGGACGAGTTCATTTTGGCCAGCGCGTGGGAGCCCGCTAGTGCGAAGAGTTACTTCCCGGGATCTCCTTGTTTTCTCCTACTCTTGCGTTTATTAGTATTGCAGGGTGGGCTTTGGTTTAATTGTTTTTTCACGGCGATGGAGATTCTCTAGTTTTGTTGTCCTTGTAATCTTTTTGTGTTGTCATTTATAAGCTCCAACGTGTGATATATAATTTCCAGATTCCATTCCTCCTCCTAACGAGTATCACAGTATCTCTCAACAGCGCATTTTCCGGCACCCGTATCACATTCCAGTAATACCGAAGAGATATAAAAAGCCTCGTAAAATCCTTCGTACTAAAAGAAAAGGGTGGGGGGGGTTGGAAGGGGGGGGGACCAACCCTCCCCGTCACTCGCTGCGCTGTTCATGGTGAAGTTTGGACCCGTTATCCGATGTGAAAAGTTTGGTTTTAGTGCTTGTCGCGAGTATATTCAAGGCCACCTCTCTCTTTTTTTATGGCTGTCCGGGTTTCTCCGTCTTTCTCTCTCTTCTCTCTCTCTCTCTCTCTCTCTCTCTCTCTCTCTCTCTCTCTCTCTCTCTCTCTCTCTCTCTCTCTCTCTCTCTCTCTCTCTCTCTCTCTCTCTCTCTCTCGTTGCCCCGGTGATAAACCTTGAAAGTTGTCGCGTCTGAGATGGAAGAGGAGGACCGGAGGGCAAAAATGGTGTGACATGGTTTTAAGCTACACGTTTAGAATTTGAGGCCAGCGGACCCGGCGGAGCGCTAATGAATTCGTGTTCATCCCGTTAACTTTCGGCCGGCGTGTCGCGAACTTTTGTCTCTTGACTGACGCGGACCGATCTTCGCCGGTCCGAGTTGCGTGGCCGGCAGCGCGGATGTGTCCCGGGCGAGGGTATTCATTTGCCAAAGTGCGCGTGACTTGTCGGGGTTGCGGGCGAGGGAGGAGGGCCCAGGATGCCCTAGGAACAGCAGCAGCTTCATTCTGTTTTTGTTTTTATGGGTCCAGTAGCGTGGCCTTATTTTTTCCAGATTTCCTCCAGGGCAAAAAAGAAGAGAGAAAAAAAGTATTTAGAGGCAATAAAATGGCCATAGTGTCCCATCATCCCACTGTTAGTTTACAGTCACTGCTTCCAGGCGGTTACTTCTTTTAGCAGTGATATCAGCTGTCGTTTCCAGTGCATTGGACTTGGAACAGTCACAAGTCTCGATAAACCACAATCCTGTTTCTGCTAACGTTCACTTCTCTTGTCCGTTTCGTTCCCTCGGCATAAGGCGGTAGAAGCGAAGGTAGTTTGCGCGTTATTCTCTGGAATACAGCCAGCACCACCAGAGGGCCAGGCACGGCGAGTGGGCGTCGTCCCGCTCCACGACAGCCTGCGGTAGACGCCTCACACTCGGCTGAGCACCGCCGCCCTCGGTGCAGCTAGCTACTAGGCGCCGCTTCCCGCCAGAGTCTTGCGCCATTATCAGCTACGATACAATGCCGCGTAGTTGACGTCACTGTTGACCAACAAGAAACAAAAGAAAAGCTGGAAATATGCGCGCCAGCCATTGTTTTCTGAGAATAGACATAGTAAACATACGCTGGAGGGAGGCAGAGCTAGGAAGAGGGGGAGGCGGCGTGCCTGCGTTGTGCGTAGTTGCAGGGCGGAGGCCATCCATTTGCTGTGCGTTTTGTAAAGCTTCCTGTCGAGGTCGGTGTCGGGCCAGAGCTAACGCCAGTGTAGCGAGAGAGCGCTCGCCACGCCACACCGTCATTGCAGTTCACTTTCAGTGCACGCCTACGTTGACACGGCGAGCTGTTATTCTAGTATTAACAGTTACAGTGGCTCTGTAATGAACATCCTCTTGAATGTCTCCTTCTGATGCAGACCCGCCAGAGCTGGGGTAAAATTCGGTCACTGTTTGGTATATCCGGGTCGCACCGGAACCCATGTGTTGCACGCCGTCTGTTGCTGAGGACCCGCGGCGTTCCCCAGTTACGCAGTAAGCTCGAACCCGGCGGAGGAGAACAACGAGCGGAGGAGGTCGGCGAAACAGCCACCGGATGTGCGGGAGATGCAGGTCGTGGCTGCCACCTCTGAAGGAATGCGCAGCTCGCCTCCGGGGCAGGGGCCACGGGCAAGGGTTGCGACCGGCCCAGCGTCCACCTTATGTTTTCACTCCATCGCTCGCTCACTCCCCCTTGCGCGCGCGCGCGCGCGCATGGTCTCTCGGCCCGGTAACGGTCATCCGGATTCAAATATTCAACACGCTCGTTCAACAAGTTTCATTTCCAGTGGCAGCTTTTGATGGCGGCCGTGTGAGCCAGCCTCGCTGTGCACGGGGTGTATTTATGAGTAGGGTTACGTCGCAGCAGGCGAAGGGAAGCGACGAGGGAATTGCTGAAAACATTCCGTAAATGTTCACATCCAAGCTGCAGTACTGATGCCGCCATTTTCGCGTGGAAACGCGCCCAGCATCTTGCCCAGTGTTGAGCAAAGTAGCTAGGATAAGTGTGAGGTTAGGAGGGGTAGGGTGGGGGAAGGGGTTAGGGCGCCAGAGGCAGGTGGTCGTTCACCTTGAAGTAGCAGCGCTTGGCCCGACCATGGGAACGGCTCACCTGGAACGACCCGTCGAGGAGTCAGTTGATAAACATGATAGTTAATGCTCTCTTTTGGGAAAGGGAATCTGCAACGAGCTAGCCACGATTTTCCCGCCAATTGTTATTGTTCATTCATATTATGCGTGTGCGCACCTGAAGCTGCAATGGTAATTTCAGCTGATAAAAGCAGACAAGGAATTACTGGATCAATACGGATAGATTTAGCAAAAGACACATTCGAAGTCGGTACACCGAAAATAAAAGTTTTATCATTTTTTAAGTCTTTGTATCGAAAAATGTAAATGCAAATCTCAGCCAGTCACCACCACAATGGTTGTTTCCATCCATAGCAAAGAACTACGAAGGACTACATTCCAGACCGGTAATTTGTTAGTATTCCTCTTGTCGGCTGCTAGTGGTACGAATTCTACCGTTTTTTACCGCATTTTTTCATGTCACCGAGAAGGTTTTGTCTCCGAGTCCTGTTTATGGTCAGAGATTTGATTTATTCCATTTTTTAAAGCGGTTAGATTGCGTCTTAACGAGAAAATGGAATGAGAAGTGATTCCCTGTGCACTGTCTAACTGCGCAGAAATTTTGTATATTGTGTAATAGCATACATGTACAGCATAGAAAAACCTAAGTTTGTTACACATAGGCCTGTCCGATTCGATTCCCCTTTTAGTACAGACGTACTTCACAAACAACGTTTCATAAAACCTATAGCCCCACATGAC